>NW_024884586.1:13433354-13501292 GCF_019232065.1 Centrocercus urophasianus | reverse complement strand
ACAAAAAAAAAAAAAAAAAAAAAAAAAAAAAAAAAATCAATTATGGCAGATATTAAATAATAACAAAGGAAATCTTAAAAAGTCCACATGCAGAACTCTTGATGCCATTTAAGTTCACAGAATTTCATGGCAATGTTCCTGTGGGTTTAGTAATGCTGTTGTACACATCAAGGAAAATAGTAAAACAGACATGCCTAAAAACATTTTAAATAAAGAGGATTTTTTTAAACTTTACTACCACTACATTTATTTTAAACTTGAAAAGTTGACGTTTCAGTGAAAAAGGAGGATTGAATTTGCTTGTCATCTTGCTTACAAAGAAGTTTCTCCTGTGTTTACAAACTTTCAGATAAACACAAAACATAATTCAAATAAATTTGATCATCTTTTATAAATGAAGATACATAAAACCTGTTTTCTCTTTGGGTTTTAAGTGTGCAAAATGACAAAATTTGGAAAGACAGATCTCATCACTGATTCTTGGCTTCTATTCTTTCCATAGTTGGCTGCAGTAGAAAGGAGTATATTTTCGGAAGGCAAAAACTGACAGAAATACGTAGGCTATGTTGGCAAGCAAGTTCATACTTGATCTTTAAGATTTGGTGCACTAAGCTGATAGTTAGCTAAAAATAAATTACAACGAAATAAAAAATATATTGATCTTAAAAGAGGAAAAGATACACATACATATGAGAGAGAGTGATGCAAGCTTGGAAGTAAAATAGGGAAGACATCTTAGCAAATATATACAGTAGTTAATAAAAAAAAAGAAATCTTCAGCATTCTTTCTTCTATTGACACACTCTTTGCTGTTGCTTGCTCCACTCAGAGTTTTTCTCAATATGAAGTTCCTTTGTTATCCCCATAAAGAACCTTGTTTTCTAAATCGTCCCAGGCATTAATTTTTTTTTTCCTTTTTTTCTTGGAATATTATATGAAGTTGCAGGGAGCTGCAGAAGAATGGGATATTAATCATAGCTGTTTCTTATAGCCTGCTGAATAGGAAACTTTTTCTCTGTTTCTTTTGTGTGTGTGTGTGCTTTGGAAACAAAGCCATTCACAACAATCAGGAGGATCAATATTTATCAGTAGTAGCCTTTTACTGTACTATACATTATCTCTAGAATTTAATAAATGACCTAAATTACTGAGCTTAGGGTATCTAAGGTTTGCCTTTAAAAAAAAAAAAAAAAGAAGTTTTATCTAAATTTTTAGTTCATTAAAGACCTGGCTGATTGCTTTCTATTGAACAAAACTTTGAGGTACACAGTTATAAACTTTTAAAAATTTTCTATGTAACAAAAACAATATACATTCAGTAGCAATGAAGACTATACTTCTAATTTTTTTTTTAAGCTTTTACCAAAGAGTTTTGATTGTTTTTCATTTCAGTTATTTTATAATCAACATATCTATAAATGCACTATTATACATACCTGGCAAGTAATGCTAGTGGCCCCTTAACTGTGAAGTCATTATCCAGTGTTTGATGTTACCATCCTGGTCAAGACTCCTAAGAGCATGAATTCTCTTTTATTATCAAAACAGCACGTAAACTGAATGTATATTCTCAAACAATCTAAATTGCATGGTTACAGGTTCTCAAAGACTACGATTTGAATATATTTCTAGCAGAAGAAGGTCTCTAAATATTAAGTATATTAGGCTCAACTAATGAATCATAGAGTCATGGAATGTCTTCAGTTAGAAGGTACTCAAAAGATCATCTAGTTTCCACGGATGAGGTATCCACAACTTCTCTGGGAAACATATACCAGTGCCTCACCACCATCTGTGTAAATAATTTCCCCCTAAAATCTAACAGAAACTTCCTCTCTTTTCCATTCTCACTTTCCCTTTCACTATCTGACTGTGTAAAAAGTCAGTCCCCTTTCCACTTATAAGTTTCCCTCAAGTGCTGGAAGACCACAGGTAATAGATTCCATACTCCCATGAAAAGTTTGGTTTGGTCTGGGAAGTTGTTCAGAGAATTGTAGTAGTTTAGATGTCACAACTCAGAACAAATCTGCTTTACTATCCTTTGGATAGTGAAGTGGCTTTTGTGAAATAAAGTTACTAGTTTTCTTTCCTTCTGTGTTTTTAACATTTCCTGAACCTGTGATAGAGACAAATGGATTTATCTTATGCCTTCAGTGCAGGAAAAAGTTTTATCACTGTTATGTCATAAATGTGGAAATACAGAAAAGAGAACTTTAAACAGAAAAAAAGTTCCATACATTTTTGTTTCCAGCTGCTTCTTTAAGGAGCTCCTGCATCAAGTTCATCTTCTGTGTTCAGTGGACCTTAAGAAACAATTTCTTGGCTATATTTCAAGAGTCATTTAACTCTTCAAAAAGCAGCTTCTTTAGCATATTTTCCTGCATCATTTGAGGAGCTGCCAACCCCATCACATTCATTTCCAATGAAAACTTCAAAGAAATTAGATTTCTCATCTCCCATTATACATTGCACAGTGTATCACACTGATTTCAGTGTGATTTCAGTGAAGATACATTGAAATTAAATAGTAAACAGCATCCAACATGAAAAAGAATCCTTATTTTATCAGAAACTGCAACAAATTTTTATCTTACTGTGTGTAGGGAAAAGTTAGCAAACACTGAAATGAGGTGTTTAAGTTTACCAGAAGGACATAAATCACTTTAAATAAAACAGGTGAGCTGAGCTAAATATTAAGAACAGTTGCTAATTATACACAACTCCAACATGTAAGAGATTATATTTATTAAAATTGTAGCTGTTTAGTACAAAAATCACTCTTGTAAACTGCTATTCTTCCTGACTAGTTTTTGTTCCATTCATGATTTGGAAAAAAGGATTTCTGGAACTAGGCTACTCCTCATTTTCCAGCCCACTAGGAAATTCCAACATTTGAACTTGCACTAAACTGTAAAGAGTTACCTTTAACACCAACAGCATAGAATGGAAGATGCCTGTAAACAACTCTGGTCTCAGCTATGGCCTCCTGCACTTGGCTAGATCCTTTCTACTCAGATGCATTTTGATCAATCCAGTTTCCCACTTATCCACTTGAATTCGTTAAAACATTACTTTACAAGCATATTTAAGGCCAAGTAACAACAACAACAACAAAAATTCAGTGTCCACAAGCCATCTTAGAAAAATTACTGATGATTCTGAAATGAACTAGTGGATGATGTACAAATGCTCCATGCTGTGTAGTACCCAGAAATTATTACATTATCATTGGACAAGTAAAAAGGAGAATGTGAAGTAAGATTAAGAAGAATGTATAACATCCCATTTGACAGTGTTCATGAGTCAGTGAGAATTCTGATTGTGTAAAGAGAGTAACAGCAGAAGTTAAAGAAGCTACTGAAGCTATCTAAAGAGAACACAGTCTTGGAATTGAAATGTTCCAGGCTGCTTCACAGTCTGGAAGCCATCAACCAGGAGGTTAAATTTTTCTCAGTATCTATCACTGAGTGCACATTAGAAAAGATTAGATTACTGTCCCCACAGTTTAACAGAGTAAATCAGCTATTAAAAAAAATATTTGTGACTGCAGTGGGTTCTCTGTAATTGTGTGTAATTTTTTATTCAATATTGTTTTCCAAAAGAAATGTGAGTTCAAACAGGAATAAATTCAGATTTGAAAGGTCAGGAAGTCAACAGAAAATGAAGTGCAATACTTGGCATAGACAGCATCTGTTAATTAAAGGATATTTAAAAAATAAGAAGAGTTCTTGTTATTTATACCTCATCGAAAGCTATTTTTAATTGCCTGTTATCCTTAGATAATCATATTCTCACTAAGAGCAAGCAATCATACCCACCCCTTCCTTCAGTAGAAGCAAGTAAAAAAGAAATCTTTGGAAGAAGTAAAGGGAACAAAGTCTTGGAGCTCAATACTGTCCCTGCTATACAGCAACAGGGTTCAAAGAAACTTCTCAACTTGCACATTCTTATGTTGAAGAGCTTGAAGGAGTTTGTTAAGCAAACTAGGAAAGAATTTAGTGGGAGAAACAATCAATAAAGGAACAAAAATACAATGTCACAAGTATTTTATGGACCGCGTAGATCCTTACATCATGTCCTGACTTTTGAAGGTAGAAGTAATTGCTCTCAGAAAAATCATCTCTTCCTTTACTCTTCTATCTCCAAGAAATCCATACCTCATTGCTCCCACACTGGTTCTTCAGCTGCAATGTAGACTAGTGGACTCTGGACTTGTTTACATTAGAATTCTACTAGTGTTCTAGATTTTCATAGCACAAATGCACAACTGTGAAGTTGTCCAAAGACCACCCACTTTGACATTTCGGACTGTTTACATTTTTGTCAAAGTTTTAATTTATTTAATAACAGCAACCAGTCATGTTTATCTCTCCCGACCATGAGACTGGTGCATGTGCAAGAGCCAATGATTCACACAGCAGTTAGCATGACTAGGTGTAGGTCCATACAACATATGGCTTCCAGATAATTTTTGTGCGTAAGATCTTTGGCTGCAGAACAAATTCAGACAGTTCATCATAACAGGCAGTTCATCATAACATGCAGGCAGTTCCTCACTTTAATACTAGCTGTTACACAACCCGTGTGGCCTTGCCTGAATACAAAAGGGCAGCAAGAATTATTTATGAGAATACTATTAAGGAATACAGCTGTTTTCTTGTAAAGAAATTATATGATAGCTCAAATAACCTAAAGTGAGAGTTTATCTCCATTTACATCTGCTCTGTGCAGCATACCTACAAAAATCCATCCAGGATCTATCTGTTGATACATGAAAAGAAAGTGCCCGGTATTTCAAAGGACACAGGACTTACTTAGGATCTCTATTCCTTTTATTCTGACTTTTTAGAAAGCAGTTATTTTGTTAAACCATCTGTCATTGGGCCAGTCTTAGATGCAACTTTTGTATTTCTTGATTTTCACTTAAAGTTTGTACTGTTGAAAACATACGCATATTGAGAAGCTGCTTCTGAAATGGGTCAGATAATTCTTCTCTATATTATTAGAACTATCTGTAATAAATAAAATAAAATGGAAAATGCTAGATTGCCTAAGAAGAAAAGTTTCTTAAAGCAGTGAGTCTATTGGAAATCTAAAGGAGACCAAAAGTAGATTCTGAGTTAGTAAAAAAAATAAAAAAATAAGAAAATTTATGACTTATCACAAATCTTGAATACTATATTGAGAAAGTAAATGAACAGCTACCCCCCTCCAGCTCTCCAGATTTCAAAATTGTCTAGAGCACATCTATATATAAGCTCTAAGTGATTCATGTTATTCCTTTTTACAAAAGTGTAGGCAGTTCTATTGCTATATTCATGCTATCTCCTTGCTGCTTGATCACACTTAATTGTGGAAAGGCACAACGCAGTTCATGTTTTTGCTGATGTCTAAAAAACAATTACAATTCTATGATAAGATTTCATCCACTTAATCATCAGCTTGTTAGATGCAGTTCAACTACTCTTTCATTCATAAGTAAAGTTTGTTTCTACATCAAATCACTGTAAAATATCTTGTAGAAAGGAACTAGTTACGTTATTATTATTATTATTTTAACAATAAAAGTATTTTTTTCCATTAAAAATGTTTAAAGAATCTTTAATACCTTAAATTCTTAATATAATCTCTGAAAATAGTGACAGCTTTTTTCTAAGCAATAATACTGTAGAAAAAAAACACAGCATTTTTTTCCCTACAAAGAGAAGAACAGTGAAAATTCCACTGCCATTTACATAAAATATTTATTCTGTATTTGTGAAGGACACCATGTATACCCCAGTTCCATATGTTGCAAAGATATGTCTAATTTTTTCCGCCATACTCCTATTGCACAGCTTCAATAACTCCAAAGAGATTGAAATACTCTTAAAATCCAATGCAGAGGAATATGAATTGATAGTATTTCTGATGTGGGTAATATTTATATACGACTCTAGGAAAAGACACCTAAAGTACTTAAGCAAAGCCCATAACTTCTGCATTCTGTTAATCTACATTCAGATAAAAACAAAAATACATATATATGTAACAGCTCAAGCCTACAATGAAGAAACAGATACATCTGGCATTCTCTAAACCTATTGGCAAATGCCAGCAAACTTATGAGCAAGCACAGAAAATGACAAACTCTTGAAGCCTACATTTTTAGAGCTGTAGCAGTCACCTTATAAATTATTCTGCACCCAGATCTACGTAAATAACAAAGACAGATGCAGTGCTATTGACAGCTTTAAAAAGTATTACCCAAGCGAGCAAGATGTTGCAATAAATAGGTTAATCATTATTTGTGCCGTTGATATTCACCATAACAACATTAATCGAGATGAATTAACATGGAGTTGATGTGAATGCAGTATGAATTGCCAATGGTATTGGTTTGTAAATTCAGTTTTTGATGACAGATTCAATCTCCTTCATCACTGCACAGAGATCAGGAACAAGACCTTTAGAGGTGCATTCAAACCCAAACCATTTTGTAATCCTATTATTATTCCATACAGACTGTGGATGGACATGCCAGTATTGATACATATGTAAAATATTTTCCCCACAAATTAAAATGCCTGCAGATGTCTGCCAAAACAATGTCTGATCCAATTTTTTTCTCCTTTCAATTTCATTCCCAACTAGCAATACTGGTAAAAAGATTTTGTCCCAGGTGACTAGCAGTGTTAATGGCAATGTGACTGCCTTTTCCTGGAGAAAACAGTATTTTCCCGTTTTCCAGTCTCAAATAACATGACATACATTTTCTCATGCACAGTTGGTGAGTCAACGGAAAGAACTCTTGCATGTGAACTGGTAGAAATCTAAAACTGGAATTCAAATTCTTGCATTTCATTTCTCATTTATAATAATTTTAAACTACTAGCATTAGAGAGTGAACTACACCATAAGTAGATAACTTTGCAGAATCAGGATATACATTAGAGAATAACAGGTTGTAATTAGACAGGCACATTCAATGTTTCAAGATGCTGTTTGAGTTTTCTTGATAGGATTAAAAATCTCACTCACTATGCCATAATTTTAGCATCAGACACCAGATGGCAAAGCATAAAAAATATGTATATCTGTTACATGTGCATATGTAGATGTCTGCACACGTATGGATGCATGTGTTATAATTCTCTAAAGGGACACCAAATGGTAACGCATACTAGAACAGAATCACTAGCCCTCCATGGTCAGAACCATTGCTATGGAGATGAAAACTCACTTGTGAAGTATGACCAATCGTGCAAAGTTTTGATTGAATGGAGGTGGAGAAAGTAAGTAGGAGTTCATGTTTTTATAGCTACTTTGAAGTGCATAGGTCTATTTTAAAGTTAGTCAGTCTCATAGAAGTGTCTATGCCTTTAATTTAGTTACAACATGTTTTCTTAGCATGCCCTCCAGTTCTTAAATCAAAACAGTTCTGCTCTAATTCCAACACTGTACCATATGAAAGTACCTGGGTGGCAAGCATGAGGCCTTGCACTAATCTGCCTAACTGAAGCCAAAATCTCAAGTTCAAATTGCCTCAGAAGAAACAAAAATTAATTATGATAAAATTGTAAATGTACATTTTACTAATAAAAATTGTTTTCTAGTTTTTGGTTCCTCTAAAACCAGTTAAGGGTTTAGAAATTTTTAAAAATGTTCATCTGCATTAGATTCTAAAGGAGCAAATGTGCAATTGAAAATGTAAGATAGATCTAATTAACCATTCTTCCTGGATTATTATTATTATTATTTAATTTATGTCAAGTAGTTGCTAGGCAGGATTATCAGGTCTCATTAACAGCACAATAGAAATATAGAATGAAAAAAGTACATCCATATCTAGAACTTGCACCATCTTTTTATCCTGACAAGGCTGTTTTCTGTCTGATCTGGCTAGCTAGCTGTTGACTATCATAGAATTAGTAACTGAAATGGAAACCACGCAAATATGTAGGACAAAACACTTTTTGTACATCAAATCTTTAAAGGCAAATGCCATCACCTGTGTGGCATAATAATTTATTTAATTCTATAATCATAGAAACTCTTTCCAACTTTTGTTTTGCGGTGCTGTAAAAAGATGACTGTATGCACTAGGAAAAAAAAAAAAGACTTGCTTAAGACGCACACTGGTTGAATGAGATGAATAGAGTGGGTCTATTACAAGAAAATGTTATGTTTTGAAAATAATAATAATATAAATTCTTTTTACTTATTTAAAGGAAGCTCAAGTAGTTATATGGTTTGCATGAAGTTCAGCATTTTTCAGATTTTTTACTTCAGTCAGTTCTCAGAAACTGCAATTTTTCTTAGGGTCAATTTGCAATTGCATGAAATTTTTGATACGAAGGATCAATACCAACAATTCGTATGTGCCACAGCAAACATTCATGAAATTCAGATATTTAAGATACTCCTAATTCATAGATAGGTGCTACCAAAGATACTCAATTTGACACAACCCTGACTGCTGATTTAGTGAACATCACATTATAGCGGCAAGGTCAAAACTTTACATACCTGTAAAGATGCTACAGAAAGCACAAGATTAAAATGCTCTGAATATTAAGTGAAAATTTTACTGAACATTTTAAATTGTTATGAAAGAGAATGTCAGGACTTCATAAGCTGAAGGGAATCCTTACTTTTTTTAAATAGCCTAAAAGTAATACATTTTTCCAGTAATCAAATTATGTTTATTTTTCTTCTGTTTATAGAGTTGATGAAGGACTCATTGATTACTTATCAAAGGAACAGACTAATTTTCTGACGACTGTGAAGAAAATAATGGCTTTTGAGGTATTATGAGAATCCCCTTGAAAAATACCATTTTGAAATGAAGAAATGTACAGAGGTTTTACATATTTAGATTTTGTCTGGTAGTCTGACAAATAGACTTTGAAAAGTTAATGCTATAATGTGAAATACGTCTTCATTTGTGTAAAACTAATACTAATAAGAATTACTCAGTCCATGTTGTTCATACATCTGCCATTTACTATTTTACGTATTCATAAAATGTATTCTCAGTTATATGTTTAATCTTCATTTGTAATGCCATACACAAACTGTAAAATTAATCTGCAAAAATATATGAGATTAAGATTTAGCAAATGAAAAACCCGCAAAACTTGGTGATTGCCACACATGAGTCAGATGAAAAAGTATGAAAGATCATATAGAAATTCTTTGGTGTTTCATTGTGTAAGTTCTACTGAAACTGTTGATCTATAGCAATATTTCCCACACATCCATATTTCATAAAATTATAAGTACAAAAAAAAGTGCACATGGCTCTGTCTCTCTAAAGAAATCTAATTAGATGGGGGAATTTACACTGTAAAATGAAAGAAAAAAAAAAAAAAAGGTGAAATAATGAACCTTTAAAACAGTGGCAAGATTTTGATTCCGTTGACAGCAACTTTCAGCATTCTCATTGCTTACCTAACTTCACTTTCCTCCTGCCTCAAACATGGAGTGTGCATGTAGGTAAATCAGCAAAAGATTACTAAAAAACATTTTTTTTTCTGCTGTTTCACATTATATTTTTCAATTATAAGTACAGATTCTTTCCAAGTCAGAACCTTTTTAGTAAGTGGGAATTCCATAACCTGAGAGTGACAGCCAGATCGATGGGCAGAATTGTTGTCTGCTATTAGAGTGAGCAGTCTCTATTACAGTGTTCAGATCAAATTAAAACATATTGCAGTAATAATACATGACAAGCTGTTCGCTTTGCAGACCTATCAAAGAATAAAAATGTTCTCCAAACCCAGGTTTCCTAAGTCACAAATTTCTGTTGTGATAATTAAGCAAAAAACAAAACAAAACAAAACAAAACAAAAAAATAAAAAAATTTCCGAGATAGAATTTCTTGCACTAGAAAAATGAATACAAAAAAATCAAACATTTTCTAATTTGGGTACTTTCCACTGCGCATTACAGTTTCTTATATATTAAGGAATTAGCAAAACAATCCTAAACAATTAACACGTAAATTCCCCCGGAATACCAAAGGCCAGGCAGGTATTCCGTAACAATGGCTGAGCACTCCCTTGTTCAGCAGCTCCAATGAATTGCTTTAGAATCTGAACTGGATTAATACAGTTCCGTCAGTTTGCATAGAGTCAACCACTTAGACTGCTCATATGGACAGATTCATTTTTTTTTTCCAACCTCATCAGTATCTCCTAGTTTTTCAGAAGTACAGTATGAATAATGGGCCTCTATTGCTATCCTGAGAAAAAAAATTATAAAGCAGAAAGATCATCACAATAATTGTAAAAGGAAAGTCTCCATAAAAATGTGTAACTGCAACATTACAATTGTTGAGTGTGGCATTATTCTGAAAACAAGGTAATATTCTTTAATTTTAGGTCTGCAATGAAAAGAAGAATATATCTGAGATTTAAATGTGGTGTTCCCTCACAACTCTGATTGCTAAATTGTTCTTTGCTAGGGACCATTAAATAATTTTATGTCCAGAGAAAGTAATTTTTTTCCAGCAAAAGTGGAGTGTAATGCAGTCATTATTTTGCTCTACTAGTTTCTACACTGTTTTTTGCCTTAAAGGAAACATCAGGTACAACCAGATTTCAGTAGGATTAGAAAGGCCATCCCCACAGGTACTGTTTCCAGTGATCCATGGAAAAAAGTTTGTAATGAGTTGGAAGGTGACACTGATTAGGCATTAAGAATCAGTGAAAATGCACAAGCTGTGATGAAGTTTTCACTGCTAAGTGCTATCTGCAGCTGAAACTTTTATTGGGGCAGCATTTTTACTTCACAGTTAGGGGTTGGAAGAGACCTCTGTAGATCATCTAGTCCAATCCCGTATTAAAGCAGGTTCCCTACAGTAGCTTCAACAGGAAAGCATCCAGGCAGGCTGCAAATATCTATAGAGCAGGAGTCACTCAAATCTCTCTACCTAGCTTGTTCCAATGCTCCTTTACTCTCACAGAAAAATTCTTTGTCGTGTTCAAATGGAATGTGAGAATCCTTCTTAGTTTTTTTTTTTGGCTCAAAGCTTGCTTCCTGAGGTTTTTCTTGTGATAAGACTCTGAGTGACTTGTCAAGGAGGCAACTGATGGGTGCTAACTGTGTGACAATCGATATCGCTTTGGGAACATTTGCAAGCCCCTTCCCCCAGAGCTGCTTGCTCTGTAGAAGAGCGGAACAGAGTGCTCAGCAGTGTTCACTGGCGGAAGATCTGGCCTGTGGCCAAACCGCTCCAGCTAAGTATGGAATGCTTGGGGATGATGCCATTGTATCTTGAGAAGGCAAGATGCAAGTTGGTGCCTCCCTGCTTCCTCTTATCTGCTGGCAAGGCCAGAAAGATAAGAACAAAGGAGGTTCCTGCTGAGATCCCAGAGCCAGAAGCTGCCACCGCAAGGAGAACTGACTCAACCACCTTGGGTTTGATCTGTCACTCAAAGGAGAGCTGATTCGACCACTTTGGATTTGAGCTGTCACTCCAAAGATAGCTGACTCAACCACTTTGAAGCACTGAAAAAGGGCCATCATCACCATGGTCATGGTCATCCTTCGTCGTCAACAGAACAACAATGCCCGACGACTCACCACTACAGAGGATCAAAGACGGAACTACGAACCATGCAGGATCCATGGTAGTGACTATGTCCCTCTTGCTTCCTATAAAGACTCCTTGCTTCTTCTTTTCTATCTTTTCTATCGCCCTCCTTCCCTTCCCCCATTACCCTAATTCATAATAGTATCCGCTCTCCCCTTCCCCATTTCCCCTGATTAAGATTTGTAATAAACTGGTTGGACCAACATTTGAACCGTTGCTTCTTAATCTCACGCCGGGTATATAGATAATAAAAGAACCTCCTCTCCCTCCTATAAATTGGAGGGAGACATGGAAACACCGATGTTCTACTTTGTGCTCAATGACCCTTGTCCTTTCACTGGGTGCAGCTGAAAAGTGACTGGCCTCACCCATTTGACTCCTGCCTATTAGATATTCATAAGCATTGATGAGATTCCCCCTTCAGTCTTCTCCAGAAAGAACAGTTCCGGCTCTCTCAGCCTTTCCTTGGAAGGGAGAAAGATGCTCCAGGCCCTCCTGGAGGGCCCTCATCTTTGTGGCCCTCCACTGGACTCTCTCTAGAAGTCACATATCATTCTTGAACTGGGGAGCCCAGACCTGGACACAATTCTCTAGATGTGGCCTCACCAGGGAAGAATAGAAGGGGAGGATTACCTCCCTCAACCTGCTGGCCATGTTCTTGTTAACACCACCCAGGATACTATGGGCCTTCTTGGCTATAGGGACACACCACTGGGTCACAGTCCACCTGTTACCCACCAGCACACTTAGGAACTTCTTTGCAGAGCTCCTCTTCAGGATGTCAGTCCCTAACCTGTACCGATGCACATGGTTATTCCTCCCCAAGTGCAGGACTCTACACTTGCCTTCTTGAACCTCAAAAGATAATTCTCTCCCCAGCTCTCCATCTTATTCAGGTCTCACTGAATGGCAGCACAGCTCTCTCGTATGTCAGACAGCCTTTCCAGATTTCTATCAGCAACAAGCTTGCTGAGAACATATTTTGCCCCTTCATTTAGGAACTACTGATTTGTTTAGACTTGCATATTTGAATCCAGGTTGAAAATAAAAAGCTCAGACAAAGCAATCTAACAGAATGGATGAATAAAATAAGAGACTTACTGCATGATTTTTTTAAACTATCAGATCTTCAGCCAGACTTACTTATCTATCTTCTCTCTCCAAAACCTAGACTAGCATCATAGCCATTCTGAATATTTGTTATACAGATATGAAACCTTTAGGAATTCTACTTCCTCAGGCTTACACTACATGCAGAACTCCCAAAGTCCCATTTGCACTATGAAGCTCTACACTTCCTCTATTTTCCTCAACCTCTTTATAGACCATTAACCTATGAGACAAGTTAATACTAACATGGCATAGCTGTGAGAACTTAGAAAATGCTTTTACTAAAAGCTCAAAGAGAAGTTTCTCTTGTATTTGTATGAAAGCAAATTCCAAAAACGAAAGACTTTAACTGATAATAAACTCACTTTATTTGTTAGTGATACGCATTCAGTTCAGGGTCAGTTCAGGCTACGTAAGCTTCAAGAACTGTTGCTGATATTATCTGAATAACTCAAAGCTCAAGACTTATATAATTAAAATCGAAATTTTTAAGGTCAGACTTTATCCTGTTAATGTAAGTCCCCTTTGGGAAGAATTAGAGAGACTGATAAAAATAAGAAAGAATATATATATATTTAATATAACTCAAGTGCTGCTCTTAAAACAATACCTCCTGTTTTACTATGTTGGTCCACATCAGAGGTGGATGTTGGTATTATGGCAGTAGAGGTTGAACCTTCCCACAGACATTCATTAAATTTTGTTGCCATGTAACAGATTGTAATAGAGGATCAAAAATGGCATCTGCCATGGAGATATGCATGAAGCAACAGTGAGCAAGAGGTTTGAAGGAGATACAGCTGACAGGAATTAACCAGAAGGCTATTCCATGTACAGAAGAGTGCACTCATCAATGTAACAAAGGGGCAATATTTCCAAAGTAGCCATTTCTCAGAGATTAACTGGGCATAAGTCTGCATGTGGGAGATAGCAAGTGCCTTTGACTCACTTGCTTTTTTCCCACTTTCTTTCATTTATTAAATATCCTCTACCTTGATTCACAATTGCTTTCTTACTTATGCACTTCTGATTCTCTCCCTGATTTCATGGAGGTGCAGTACAGATTGTGGCAGCATGCAGAGAGCAAGTGGCTGGTGAGTACTCAATTGCTGGCCAAAGTCAATCTACCAGAATGACAAAGACATTAAAGTCTGCTCATGGCTTCTTTCCAGATCACCTCTACTCTAAATTAAGTATTTGTACAGCTGCAAAAAAGTTGTTGTTTTCCCTTGCCATGTTGTGAAAATATACTGGCTGCCTCAGGCTTTAACTACAATTTTGCTTCCACAAAATAAAATTATTTCAGCATACTATAGGATAAAGCAAAGGTTATCCTTGAGATTTAAATGTCAAAAGGAAACACTTAGATTTCTGCTTGCACATCCCAGTTCTGGCACAAATGTTAACTTACATTCGTCAGTGTCATTCTGAGCAAAGCTGCCACTAAAACTCTTTCCTTCCGTTCAAGACATGCGAGAAATAATAATACTTATTTCATGCTTTCTCAAGTAACTTATTTATTTATTTTTTAAGCTGTCTGGTCATTTTAATATTCTAACATTCTGCCATTACTACAACACTCCTCACTCTAAATGTAAGAGTGGAGAGGAAGAGCAATATAATTCCTGGATCTGCCTTCCAACTTTAAAAAAAAGTGAATCTGTATTGCAATGATTTCCTATGCATGACCTTTGGCAATGTTTAGTCTCAAAACAGAGTTTATTTTTGTACATTTTCACTGAGAATAGTGCTATGTAGACTGAATTATGGCAATATAGACATTGAAGAAAAACAAATGGGGAAGAAAGAAAAATATACACCATATTAAATGATGAGTTTAACAAGAAAGTCTGTATTAATATAGTATGTCTAACACAGCATTCAGACCTATTTTTTTGCAAGGTCTATTTGACTGAATAAAAACAGAATCTTAGTTCACATTTTAAGACCAAGGTGAATACTTTAAATAAATTTTTAAAATAGACATATATGAATAATAAGCTCTCCTTTTGGCAAAAATCTGTAGCTTATTCTACTTCTTTAGTGAGTTCAAAACTTATTGATTCAAAAGAATACTGCATTAAAAATATTTAGTGAGTCATGTGAACATAAAAATATACTTTTATAATTCATTTGGATATTCTTAGAAGAAAAGCCTTCCATGCTCCATGAGTAGTGTAGATGGCCTATCTAAAAGTTTCTGTGGATTTCTGTTCTATTAAAGGTAGCCCACTTAATTAGCAAGGTGATCTTGGACCCTTTGTCTAAACTTATATTCTTAAATCAGGTCACTTTGAATTCTCTCATAATTTCTACTCATTTGTCTTAAAAGGAGCTAAGTTGTCTTAAAAACTAAGGATTTTATCTTTTGGAATGCACATGGGTATACAGAGTTGTAAAGTACTGAACATATTTGTGTTTGTTTTCAAGAAAATTAGATATAATCTCTAAACTCCTGATCCTAGTGTTCTAAATTAATATAATCATCCATTGATTTTTGCAGGTCATAAGAAAATCTATAGAACATTTTAAGAACCAGAATGAAAATCTCCCACCTATGATTAGAAATTAGAACATCATTCTCTTGTTTATATTAATCAGCCAAGAATTCCATGTTTTTACTTGAACTGAAAAGTATTTCTGTGAGTCCAAGTAACTCTAAATGCACTGAGTGAGACCTTGGAACATGAAGTGTCTTGTTTCTGAGAGGAATGTCAGTTATAATCATAATCGCATGAAATACTTGAGGGCAACAGGAATATAAGTAAACCTCAAAGAGGACCACAAAGAGGCATTAAAATGCATGTTTAAATCTATGGAGTTAGATTTGACAATTACGTTCTAAATTTTTCTAACATTGAGAAATACAGACCACAATTCTCATTCTTTGGTGCAGTCTTCTCTATTTACACTCAAGTGCTGCAGTCAAAAGCCATGAGCAAAGTAAGTCAGCATTTATCACTAAGAATATCTTCTCAGCTGTTTGAAAAGTTTCTTATCCACATTGGTTAGAATGCTCCTTGCTAATATCAGAATACTATTGTGATAAATCTTATATTGCATTTCATATCTCATGTCTGTTGCTCAACTTGTTAGTGACCTTCAGTGTTCTTGGTTGTGCATACACCAGTAGGCACTGAAGGTCTGTCACCATATGCAAACATTTATGCATAACATACAACATTTTTCCACTAAGTCATAATTAGAAATACTGATATTACCATGAGAGATGTTCAGAGTGTTTTTCCTAGAGGTGTGTAATAGAAATGAAATGTCTATATGCTAGACTAAACACTGAGGCCAGAAAGAAGATTAGGTTGTGTTTTCATAATAGCCTTATGTGTCTTTCTGGTTTAAAGCAGATGCTCAGTACACTGCCTTCACGCAGGCACACACAACAGCACAACAAGTGATTGAAAGATATGTTTATCCTCTTCTCTGTAACCCTCACAATTCTGCTTAAATTTACAGCACAAAATGTAATCTACATCAATAAAAGACAATGTAATGCATTATAAGCATCTTTTGTCACAAGTAGATGTGATTCTCTTTGACATGAGAATACACACCCTTCACATAATTATTGCTACATAAGTAACTCAGGAGAATACAGGAAAAGAAATGCAATCTGTAATGTGAGTTTAACACATGCTGTAATTGAAATTGTATTTCTTGACTTGTCACAATCTGCATCAGCTCCAGATTTTAATATCTCCACCGTTTGTTATGAATAGGAAACAATTCCAGTGGTTATTCTCAAATTAATGTAAATGCCAGGATTAGCTGGTTTGATTTTCATGATTGCCAGTGGCCTGTCATAAATTTACGTGTTTCTTTCTTTCCCCTCTTTCTGATTGTATGCAGTGTTCATCACCCAGTATTGCTTCTACCAACCTCTTATGATAACGTGTGGTTCTCTTGTTTGTGAAAGAAGAGAAGATCATACTAATATGAAATGATGCTGGAAGACAAACTAAATATATAATCAGTAAGTCCTTTGGCAAATATAAGGAAGTACAGGAAAATTTACACAACTGAACATAAAGAAATTACTTCCACTTCAAAATGACTCTCAAGTAGGCATACAGGCGCTAGCAGACTGTCAAGAGGAGATTACACTTGACAACAGAAAGTCACACAAAGTACTATTCTGGGAATTCCCACTATAGTGGGAATGGCACTCTAGGCTGAAAAAGGCAGAAAGTTGCTCAACACAATAATCACAAAAGTCCGTTAGTAAATGAAGCATATGAATAAACAGGGGGTACTCTGGAGATCTCAAGCAGCAGACAGCCATTGCATATAATGTATGTACTGATAAATGTGTTAC
The DNA here is from genome assembly GCF_019232065.1 of Centrocercus urophasianus. Classification (NCBI taxonomy): domain Eukaryota; kingdom Metazoa; phylum Chordata; class Aves; order Galliformes; family Phasianidae; genus Centrocercus; species Centrocercus urophasianus. Next base: position 13,484,274 of record NW_024884586.1, on the reverse strand, counting down.
TGATGTAGAATTCATTACAAAGTGTCATGTCTTATTTAAATTTTCCAGACAAAGTGTAGAAAAGCTACAGTTCAATGTGTGGAGGAACTGTAAATAACATTTCCCCTAACTTTATACTGTAATTCACCCTGAACGACAGCAAAGAGCTTATACTTTACTACAGAATTATTCTAAGTTAAACATAAAAATTAATTCAAACTGTTGATTAATCAAAATTATATACCATCATCCTGATTGCAATCATCTATCAGAGATATTTTCTCCTGTAGTTCATAAGGTACGTATTTAGTGTGGAGGAACAAAAAAATAAGTTCATGAAATGGCAACACCAACTCCCAGTTGTGTGTTAAATAACATTATTAAGTGGACTGGACAAAGCCTACCACATATATGTCAATCTGAGATTGAGATGAGATGAGATTATTCCACAGCTTTATTAACATGTTCAACAACTGTTTTTTTTAACCTGATATCACTATCCTAGTGTGAAGACATGGAAGAAAAAAAAAAAAGGATATCTTAATATATTTTTACTTAAGTGGTTCCACCAACCTGCTTTTATTCTTTCAACTTCACTGATTTAAGAAATCAAGGAGGTATAGGTGAAATTTAAATCAGAAATAATTGATAAAATTCACTGAAAAATCCTAAAAACCCTTGTTTTCTTGACTCCTGCTTAAAAAACTGCTATCAACCTTGTCGCTAGCTGTCTCTATTCTCTCTTCGTCACCACCTGGAATGTATCCTTTGGGTTTACTATCAACTAGAAGATGAACCAGATGGTCTTAACCAACTAAAGTTAGCAATACTGAGAAACAGCAGTTTTGTTTCATATTCACTTCAAATGAGAACATGTTAGTGAGAAAGAAGTAAAATAAGTCATTCAGTGCCTTGAGTTTTCCTGTAGTTTGGATTTCTCCCATCTTTACCAAATTGCATATGTGACTCAGTTAGAACTCTGGGCTTTAATTCATTAAATTAGGTGGCAACATACATTTTCTGTATAATATATATATTCAGCTCAAATTGTCTTGATTTCAGCAATGTTTTACAGAACTGTAGAACATCAACATGGAGCTTTCTAAGTATTTAGAATTAGCTGGTAAATGTCATCAGCATATTGCTATGAAGTATCCTGTGCTACATCTTAGAAGACTCCTTTAGAAGAAGACTAGCCTGAGGTGACTCCATGGAGGAAAATTCTCCAAAACTTTTCAAAGCTTCTCAAGAACCATAGTGGATACTATGAGGAAAATTAAGTGCTTTCACAAAAATAAATAAATAAATTAATAAATAAAATAAAATAAAAACTCACAAACACACAAAAGAAAAAGCAACAGAACGGAATACAAATTAATGCTCCTTTTGCACTAAGAGATGAAACTAGACATAACTTATTTTAAATCTGCACTGTATACTAAATAATGTTTCATTCTCAATTCTAAATAAGATTTAGGTCTTTAATTCTTGGTTGCTTAAACTGTGAAGTGCCAGGTGAATACAAATAAAGAAAAATACCATTTCTTAGTCAAGGTTACATCAGAAGCAATCATTTAATTTGCAAGTTAGATGATGGGAAAATGTTCAGTAAAACCACTCCCTTGTTAAAAGTTGCAGAATGTACTTGAAGAAAAAAGTTTTGAATTAGGTCACTTCAAAAGTTTGAAAAGACACTAGAGGTTATCTGGAAGCTACACTTCTGACCCTGGAAACGCACAAGTTTGGAAAGCCTGAAAATCAGTTGTTCAGACATTTTACAAAAATCTATAATCTTCCGATTTAAATTTATCTGTCCTATCCCTTAATCACTTAACTTTTTTTAAAATGGATTTTCAGATGTTTTTTCACATTCTTCCAATTGCATAATGAAGGAGATTATTAGATTTCCTATTAGATATATTAGACATACAGACAATAAGATTTCTGTTCTAAAAGAACAGAACGAAGTAAAATCTTAGAGTGGAATCCAAAATCAAAAGAAATCTCAGTCAGGTTTTCACATAATTAAGTATTCAAAAAGTGAACATGTCATTTTCAATGACCTTTGTTAACGTCACTGGTTTTTACTTGATCAGTTCCCAAATTTCAAGGAAAATAATAGTCTTGAATGTGTGAACTAAGCTTTATGATATCTGGAATTTTAAGAATCTTGGTTTCCAGAAACAGGAGGAGATGAATGAAAATGCAGAAAATACTACTTAATTAAGAGTATGGAACTGTCTTACTGAATCGCCGCAGGGCTCTCTTGCTGGTGAGGCAAATGAGGTTCAGAACAAAAGGCCTTTATAGTAGGTGCTTACCACCTTTCATACCCGCGCAATACAACAGTTTTCCCTTGCAACCAAGACTGGTTGCATGTAAGGGTTAGGCGCCTTGTAGGTGTGCATGTCTGGCTCAAGTTATTGTTGAGCTTTACCACTCATTAGCAATACTGAATAATGATCTATCAAACGCTATGGGTCCAGAATGATTATCTAATTTAAACTAAACAGATTTTAGTAAAAGGCAAACCGAGAAAATAATGGACAGTCTGGAAAATAATGACAGCCACGGTTTTCTGATTTTTGGTAATCGATATTCCACATCATAACATCATGTAACCGGTAAAGAGTTAATGCTCCAGTTCTGGATACCTGTCCCAGAAGAAAAGAACTACATCCCCAAGAGCTCTGTTTGCTATTCTGTTACCATTTCTTCTCAAAGCAAAAGATAAAAGACATTTGTAGGTCACTCGACCTTCCCTTTTGATCTCAGCAACTTGCTCCCTAGATTGTATCGCCGCAGCATTAGAGTAAGACCTTTGGCTTCTGGACAATCTCGTTTTATTTATTAGCTTCAATTCCAATTATATTATATTATATTATATTGTATGATTTTGTATTATCTTGCATTCTGATATTTTATTTAGTAAATTAGTTTGTTTCTCCTCAAATTGTTGCCACTGTTTTTTTTTTTTTTTTTAGGCCTATCTCTCTACCCCTTTTTTTCTTCCCTTTTTTTCTCTTTTCCCTTTTCCTAGGCGTGGGTCCACGGACCCCCTTACCCCACAATTCATGGAACCGTGCCACCCAGCCCATAAAGACATAAGAGAAAAAGAAAAAAGAAATTACCTGCGTTATTTAAAATACATGTTCCTTGGGAAAAAAATAAACTTTCCCCCAAAAAACAAACAAACAAACAAACAAACCCAAAGCCAACAAACAATCCAAGAACAGAGAACAGAGTGGGATCCTGATATAATATGCAATCTATTTGAATAGGACAGTACACAGTTTAAAAGCAGCATTTTTTAAAAGAGGTTTTGGAAAATCTACTGTAAAGTCCATGGGGAAACATAGATTACATTTTTTTTATTCCACCTTCCTATTATAAAATAATTCAGATAGATACAATGGAAACAGGTACAAAGAAAATTCCCTGTCTAGGATGTTGGACAAGGTTCAATTAAGAAGGAAATAAATTATTAACAATAGATTTGATTCTCACAGTCATTTCTCTTCAGCTACATCTGATTTACAGCTACTTAATTGAAAGATATATCAGGCCTAGACAATCTCATGTTTTAAATAAATTATATGCAGTAGTGGACTTGATAAATGAGTACAAAGTAAGAAACAAAACGCTTAGTGTAAAAGCAGAAGTGAAAAAAAGAAAAATAATCTGTTACACATATGTGATGCTTGTTAAGACTATTTTGACTATATTTATTCGGCTGCAACTATACAGAAATGTTAAGGTGAGTGTGGATGAATGTCAGTTAAAGTTTCCTGTTTGTGGAAACACCTTTATTTCTTTGCAAAACCAGCTGGTGCACTAGAAAACATTTTCAAGACAGAGCATACAAATAGTGGCTTGCAGAAGAACGGATCAACACAAAAAGGTCATGTCAGTATAATTTCATGGTGGGAGATGTGAAATTGCTGAAGGGTCACAGAAAAGGGAACCTGATTACCCATATCCATCTGTTTCATGGGGTATATATACACAGAGGCTTTTTAGTTCCATCTGTTTGTGCTTGCCAGAGTACAGGTTGTGTGACCAGCACTTAGTAACTGGCTTCCCTTTACACTAGTGTAGTTCAGATTTGGTGTTCATATTTCATACATTCATAACGTCTGCAGAATGAATCCAAACTTTGAGAATATTCTTGTCTTTTACTATCATTATTTAAAATAAAGCTCAGTCTAGAAAATATATTCAAAAGCATGCAAACTTCAAGGTAGGAGTGGGAATCTGAGTGTAGTATCCAGTATCTCAAAGACCTGCTCAAAGCTTATTACCTGCTCCAAATGTTTCATATAAATTATTAGATTTCAATTAAAAAATATACATAACTGGTGCTAGTTTCTAGGCTTATAACATTGTTCAAAGGAATAAAAAAGAAGAAATGTGGAAGATGGGTCTGAAACGGTTATAAATGATGGAGATCATGTTGCTCCAATTCAGTGTGTAATTGTAACATTGCCAAGCAGAAAATATATGTAGGATTAGGAAACAGAATGGGAGTTCCTTCCTGATTTTTCAGGAGGGGAGTAGATTGAATGGGGAGAAAGATAACACTGACTATTTTCATATTTCCTATACTCTAGTATGCTTTCTCCCTCCATGAATACTACTAATGTTCTTCTTTTACAGCATAATATTATCCAAAAGTATTAAAATCCTATAAAAGGCTGAGCATTTCTTAAAGCTGCCCAGAATATTTTATATCCTTAAAAAAAAAATATGCTGAAACCAAAGTAAAGTTCAAAATTTTTGGTCTAAACTTTTCAAAAGAAGAAAAGTTTGGCACTTCAATTCAAAAGAAAGCACTTAATGGTGACATATGATTTTCTAATGTATTAAACATCGGAAGACTCTTTTGAAAAATTGCAAAATCAATCTGTTCATTCACATTTAGCTGATTGAACGTAAAGAGTTTGGTCTTGGTGAATTGCTTAAGACACATAGCAAATTAATAACAGATGAGAATAGAATGCAGGTGCCTCAGGCATCCAATTGTTTTTCTGTGTTAAATAAAAACATCTTTCTGCTTGACAAAGCAATGAATTTCAAGCTAAAAATTCTCTAGCGTTAGCTTACCACAAGGCTGCTCATGGATGCAAAACATGCAGATTATTTCTATTATTTTAAAGTATGTGGTAGAGAAAAGGAGATCAGACTACTTGTATTCATCTGTTCCCTGGCATTTTAATCCCATCTGTTAGAGGTAACCAGAGCATAGGTAATCTGAATATAACTGAAAAATGAACTATTTCTAGAATATTTACATTTCATAGACTAGGAGATTCTAGAACAAGAAAATAGTGAATTCAGGTTGCTCAACTGCAAAACAAGAGTTTCATTGTGAGAGGGAGCACTAATGCTTGCAGCAGCTGGTAGCTTCCAGAAGTGCTCCCTTCTCACCTTCGACCAATTGGTATTCATAAAAGTAGAAATCAAAACCTTGTTTCTTGACCTTTTTCCCTTGTAGTTTTCTTATGAGGATTTCAGCTATATTAATTTGTCTCTGTGCTTTCCAGATTACCATATTTGTATCCTATACTTTTCTTCCCTATATTAAAGTAATTTCAATTAGAATTTCTGTATTTAAGAATAGAGGATGAGTTCATCCACTATCTCCAAAAGATCCTTCAGAGCAGAACAAGTACTGAGCTACCAAAATCATGACAGAAAACAACACAGTAAATATCAGTGAAGAATGTCTTTTTTTTTTTTTTTTTTAATCCCTTAGTCTTTCCTTGCTACACCACAACGCTAGTCTTCTGCTCTCCTGTCTTTGCTGAGAAGAAAAAGAACTGCAGTAGCTCTCTCTTCAGAAGGTTTAGGAAGCCAGGCTTGAACAGTTTACACTGATCTCAGGGCTACGTGTCTTATTTTCCCTCAAAATTCATTATCCTGTGGCAGTTAAAATATCAATAGAGTGGTCCGTTCTACCAGGGTTCAGTGACAAAGTACATGTTTCGGTAGCAGAACATTTTGAACAATGGTTCAGGAACATTACATTGTCAGTTTCTTGTGATCACAAAGTTAGAGATAAAGAAGATTCTTCAGGGTATCTGATCATCTTAGAATAGTAAAATGTGTTTCCGAAACACATTTCCCATCATTTACTTGGTCTACTATACATATTTCAGATTTCTCTCAGGAGGTTAACAGTATCATCATCTTGGGAATTTTTTCTTAGTGTTCAGTCTTACATTCCATTGCTTAATATCATCCCCTGTGTTTACATAATGAGCTTATTCAGCTGTAAAGAGAGAAAGAGCTCTTTCTGGCCAAGCAGGTTTTTTTTGTAATACTCTATCAGTTCCACCACAGATGTTCTACCATTGTTCTTAGGCCTTGTGACACTTGCAGTAATTAGAGAATATTTCACATGCACTGACAGAATGAATCCAATATTTCCTGATTTGAACAGAAAAAAGAAAAAAAAACTACTAAAAACAAAGAAAGAAACAAAAATACAGCAGCTATTGATCAGGACAAAGTAAACATACACATTTTTTTATGTGCATGACTATGTTTTCTTCTACAATTGATGTAAGTTATTTCTACTTGTTAATAATGTTCTAAGCATTTACTATGTGTATTAAACTATCCCAAATTGAGTTTGGCTGAATTTTGTTAGCAATACTAGACAATACTAATACTACTAGTAGTACTAGAGATCTCAAAAAATCTAAGTCATGATTTAAATTCCTTCAGTTTCCTCCTCTAGAGGAACTACCTTGTCTCTATATTTTTCCTTTCTTCCCCTCTCCCCCAGACTTCCCTCATAAACCAAATATCTAGATTGGAAAACTTTTTATTTCTACAGTGCCTTTTATAGGATAATGGAGCAAAACTCCACAATAGAAATTTGTCCTCATGTACATCATTCGTTCTTTAGATACAGCATAGATAATTCCTTGGATTTCCTGTGAAGTGTTAGTATATATTTCTCCTCTAATTATATTTCTTCTGTGTTTTTCTTAACATACTGTTATATATACATAAACTGATCATAAATTCTTAGTACGAAGTATCTGATTCAAAACTGGGCACTATATATTCTTACATAAATACATTTCTGAATTTTAAGCTGATACTTTTATGAAAAGTATATATATACACACATTTTAAGATGATACTTTTCTAAACATATGTATCTATTGTTTTAAATATAAATATATATGTATAAAAGTGACTTATTGATTCATTTTTTTTTTCATGTTTTTGACACTGAACTTCATTTGCCATTTTATTATGAAGTCAGTCAGCAAAATATTAATCCATGGCAATCATCTATATTTTTTGTTATTCTGAATAGATTTATACAATCAGAAAAATTTGTCAATTCACTGCCAATATTTTCCCAAATCTCAGTTTACATCAGTACTATCACTGGGTATATTTTCATTATTTAATGACACAGTACAAAGAAGGAAAGACTGAATTTCAGTGTGCTTCATGGAATCCATCTTTCATGTGACTCTAGAATACTGTTTTACCTAAAAGATCATCTTTAAAACTTCGCAGATCCTAAGAATGTGTATGTACTGAATTGTTCCCATATTAGATACTGAAATGTTCCCATATTAGAAGTGTAGCAGTATGCATGTTGCCTTACTCTGTGACTTCGAACTTTGTATCAATAAGTGAGAAGGCAATTCAAGTTTATCTGCAGTGTATCTGTGCATACTGAAGGACTTCAAATGTAGAAATAAGGTAAATTCACGTTAAAAAGAAAGAACTCCTTGATGCCAAATTGCAGATTCTGGCAACTGGAACAAATGTAGCAAGCATTTTCCAAAGAACACTTCCTAAAAGAAAAAAAGGAAATTATTGATAGGAAAAACTGATTAGGAAAAAATAAATCCTCTCAATCCCATCTTGTTTCTTCCTGTGAAAAGTGAAAGGTCTCATGCAAAGAGGGGAAGAAGTAAATCAGAACAGCTGACTAGGCAGCTGTTTCACAGGAAGATATTTAAGAGATCTAGTTGTACATAACTGAAGTTGACCACAGGGGTTTGCTTTTTGTAAAAAAGGTAAAAGCATATTGTAGATTTGAAATGGTATTATTTCAATGAATATCCACAAAACATCATCTGGAGTCCTATTTTTGAATCAACACTTCAGCAAGACTGACTGACAAAGAAAGGACAAAGAAACAGACTGAATATAAGTCTAGTATGATGTTGAGGAAGTGCTTGAAAGAGTGGGAGCTGCTTAGTCTAAGGATCAGAGGAATAGATTCAAGTGCAAAAAGTGCTATGTAAAGCACTGTTTGTCAAGCACAGAACAGTCTGTGGCTCACAGCAAACATGATAAGACTAACATAAAGAAAAAAGTATTTTTTTAATGATTAAAACATTTATTGTTTAAACTAAAAGGCTTTTTTAAAATCAATATATAAATAAGTAAATAAAGTAGGACAAGCAAAGGAAAACAACAACAACAACAGGAAAAAAGAGACCAACAAATCAAGCCAAACCAAAAAAACCCTCCAAGACAACACAGGCACAGATTTCCAACGGATCTCCGTGGTAATCTTGACTCCGTTTCCTGTCACTCAGTTCCTTATACAACTGAATCTAAAAAAAGGTACTATGACATGTCATTACTCAGCATTAAAATACATTGCAGTCCCTGAAAGGAGGATACTAAAAAAGGTAAAGCCTTGTTATTTTTTCATAATGTACTATGCAGTTACTTTATTTACAAAATAAGTTTACAGCAATTTGTATTCTGAAAGAAACACATGATGGCAACCTTTCCCTCTTCTAAGTTACACAAGATTCTTCAACTCCATTAAAGACGATTCTTATTTTAGATTCACAGAATAAGAAGGTTGGAAAAGAGCACCAAGGTCATCTAATCCAACCATCCACCTACCACCATTATTTCCCCACTAAACCATGACCCTCAGTACAACATCTAAATGTTCCTTGAACACCTCCAAGGAGTGACTCAACCACCTCCATGGGCAGTCCATTCCAGCACCTGATCACTCTACGTTTGCAGTGATAAACAACACAGAAATTCAATTAAAGTGACTATTTATTTTGTAGTCACAGTAAGTTTCCAGCAACATTGAGTATAGACTCAGGATGCATTTACACTGAAAAACTACCTGTTATATAATTTCCTCTCAGTATTCATCCAATAAAAAAAATGACCACAAAAGCCTTTCGAGGTAATAAAACAAAGTAAAATAAAATTAAATCGCCAAGGTTGGAAAGGACCTCCAAGATGGTCTAGACTAAGCCATGTCCCTTAGTATAACATCTAAATTTTTCTTGAATATCTCCAGAACAGCCCATTGCAGCACCTGACCACTCGTTCAGAGAAGTTGTTTTCCTTAATACCCAAGCTGAACCATGTGCCCACGGCACAACTTGAGGTCATTCCTTCTAGACCTATCACTAGTTATGCTGGAGAAGAGGCTAACCTTCACCCCATCACAACCTCGTGTCAGGATGCCATTGGACTTCTTGGCTACTTGGGCACATGGCTGACTCATGTTTAGCCGAGCATCAACCAACACCACCAGATCCATTTCTTCCATACAGTCTTCCAGCCTTTCTTCCCTGAGCCTGTAGTGTTACCTTGTTACCTAGCGCTGTAATGGCCAAAGGGCAGGACTCAGCCCTTGGTCTTGTTGAACTTCATCTCAGTGTCTCAGCCCAGAGATCCAGATCCTCTGCTTTAGATTCTCTGTTGATCAGATCTTGATTGCAGACCTTAAAATATCTGGCAGTCTACTTTGATTGTTATCATTTTAGAAGTAGTAATTTTCCTTTCAGACATGTTTTAGCATTACACTTACACTATCTTTGTTACAGCAGAGGAACCAGTAGCCAAATGATCAATATACATCCAGGCTTAGTCCTACTGAAATGTTCCAGAAATCAAACACATGTTTTAATGTTTAAAGTTCTGGTTAAATGTTGTGTATGAAGTCATCTGAGATAGAGCATTGAGGGCAGAGACAATTCCACTCCGCTTTTCCAGTAAGATTACACAGCCATTTGCAAAATGCTTTCTGTATTTTGGTAAAGACATCACTATCCAGTTGCAGAAGCTGAAAGATAAATAGCATTTTTAAATTTTCCAAATTCTCCAAATTTGGAGGAACAGTAAAGAACGTATGGGGGAAAAAAACCACACAAAAACAAAAAAGTTAATTCTCTTTAATAAGAATGCTCTAATGCTGTATTTCCAAATAAAACGTAAATCAAGATGCTCAAAATGCGTTAAAAATAACTTTCAGAAAGCTTTCTGATGAAAGCGTAAAATGCAGTGACTTTTCCTGGTATTGATGAGAATAATTTTCCTTAATGAAGTTTTAAGACCTATTTAACAAAGCACATCATCAATTTTATAGGATGGAATAATCAGGAAAAATTTCTATCCCTATGCAACAACAGAAAAAGGTGAGATTATGCTGCAGTTTCTGAAAGTATCTTACAGAATCACTGATGATCAGTGTTAAATATGGTTTTGCCTAGAATTTTAAGATGCCTTCTGTTGGTGGGAATTATGGTGGGAAGGAGACAATTTAAAATTTCCACAAACTTGGAACTAGAAAAAAAGTTAATAAAAGAAAAAACTAACATTAAAAAAAAGACACCAAAATACAAAAGTAATGTTAATGAAATGTGTGTATAATATTCCAGTTCTGGAAAATGTTTATAAATAAGTTAATAAAAGCAATAATATGTGTGCAAGGAAAATTCATTTTAAAAATTCTCTAACTTCAGAAATCTAAAGGGTTAACAATATGTGGAAAACTTTCATTTTTATGAAAGTATGTAAGATTTTGTTAAATATGATTCTGTATTGTGATTAGTGCAACGTAACACGCAAAATGTTAAAGATATGCCTGATTATATCCGGATTTGATGTATGACTAACCTTGGCCATGGATTACTAAGGAAATTTCTCTCATTACTCCATAAGTGCTAAATGTCAATTACTTGAAAAGCCTAGGGTATCTTTCAAAAGTCAGAAAAGTAACAGGCAATTACACTTCTGAGTAAATTGCTCTAGATGCTATAACCATTTCATTGGTCTTTGGCTTGAACAATCACTTCATATTATTTTAAAATCATAGAGTCTTAAAATTATAGAACGGTTTGGGTTGGAAGGGACCTTAAAGACCAACTACCTCCAAGTCCCTTGCTGTGGGTAGAGTTGCCACCTAGGTTGCCCAGGTCCCATCCAACCTGACAATATCAGTCTTCTGATTCCCAGAATGCAATAACAGAGATAAAACGACTTTGTAGACAGTACTGTCATAGCTTTGCTCCTCTTGACTTATTTTATGCATGCACAAGTGGTATGTAAGACAAATTATAGCCTCATTTATATTTCCTTTATGAAAGTGCAGGCTCCATCATTTGCATGTTCTTCAGTTTGCATTACATTGTTCTATTTTAAGCAATAGATTTTATTTTAGTTCATTATAATATGTGTTAATGGTATGTTAGCTTTAATATCCAAGCATTGCAGCAGACAAAGACTTCACAGGTGGTTAATATTTCACATGGAAATTTTTCTCACCTCACTCCCCCGTTCCCCTATTAATTCGCCTCCCTTACTTCTCCCTCTGCTTCCTCTGCTTTGAATTAATTTTTCTTTTGAATTACCTTTCTCTTTACCATTTACTTTTTTAGTAAATTTAGTAAATTGTTTTGTAGTGATATCAAGCTTTGAAGAAAAAATGAAAAACATAGAAATGAAAGGATATGTATAAGTTGCTTCCAATCATCAGTATGTTTTTTCAGGAAATAAAATTTTGTTCATTGTAAAAGTCATTTGTCATATTAAGGTTCTAAAAATACCAGATATTCGTTTTCTCATTCTTCATCTTTCTCTCATAAAATGAAATATACCCCAGTTACAAGGGCATAACACAATAAAGAATAAATCAATAAATTAGTAAACAACAATAAGAAGTTTTACGCATACAAAAATCTTATTTAGTTTTATTCTAAAATGAGATTTTATAATAAATTAAGGGGGTTGAGGGGTCTAGAGCATAAGTCTTACGAAGAGTGACTGAGCAAGCTGGGATTGTTTAGTCTGGAGAAGAGGAGGCTCAGGGGAGACCCCACTGCACTCCAAAACTTCCTGAAGGAAGGTTGTAATGAGAAGGAATTTGGCCTCTTCTCCCAGGCAACAAACAGGACCCAAGGAAATGGCTACAAGTTGTACCAGAAGAGGTTTAGATTAGACATAAGGAAGAACTTTTTCTCTCAGAGAGGGGTCAGGCACTGGAATGGCTGCCCAGGGAGGTGGTGGAGTCACCATCAATCATGATTCTCTTTTATATTTACTGTTTCAACTTCATTGTTTTGATTATTGGATTGTATTTTAGAAGTCAGCTGCTAGATAATTGCTTCCCGAAAATGGATTTTTGTGTTTTGTATACCAGGTATTTAAGGCCTAGAACATTCAGCAAGATAATATCTTACTAGCTTTGACCCCTTTCACTCATATTATCCATGCTGACCACTTCCTTAATGACACAATGTCCTAGCTTTTCCTTACGTTCTTGTTATATGGCTCCTAAGCAATCTAGAGTCAGAAATGCATAGATTTGGCTTAGTCTCTGTCATTAAAACACACAACACTATGATATATGGATATATAAAGGATAATTTAATAAGGATAAATTTGTTAGCATATGTATTTTTTGTTAAAGGGATCTGAATAAAAGGAACGTCTTAGAGGAAAAAAAAATCATTTATTACTCAGTTTAGATTAATATTTCCATACATTCTTTTCAGCACTGCTAGGCTAAGTGTGCTTGAACACATCTTTTAAAAAATTGTCTGCATTTTCTCAAAGCACTGTAACTCTGAGAGAAATATTAATCTTTATTTCAATTGCATTTACATTATTTTTGGAGCATGACTATTGGGAAGTATAAAACAGCAGGAATTAGACTATGTAGAATTGGACCAAACTTGTTGACTGAAAGCCAAATCCTTTTCCTAGTAGTGCTTTTATTAGGGACATGTATAAATTGTGAATTACTGCTCTTCAGTGATTTAGTTGTCACAATTTCAACCCTTTTCAAAAGGAGTGGAAAATCTCATATTCTCTGAAAACAGAGACTCTTTAACTTGGGTAAAATTCCTGCACTTCTGTTTTCATGTTATAATGTGACTGAGACATTTTTTCAGTAACATTTCTTGTCAGCTAGCCAGTGCCTCATGCAGTCTATGGAGTCATCCAAGACTCAGAGAAGTAATACAAATGAGTTTATCGAGAGCTTCCTAAGAACAACTTATACTCTTGGAGGTAAAACTGGCTAATTTGCAAATAACAATTAATAAGCATTACAGGTAAGAGTAAAGTGGCATAGGAGTTACTTCTGTGCTAAAAATTCTAAGACAATATGTACAATCAGTAGGTACACAGAGCTTAGGCTCAGTAAGATGTAAGATCAGTAAGTATACAGTTGTTAGGCTTAGTAATATTATCACAGTGGAATGATAATCAAAATAAACGGAAATGATCACCAGTGCTGTAGGCTCACAGTAGACACCATAAGGAGCAATCTCAAGAGAGAGATTCTTCTTCAGTGGCAGTCAGCACTTACATCGAATCTAGGAGAGGTGCAGCCAGGCTCCACCCCTTCCAGTAGCACAGGTGAATTGCCTTCACCTGTGCTCCTGCGGCTGACTCATTGCTTGCCTCAGGTGGTCAATCAGAGATTCAGGCCATGATCAACAATTCCCATACACAGTATTAGACAATGGCTACAAAAATAACCGAAAAAGAAGATAAAAAGATATTACAGGGCAAATGAGACAGACAGACATACAGACTTACAGATATACAAATATACAAACACAACAAACCAAAGCAGTTCACCACTCCTCGATCCATCAATGTCTTGGTGTCAGGGGGTACTATCTTTGGTAAAGGCAAGTCATCCAAGGTTTGATGGTCAGATGACAACCACAAAAGTGCGCATGTTCTCTTACTTACAGTCCGGAATAGTCAAGACAGCTCTTTGACTTCTGGCTTCAGAGATCTCAGCAGGAAGTCTTTTGTCCTGTTCTTCCAGGCCTTGCAAATTTAAATCAGCAGAAATAAGAGGGAGTACGGAGATGCCAATTTGTATCTTGCCTTCACAGGATACCATGGTATCATCTCCAAAATTTCTATATCAAGCAGAAAATATTTGCTCCCAGGCCAAGTCTTCAACCAGAAAACATTCCTGGACCTTCCCATTCAAAAATTCATAAAGTGTTGCTGATTGTCTTATGCTGATTTCAGACAATATGCTCCTTACCAGTTTCAGACAAACCTCTGAACTATTCATACACTATTTCAAATGTTACTGTTCTGGTCATAAGTGATTACATGTACTTCGTGCCTATTTTCGAAAGGTTTCATTAACCAGTGCAATTGTGTTTGGTCACATTGCTTTTCCACATAACATAGCAAATTTCTTCCTATGGAGCCTTCAGAGAATACAGAGAAAACTACAGAAACAGAAAGCACAGGCCTCAGACAAGGAAACTAGACAGCCTTGAGCTGACAATGAAGTTATGTTGGGGAGTTCATTAAGGTCTTGGAAACACGTTTTTAACCTAACTACATAGAAAAGAAAGTATATAGCCTGTGCAACAAAGGAGAAGTAGCTTTCAGTGATTCAGTGGGAGAAAGTTTTTACCAAATTTGGTATCAAGTCTATAAGTTAAGCATTTTAGTACTTATTTTTGGTGTGTCATAGAATCATAGAATCACAAGGTTGGAAACGACCCACAAGATCATCTAGTCCAACCGTCTCCTCATCACCATTGCCACCACTAGCACTAAACCATATCACGGAGCACATCATCCAGACGCCTCTTGAACACTGCCAAGGACGGCAACTCCACCACCTCTCTGGGCAGGCCATTCCAGTGCCTGACCCCTCTCTGAGAGAAAAAGTTCTTCCTTATGTCGTTTTGGATTGTAACAGGAATGTGATCTTGGACTTGATAAAAACTGCAACTTGATCTCATTTCATGATATCTAACAACAGTGGTAACATCCAACATGGTATCAGACCATCCCTATTTAGGATTATATGTTTTTTTGCCATGGAATCTGAGTGATCAGTATAGTGTATAAATACTTGTGTATTTATGATATCTTTAAAAACTGTAAAGCCGAAAAAGGAATTAATTTATCTAAGTTGAATACTGAGGGAACAACAGTGGCAGCATCAGCAGCAAGATCATGGAATCACAGAATCACAAAATTGTGATAGAGGTTGGAAGGGACCTCTAAAGATCACCGAGTCCAGTGCCCCTGGAAAGCAGGCCCCCAACAGAAGGCTGCACAGGTAGGCACCCAGGTGGATCTTGAATATCTCCAAAGAAGATGGACTGTTATCTGTTGTTAATAAAGCAGTAAAGTAAACAAGTAAAGAAAACAAGATTGTACCAAAATGTCTGTGTTCATCATGTTACAAAGAAAAGAATCTCAGACTGATCAAATAAGCAGAGTTTTCAAAAGTAGATATTTTTATAATTAATCATAGATTTCTTTATACAGATCTACCATACTTAAAAAAAAGAAAAAACCCTAAAAATTTAAATATACATTCCTACTTATTATTGGCAAAATCAATTATGTATTCTTATATTTATGTTTTCCTCATACACATTCTTTCCCTAACTTTTAACTTTCTTTTTGCTCAGCACTGACTTTTACAAACACTTTGAACTTATTCATATGAGTCTCCAATATATAAAAAATGTATAAAAATATTCAGAAAATGGGATGTATTTAGACATTTCCAAACCATACAGGCAACACTGAGACTCTTACAGCTTTGATTCCTCATATCTGTACAAATACTGATTTACACCAAAAAAATAGAGCATTGTAGTAGCCATTTCATGTTTCCTAAAATAAAATTACAACTCCTAATTCATTACACTCTGTGAGTCATGCTGATACTGTAAGTCCTCAAACAAGATACGACATGAATCTGCAACAAAAAGCCAATCAATAGTTTTTTGCTAGAAATAATAAAAAACAGCAAAAAACTGAATGATGGAAAAGCCTTCCTTGCTGTAGTCAAGCTTTTGCATATTTCCTGCCACCTGGTTTAGAAACAGAAATATGAAATATAGTAAGAAATACAGGAAGTGTTTCCACTAAAATGTTCAGAGATAGCAAAGATAAATATATTGGGAAGAAAAAACAAAAACAAAAAACAAAGCACCCTTAGTTCTTTGCAATTTTTTTTGCATAAAATGTATGTTTGCGAAATATTTTTTTAATTCTAACTTGCTGTCAGTTTTCATTAAATATCTTTTCCTAGCTACTGCTGTCTGAAGAACACTGAACTAAATAAACACTCATTATGGCCGTGATTTGACAAAACCATCACTTTATTCTTATATTTGTATATATATGTATTGAATATACATTTGATTTCGACATTTGATTTTGTTTTTTTAAAATTTCTTTCTTGAATATAATTTCATGAAATTTAATTCCTGTAAGGCTGAGTAAATTTTACAAATAATTTTTTCCCATTTTTGTGTGTAATTTTAAATTAATTTTTAATTTCAGATAACTCAAGATATCCAGATTGATATTTTAATATAATTACTTTTCCTAAGATGACACAGTTTGCAATGGTAGGATTGAAGTGTTCTCTGCTTGAGCTCTCCTACAATCTTTTATCCCTCAGAATAGTTTCCCAAGTCCCTAACAACTAATTTTCCAAGGACACGGAGGTCCACAGTTTTTTGAAGTCCATTGTCATTTCCCTGTTATCAATCTTTTCATTCCTTAAAATCAGAAACCTGACATGTTTTTTGGATCAACTTTTATTAAAAAGAACTTATTATTTTTCAGACTGTTTCTGTGAAGATTAAATATAAAACATGTGATCTTATTAATAATGATAATGCTAATCCCAAGATATACCAAGAATATCTTAAGATACCAGTCTTGTTTTCATAACACATGTCCAATAATTTCAATAATTAAAATTTTCCATTGTCACCAGGTCCTTATTTGGGAATGTTTCATTAGTTCCCATGAATTTCTTACAGAACAAATAGACACCACCTCAAAATATAACCAAATATTTTGTTGTTGTTGTTGTTTTTACTTATCTTTTATTTCTAAACAAGTTTTACTTCTTTAATAAGACACTCACTAAAGCCTGACCAAAACTCTGACCACATTTTCTTCATCTTCAACTCTATAGTTTTTGAGATACTTCATCATTCTTGTTCTCACTAATCTTGCTATAAATAGTACTATCTTGATCATCTTATTTTGTGATGATTAACAACACAAAATCTGTTTTCTTGTTGGAAACAAAGGGAAATTGATTAATCTCTATTTTACCTATTCTGTATAAACAACTATAATGCATTCTTAAAAAAAAAAGAATGCATATAAGAAAATTTCTCACACACAAAAAAAAAATAAATCCATAAGTCAAAGAAAGAAAATGAAGCAAATGAAACAGATACCTCACCTTCTTTCTCAGTCTTGAAACATGGTGTTCTGATTTCACAGTATCATACAATCACAGGTGAGTACTTCTCTGCTTTGTGTGCATTCAATGGATAAATAAGGACTTTGAATTAATCTGTACACAAATCTGGGTTGGAGGGGTTTTAATATTTAATTGAACTTTGTATTCATTTACAAATGATTTGTTTTATTTAATTTCTGATAGTATTAGCAAACATTAAGAAGGAGATACAAATAACATTTGTGCAAATTACATATGAGAATAATTGGACTTCATTAATTAGAGATATGGGGATACTTTTAAAAACGTAACACACACTGTCATCGAATACTTTCAAATGCAAAGACATGGCTGATCTCGATAACCATTCTATCCTAGTGAACAAAACAGGACAAGATAGAAGTGTAATAAATTGTTCTAATACAGTCCGTCCACTTGAAACAAGATTTTCAACAACAAAAAAGCTACCTAACATATAATCTATATATATATATGTTTATGATCTTCTCTGGACATTGATTGCAAAAATTAAATTCTGAGCTAATCATCACCTCTAAGTAAGCAGCTTGTTTGAACTGACCATTTGCCATTCTGAGAAACTCAACACAAATGATTGTGAGATGGGTTCTCTTTCCAAGTCACTGCCAATAGATACTTGAATGCACTAAGCATTTTAAAATCTGAATTCAGCACACTTAAGTGTTTTTGCTATTTTTGTGGTTTCTTTTTCAAGTAAAAGTTTTTGTGTAGACAAATGACTACTAAAACTATGCTAAGTTCCTGCTGGTAGTGTTGATCAAACAAAAACGCTGAATACTGTTATGTTCAGAAAATCTATTATCTTGGAAAAAATTAGTAATTGATTCCAGAAATTATATGATTATATTCATATAATAATATTATGAAGAGATCATCGTTTTTATCATTAATTCACACTTTCAGCCAGTTTAATATAAAAATAATAGCATTGTAATAATCAATTTCAGAACTCTAGTACTGACAACAGGAGTGGGCACATATAGGGAAATACCATGTGAAAAATGGTTTAAATGCATTTCTCTTTAGCTAGGTATTTATAGTGATGTCTCTAATACATATATTTCCACATATTGTAAGTATTAGAGAGGCTTCAAATACTTAAAGGATTTTTTCTTTCTTAGTATGTTGAACATGCTAATATAAACTTTCCAGTTTATAGGACACCTAAAGCGGCAAGCTGCACTTTTTTTCCATTTCAGTTTAATAGTATTACAGCAGAACTAAAGTCTTTTTCCACACCAGACATTGTGCACTTAAACTTGCCACTGCACTTCATTTTTCATCTGGAAAATACATAACAAAGACAGTCACAGCCTAGTATTTCCCCATGGTACTTCAGAATTTAAATATAATGCAAATGATACTGTCACTACAGACACAAAACCAAAAACAAATGCAATTTACAATGGCTCTGAATGAAAACATACTCTATCCTAATTTATTTAGAAATAAAAAATAATTATTTATACTCCAAAAGGTGGAACTTTGTTCTGGGAAAGTCACTGTAGCACTTTCTTAATAATGGTCAATGTGAAGTACATAAATAAATGAAATTTTGGAATGGTCAGACACTAATCAAAAAATGAGCTTGAGCACCCAATTTGGCAGAAAAAGATATAAACTCTCCAAAGCTCCATTTGTACATAAACTAGACCAGAGTCATCCGACAACTGCCTTTGAAGAAAGGGACTTTCATTTCCATTCCTGCTCTGCCATCTGATTACCCCCTTACTTTCAAGGTTCTGAAAATTTCTTCTGGCATCTTTTAGGCAGCAAATCAGGGTACCATCTACAGAGTGACAGTTGGAGGAAACATTTAACTTTTACATTCAAGTTCAATCATTTTCGTTCATAGAGCTTAGTGCAGTCGTAGTGCAGACATGGCTTTAAAATGTAAAGGTTTAAATCATACACAAAATTCATTCTGTGAATGAATAGACAGTGGGGGACACTCATAGTTTCTACCATCAAGCACTTGAATTAGGAAAACATTCACATTGTCTATGCAGAGAGATGCCTCCTATTAGTGGATGATTTTAATCAATTCATTTTCAGAACTTCTGGTTGCTCTGCAGTACCTTCCCTAACATTCCAGTATTTCACATAATTATAAATAAACAGCCTAGTCAGTGATAACTCTGTAAATCGTTTCTATGATACACTGCAATAAAATCAGTTCTTTCCATCATTTCCACTTTTTTTTAAGCAAAAGTCAAAGCAATTAGCTTTTCTGAATGCATTCCAGCAACTCTACATCCTTCTTGTAGTGAGGGGCCCAAAATTGAACACAGTACTTGAGTTGTACATGTTCCCATGTACAAGGGAGAAATTACTTCCCCAGATACTCATTCATAGAATCATATGATTAATTCTATTTAACAGCTATATTTTAACTGGAACTTTTAAAAGGAGTTAGTGTTTTTCTTTAAAAAGAGTTTCTCTAAAAAAAATACTTTATACTTAATAACTATTAATGTTATTAATGTAAATGACCTTTTCTTGCATTTCTGAAAAAAATCTGTAATGTTTTGAGTTGTATGATGAATTAAGTCTAGTCATTTAAAAATAAGCACAAACATAATTAAATTACTATTAAGCACAGCAAATCATGCCATATATTAATCTATAATGTCGTGATTAAAGTCCATCTAGTGCACTGCTAAATTTATTTACGTTGGCTTGAGTGCCTCATCTATGATATAATGTGAATAAAATTTTAAACTGCACTAATTTTAACTGGAAAGATTAATATAAGTAAGAAAATCATAATAACTTTCTTCTTGGTGCAACTTAACACATGAAATCAATAAACTGCTTCTTTATTGAAAAAGTTTCTCTTATATTTTACATGAAATCAAGACGTAGAATGCAGTGGGATGGGGGAGAAAATAAAAAAAAAATAATTAAAAAAAAGAACTTGTGGGTTGAGATAAAACTGTTTACAGAAATACAGAAAAGGGAAAAGATAACAGTTCTGACAATATATATTTATATACATGTATGTGTATATAAGAACTGATGCCCAAGCAATTGCTCACCACCCATCAACCAATGTCCAGCTAGTCCCTCAGTGAGTGGAAGAGAGCGAGAGCAAGGTGAACTCTCAGGCCTTTCAAAATTCTCCTTTCACATGATCCCATATGGTATGGAATACCCCTTTGGTCAGTTTAGGTCAGCTGTCCTGATTCTTTCCCTTTCCAGCCCTTTGTTAGAATGAGCTAAGAAACTGGAACAGCCTCAGCTCTGGCAACACTTCTGAGCAATAACTAAAAACATTGATATGGTATCAACATTGTTTTTCTCATAGAACCAAAACACAGCATCATAACAGATACTCTGAAGAAAACAGTTCCATCCCAGGTGAAACTAAGACAAGTATTATCATCACTAGTTGAATCCACAAGTTCAACGTTAGTGGTTCTTTTTTCAATTTTTAAGATAAGTAAGAGTTAAGTGAGATAAACATTTTCATCGTGAGTGATTACTCCATTATACTTCCAAAAGTAAATTCAAAGATGAGAAAAACCTCCAATGAGTTGCAACAGAAAGATTTCAACAGGAAATATCATTGGTTACTTTAAAATACAAACAAAATATTAAAATTTATGTTTCATAAATTATATATTAATAAAATTGTCCTCATTTTTCTTTTGATCACGACAGAGCTGATAAAACAATCCACTTGTAAACATAAACTATATTTTTTCATCATTTTTTTACTGTAGTCAAACTAAAACCCTCATAATTCTGCATCCTATTTATCTCATTAATATATTTCATAATATTTATGTTGTTCTTTCATTTTCCTTGTACTGTATAAAATTTTCAAAAAAAACCCTATTTTTAATATTAAACATTTTTAAATTTTCTGAATTGTTTGAATCAACATTTGAAGCTTTTTATCAGTGTGTTTTTGTTTGGTTGGTTTTTTCCCCTCAGATATTAAGGCTTATGAAGAAAATAAAAGGTCAAAAAGGCAGAAAAATAATGTATAGATAAATCTACACTGAGCAAGGATATGTTACTGCAGTTTGGTTTTCCAAAACTAGTTGCGGAGCAATATGAATTTATAGAAAGAAAGTAAACATTTTCTTAGCAGGCAACATAGTTTATTCTGAAAGTGATTCATATATAGTTTTTTTTTCATCTTGAAATCCTGTTTGTTTTGTACAGGAAGGAAGGATAACATGGAAATGACAACTAGCGGAACCCTTGGAAAGTAATTCTGTTAGGCATTATCCATCTAGGTTGGCTCATTGAGACTTGAGATGATGAAGATCATGAGTTTAATGTTTCAAAATACAACAAATTTGTTACAAATAGTAGTACTTTAGGGACATGGATTTACTTGCCAAATTTCGTCTCCATAAAGAATGAAGCCATTCATTACACTTATTAAAAATTGGATTGGATTCCTGGAAGCAGTACTGACAACAGTGTCTAGAAATAAGGGTCGCATGCGTTTCATGAATATGTCAAAGAATGAAGAGAACTTTAAAATGGCTCACATGTAAGTTAAGCTAAGTTGTCCTCTAGCAACTAAATATTAATAGGCATAAATTATGTGAAACAATTACATTGGTTTAGAAATATAACAAATAATCTACTTCAACACTCTTTAAAAAGAACAATAAAACAAATGCAAAAAAACCCTCTGTCCAGTATGATTTACCTCCCTTTGGCCAAAGTACAAGAAAAATGTGTAATTTGATATTGCTTTTCTATAGTATCAGTTATCTCTTTTGCTGCAAACCACGTTCTTAACAGACTTCCATTTTGTCCAAAACTGTGCTCATGCTAGCTGTAAAGCTATGACAAAATACCAAATACAAAAATACACACATATAAAATACAAAATACAAAAATATCACAGCTTTTTAATTTACACTCCTTTTCACAGACATCAGTATCATCAGAAATTAGAAAACATAATAGTCTCAAGTAGCAGCTAAGCATGGAGAAAGAAGAAAGGTGTAAGAAACATGCACTCACATGTTTTCATACAAAGTCACTGGAAAGAAAACCTAGAAAAAATATGGAGCTGTCTTGAATATCTTCATTTTTAAAAATTTGTCATGTTGATTCTGTTCAGAGAGCAAGTGCCTATTCTATAAAGATCATACCAACAAAGTAGAATGCTGGCATAAACAATGCTGGAATCAGAATTAATTACAAACAGAAATGTATGTATCACTATTGGTACATGTAGATTCCTTTCCTAAAAGTAAGTAATTTTTGGCAATTTTCTAGTTCACTTACTAGTCTACCTAGAACTATCTAATAATCTAATAGCTATAACAACTATATCTAATAAAAATCTTGTACCTCAGCTGAGAGCAATATTAGATAATTCAGGTAAACAGAAATATAAAGTCTGGTCTTGGCAGGTAAATGAGAACATGAAGGTGATTTTTCACCCTCTTCATTTTAGAAGACAAATATTTAGTTCTTTTCAAGCTTACCTGTATAATCTGCTATCTGCTACTTTGGTGCCCCACAGTTCAGGGAAAATGTTTTTCAGTAAACCTCTGAATACTTATCATTGCAATATTTAAGAATCAGAGATAGTGTTGCAAATACTGGTAGTAATTTAAAGATCATCAGGCATCATAAATAATTAGCAAATCATTACATTCAAAAGGTCATTTAAGATCACTGAGCTCTGCTATATTACATCAAAACACGTATGGAATGTTACTGCTAAGAACGCCAGATGACATTCAAAGCAAGGCCTTGCTATAAAGGGAGTGCTATGAAAGTTATTTTCAGTAACTTCCCAATTTTCATCCATGATGAGTTGCACAATCATAGGTACAATAGGATTAGTCTGCTTTTTGGTTGATGAAGGAAAGCATAGACTTGCCAAAACACTTGATTCTGAAAAGGCACCTAAAAATAACAGTGACACTAAACATATTGCAGAACTATATTTCATTTTTTACAAAGTTGATGTTTCTTGATGGGAATTAGACATGAGTTACTATCTTTTGCTTACTGTTTAGATTAGCCTCTGTGACTTCAGTTCTTCTCTCAGTCTGTACACATACCTGTGACTGCTCTGACCCAAGTGCAACACCTTGCACATGGCCTTGTTGAACTTCATTAGATTATTCTGGGTCCACATCTAAGCAAATGTGTGTATTTCCTTATGTTAGGAATTAAAACTAATTGAACAACTATAAGTAGTACTCTGCCTACTTTTCTCCTTAAAGCTGAAGCAAAAAAATTGATCTTCAGAACTGATATATAATAAGGATTCAATACACAGCAAATATCTACTCAGCACTTCATCAAAACCAATATTTATTTCTTTTAGGAAGGCTGCTTAATCTACCTATCTTCGTCAGTGTTTGCATATTATTTAAATAAGTTCTCATTTCATTCCTCTTCCTCCCTCTCCTTGAAAAAAAAAACATCCTATAAAATATTACAGAAACAATTATCATTGAGTTGTTACCATTGAATTCTAGATTATATATTTTAAAACCTCTGGTTTGGTGAAATTTCTTGTCCAGTATGGATGAAGATGTGATGATGTCAAGTTTATATCCACTGAAATGTAAATCTGAGCAGCAAAAATCAATTTTAAAATCTTGGTGTAAAAATATCAGTGTTCCTTGTTTCTTCAAAAAATGGCAACCAAATATAATGGGTTTGATCATCCGTAAAGAACAATTGAGCTGAGCAGATATGTTTTGGAAGACAAAAAAAGCATAGAGCACATCACCTCCAACTTTATTTTTATATTCTTTGATTTATTCTTCTCAAAATCGGTCCTCTTTTGGCACTTTGGTCTTTTTAAGCAATATTCTACACAATCCCTTTGCTTTTTGAACTTTCTTAACTATATGCTATACTCACATATATATTTCTTTCCATTAACAGAGGCAAAAGCTAGCAGTTTTTAATGTTTCTCCATGTTCTTGCTCAAGTTCAGAAGTAGAAGTCCAAAATTTGTTTGAAGGAATATAAAAACTCTAAAGCTACATTGTCTGGATGGATGTAGACTCAAATTAATTTAACATCTTTAAAAAGAGACCACTTTCTTATGCCTAACAATGTTAAAGAAGCTTCAGCAAGCACTGAATGCGAGGCCCTAGAGGAACACTTGCTAATTGGAACTACATGGGATATGATTATAGCCAAATTGTGATTTTTATTTTAAAATAAAGAATGAAACTCCTGGATATGGTGAGCTTAAAAAATTCTGTGGGATCAGTCATTCAATAGGCAGGAAACTTGTGCTTTTCCTCAGTAAACCCTGTTCTATAGGAGCTATAATTCAGAATATTTACAATTCAAAATATTTACTGTTCAACTTTCTTTCAGTATTTAAGCAGGAACAATATGTTCTTTCTTGACATGGTATATTTGAGTAATGTAATTTAAGAAATACAAATTAAGAAAGTAATGAGTTTATATGACAACTAGCTTTGTTGTTTCAATTAGAAATTTTAAATTGTCATTTATTCTGAGTACAGCATCCCCATTATCTTTTCAAAGGACGTTCAAAGGACGCCTAGTGCTTTTTAATTGCTTAACACCAAAAAATTCACCAAAATTAATCCAAAAAGTAAATAGAAGAACAGTATTAAAAGCATTAGAAAATAAAATAGAATGTCCATAATTGTAAAATATATTGAATCCTAACTCTTCTGCTCAGTTGCTGGTTCTGGCAAGTCAGCTAGTCTCTTTAACTTATTCACTTTATTTTCTTGCATCCATTTATTCAGTGTAAAAAAAGGAGCAACATGTAACTGAAATGAGCACAATAGGTTGTTTTATCTTTTCCATGAATACCTCTTTGATAATACACTGCAAGCAAAGATTTGCCAAGAATAATAAATAATAAAACACATGGACACAAATAAAACTATCCTTGAAGTACATTCTTGAAGGAACATGAATGTCTGTAGCAGCTGTCATGTAAGATTCAAGTAGGGAAGAAATGGGAGATGTGAAGGTGAACTTAGGAAAACCTGTCTGGAATATAAGACAAGGTGAAAATGGGGATAGTAGGGAGAGCAAAATGGAGATCTGGCTCTCCTCTTTTGTGTCTCAACTATTTCTAAATGTTTTCTGCTTTCTCCTTTGGAGATTAAGAAATGGAAGAGCAAAGGAGATCTGATACCTACATTTCTTTCATTACATACAACATATTTTAATGTTGAGAATTTAAATTATTCACATCCAATTTTCATAGTGAAAAAAAGAGAAGACATTTTCCTTTGAAAGTTTTCATTCATTCTCGAATGTTACTCATACATCATATGACATCATTTTCCTTATGGACCATCCTGACAATATACTATGAAAACTTCCTGGGAGCCTAAAAGTGAGGTGAGTTTTTAAGTTTTCATTGTAACCTCAGATTTTCAGAAACCTGACTCTGACAATGAGTCAGTAAAGAGGTAAAAATTCTCCTGTGATTATATTTTGTGACATGTTAATAAAATGAAAAAAAAAAATCAATTTTTAATCAGTTCCATCAAAATTTAAAAGCATTTTCTGTATCCAGAGATACAGAAAATATAGATATCACATGGCTGAGATTGGCAAATGAAATCAGAAAGCTGGAGTAAATGTTTTGCAATAGCCTTACATTCATTAGAGTAGGCCATTTGGTGGGACTGACTGTAGCTATTTAAGATAACCAGTGATTGGTGAATTCATAAGCCCTCCAAGCACCATAAGAAAAACTTGCTCCAGTTTTTATTGGTTTCATATTAATTTCAACTTGAGCTCAGCAGAATTTTCTATAGAGAGGGAAAAATCCATTTTAGTCATCAGCTTGATTTCTGCTGATAGTTTAATTGTATTTTTCATGAACTGTGATTGAAAATAGAAGAAAGGTGCAAAAAGTTCACATTTATCATCTTTCTATTTTCACTTTTGTTCTGTTTGTTTCTCTTGCAATAAGTTCCCAAAGAAATAATATGGAAAGATGTCTACCTTCTTGCATGTTATTCTAAATCTAGAAAAATCATACCATCTTATTCCTAGCAATTAGGAGTGCAGTATTAAGATAAATAAAAGCAGGAAAATTAAAGGAACAGAAAATTTCCCAGTGAAATGTGTTGTGTTTGAACCAAGATTGGAACGTACCATTCTTATTGCATAATATCAAATATATAATATTGTAGGTAAAGGCTTTTCATGTGCAAAATCTCCAAGAGGAAATGAAGCAGTTCTTAAGTGTGTTATATACATATACCCACTGTATTCGTAGGCAACGTATTTTTATTTTCTTAAACAATGAGGTTCAGAAGGTAAGAAAGAGTAAGGGCAGACAAGAGATGTGCTTGCCCTTGTAAGAGGCAGGCAGTTGAGATGAAAGCTTGAGTTCACTCAAGTATGTCACAATATTATGTAAGTGCTGTAATTTTGTATTGACAGCATCTGTTACTTGCCATAGCCCAGAGGATGTCAAACTAGATATAAATTTGAAAATGCAAATTTTACAGCTTCCATTGAAAGTTACATTTTCACATTACACCTGTAACAATTAATAAATGTGAGCTTTTCTCTTCCCCTCCCAATAACACTGCACATACTTTAAAATAAAGAGCTTTAATTGGTGCTTCTAGACATTCTGGATTTTAAAAAAACCAACAATATATATGCAGCTCACAATCAGCTCAACTGAAGGACAAGCTGACAGGCTTATCTGATGAACAGAGGTCTTCATACTACATATTGGGCTACAGCTTGATACATCCTCACTAGATAAAGAGGAGGGGAAGGGTCATGACTATCATGACAATATTTTTTTAGCGTACTTTGAAGAATACTATAATATTTCCCAATCCAAAACCAGACAAATTCTATCTATTTATCCATCTACTGAGAGAGATAGGCAGACAGAGAAGGAAAAACAAAAGAATATATAACTAGATAGTCCTTTCTACAGAAATGTTGGACTGTACAATCCCAATTTTATACATATGAATTTGCAAATTAACTAATACATAGGCATGAACAAATTTCTGAGATTTGTAAGTTATCTGATATTAATTCATATTTGAAATGTTTTTGATCATTTCAATTAAAAATGATCTACTTTTTACTTTTTGATTCTGTGGTTAAATATTACTGCACATAAAAAACGTAATCTTTTCTCAGGTAAAAGTGGATGATATCCATATCCATCTTAGCCAAAAATATGCTAATTTGGGGATGGATATAGTTATGTTGAAAGATTTTTTTTCATTACTAAACAATAAAAGACCTCATTGCCAAAACTAGAATTTGTTTCCTTTGTATATGTAGCTATGTTTTTATTTTTCATAAACTAATTAAAAGTGTTAGGAGGTATATTTTCAGCCAAGTGGCATCAGATGGACCCAAGTGCATCTCTTTATACTGCCTTTTTGTTTCCCATTGTTCCAGAAAGTGAAGTCAAGTCATTATAATTCTTGGGAAATCCTTTTAATTTTTCTTACACTTCAGTTTGTTTGTTCTCTGATTTAACAAAGCTTTCACCTATGGTGGAATGAAAACTTTCAGTAAAGAAGGACATTTTAGCCATGGTGGTAAGCTAGCTTGTATGAATAGGTTCACTGCAAATTCAGTTCTTTCTATTCATCTTTCACTCTCATGGAACAATATTCATTGCCTTTAGGCACTTGAGTCAGCCTTTCACTTTAATTTCTCAATCTGACTTGCTGAAACTGCATCTTTCAGATCATCAGAATTGAGAAGGAGACAGATGCATTCATACATTATATTTTTTTCTTAAGTTTCACAACTTGCTTTCTTTTTCCCGTTTTGATCATTTACCTATTTCTTATGGCATTGTTGGTGACATATTATGTTTGATATATTTCTTATCATATTTTAACTTAAGTCATATAACTAATCCAGCTGATAGACAAAAAACAAATTTTCCTGTTATAATATAAAAATATTCATACTTCGTATTGAACTTAATAAAAAAAGATTACTTTATAAAAACATATTCAAGACACCAAATTTTATATATATATCTAGGAACCTAAGTAAAAGATCAGTAGTATTCAGAGGAAGGGATTTAATTCCCCCCCCCCCCCCCCCAAAAAAAAAAAGACTTATCAATAGATATCCAGATTTAAATATCACAAACTAAAGATCCATATGAATCTCAGCAACAATGAATATTTACTAGCTTAAAGAAAAAACAGCAAAATAAAATAGCATGAAAAATAGCTAATCAATGAAAATCTAGAGATGTCTGTATGATTCCAAAGCCAATTTGAGCACTATGTTTCCCTCCCTGACTTAACTAGAACAAGCTCATCATATAAGAATGGCAACATATGCTGTTAACAAGAAATGGAAGTTCACCTTACTGGGAATAAAGTCTCCAGAGTTCAGTCTGTGAGGCTGATATAAGGTTACAGTATTTCAGTAACAGTATTGATGTCACTTCCTCTCCACAAAAGAGTAAAAAGAAATCACCACGATCTCTACGAGCAAATGTATTTTGTTTCATCCTTCTTAAGTGCATAGAACTTACGTCAGTGTAACCATAGGGGCCTTCTGTGTATTTGACTTAGGAAGCTTGGATATATAAATCTGGCTTAAGCTTACATTCATGCAAGGGAATACAAACCTACAGAATTAAAACAAATAGTGTTTGTGTTTTTATCATTTTCCCTATACCAGAGCAGATTTCCAGAGCCAGACAGTGTACAGAAAACACAGTGGGATTCACTCTTTCATATCACCTCATACATTTAAAATACAGACTATTTTCCAAAGGATTGGAAGTATTTGATCTTCATTAATTGTTACTATACTGCAGGATGCAGTAAATTCAGTCCAGATAGCTCCAACTCTGCAACATTTCTTTGACACTGTACATAGTAAAACATATCTTACATAGTTTACTGTGCACTGCAGTATTACTAGCCCCACAGCATATAGAATAAGAGCAAACATGACAGCTGGATCACCAGTGTCACATGAGGAAGGGTAAGTTTAGAGGGTTTATTCTCTAAATCTTAGAAGAAAACAAACTGCTTCTTAGTCTTCATATGGAACATTTTTGTATCCGGTCTCATAGTTTCTCGCCAATTACTAAATACAAGCAGCCTACTATAACAAACAAAATACAGCCAAATAAAATGGGATCCTCAGTTGCATTACTCTGCATTAGAGCACAAAAAAATGTCACTGATTTTTTCATTTCTATCATTTTAGGTTCTGCTGGTAATTTCATTTTATTCTTTTTAATATCTAACAGTTCTTCAGGGACTTTTGATTTGTTCTGTAATTGTTTCTAAGCTGGCATTGACTGAAACATGAATAGAGAAATAAATAACCTATTTGCCCTCTATAACATTACACGTTTTTCAGCACATTTACACAAACTCTGTTCATGGAAACTATGTAATTCAATCTATCTCAGGCTTTTGCCTTTCATTTTACTATTCATTTTCACTCCTGGTTTTAACCTACAATACAGCGTAAGTGACAGACAGCAAGCATGAAGCTAATGAGAACATCCTGATTATAAATCAAAGTAAACAGGCTGTCATAAAACTGTGGAATAGAGTAGATGACAGATAAAATTTTCTCTCTGAAAGCAATTATTTTTGCTCTTCAGATCATATCAACTTTAGTTTTAAGGGTCAAAGGTTGTAGTTGTTTGACTTTCAGTTGACTCAGTCAATTGAAAACCGAAATCTCTGTACCAGTAAGGACATTAGCAGTCCCAACGCAACAGAAAAACAAAACAGAACAAAACAAAACAAAACAAAAAAAAACCAAAACGCAGTTGTCTGTACTAATCTTTATTGGATCTGAATGTCTTACAACAAAAACACATTTTATTGTATTACCATGACTATTTTTCGACTTTTTACTTTTGAATTTACTTGCCAATGTGATGCCTATGTATATGAAGGGTCAAAAGCAGGATCCAAGGAATTGGAGAGAAAGTGAAAGCGAAAAAGAGTAAAACTTATGGGTTAAGATAAGGATAGTGGGAAGGCAAGGCAAGGCAAGACATGCAATTGCTCACGACCTGCTGGCTGATGTCCAATCAGTTCACAAGCAGCAGATGCCACCTTAGTTAACTCCCCCCCACCCCCCTCATTTTATGATTCTGCATGACACCATAAAGGTGTCTAAGGTACAGAATATCATTTTGTCCAGTCTAAGTCAGCTGTTCTGATTCTGATCCCTCCCAGCTTCATCTGCATACTAGACTCTGCTGGCAGGGCAGCATGAGAAGTAGGAAAGTCCTTGACTTAATGTAAGCTCAGCAATAACTAAAACATCAGGGTGTTATCAACATTACTTTCATCCTAAATCTGAAACATAGCACCACACCAGAGCTAGCAATAAAATTAACTCTCAGTTAACTTGAGATGAAAGCAAAACAGTTGATTGCAATAGATTTCAAAACAATACACTGGGATTCTTTGAGTCAATATTGATGCGTGTTGTAAATTTAAGACAATTATTTAGTATTTACAATGCAAAGTTAATAACTCCCTTAAGTTAATAACTAGAAAGAAAATGTTGATATCATTTTATCTCAAAAATTATAACATATAAGTCACTCAAAGGATTTCTCTGGTTAGTTTTTCACTTTTTAAATCAAAATTTCAGTGCACTCAGATTCATAGAACACAGAAGAACACATTGGGAAATCATTTGTAGCATTCATCTCTCATTAATTAATATAAGTAGACTGAAAAAGTAGGAATAAGCAGGCCTGTTTGTTTTGCTTGTTGGATGCACGTTTGGCATGTTCTAACAGACCTCTTTCAATTTTTGGTGTAATACCAGAAAAGAAAAACTAGGTGTGAAAAACTTCAGACATGATGTCTGTTACAAATCCCCTGCATGGAGTTGTGTAAGAAATGAGAACTATTAGTCACTGTCAGTACTCTTCACTTTACCGAGCTACGTGGGTTTAACAGTATTTAAAACTCTCTTAACGGGAGATAACTCAATATCATCAGATTCTTAATAAGCTTTTTCTGAAGCAAGCAAGAGTGAAACATGTGAAGAGCTGTGAGCGAGAAGGAAGCTAGCATGTTTTCAGTATGCAGTGTCAGAACAGAAGTGAAACAAACAAAAAACACAAAAAAGTAATCCTAATTTTTTTTTTCTAATTGTATATATCACTTCCCACTGCTTAATAGTACATTCATGACCTTTCAGTCTATAATAGACAGTGTGTCATAATGCACTCCATGTTCACACTAATGTAAAACTTGAACAGATATTTATAAAAAAAAAGTTGGTCAGCGTATATCACAGAGAAGTTTTCATGGCAAAGTGATCTCAGTATTAAAAATCATAGCAGAAATAATTCAAAGCATTACAGGAAAGGGAAAAAAAATGCTGTATTCATATCACATCACATTTCTGAGATATTCATACTCATCTCATTTTCTGGTCTATAATGATTCAATAATTCCTCAGGTGCACAGTGAAAGTGGTGCTTTTCGTTTCCTTAGCAACTGCTAGAGCTTTGTTTCTGTAAATTGAAGACCATATGCAGGGTTTGCTGCCTTGTTATTTACTTTTTTTTTCCCTCCTCTGTGATTATATGGAATTCGAAGTAGTCAAGAAATAACATGAAGGGAGTACTGGGAGGTAAAGTGAAGGAGGATCTGATCATATTTTCAGTCATGACAGTGTCCCTAGTAGATAAGCAGAAGGAAAGAAAGCCTTTCAAGATATGGGGCACAGCTGTATCAACTTAAACTCAGGGTTAAGATTAACGAGAGCAGAAGTTAAATTCGCAGAACTAAAATCCACCCTTTACTATATTTTAGATTTAAGATATTAAACTAACAAAGAAATTCAGCAATTAAATTGTAAATAAAATGAAATAAACCAAGAACAGCACCAAGGAAAAAAAGTGATTAATGATATAGTCAAGAAATATGATGGGGAACTTTCTTCTTTGATATCTTTTTTAAGAAATGAATCACTTCAATAAAAATACAATTCCTAGTCCTAGATCACAAAACTTAGCACTCAGAAGGGATGTTACTGTCCTTCATGATGCTCAAGCTGTGGTATCATTACCATGCTGACTGAATACAGATCACTTCTGGAATGAGTTGCATTAATTAGATTTACCAGTTAGTAAGTCTAAGAACTTCTTTCTTTTTTGAAGGATTTGACTATTGGAAACTATTTTTTATTTTAGTATTTTGTATTTTGATTATTGCAAATTTTGACACAACAGACAGTAAGCAATTCATTTATACAAACCTAGTTTTACACTAATGCATTTAAAATTTTTAATAACTTGAGAGCAAAATAGAGAGCAAGTATGATCCAGTGCTTCTTGGATTTAAACTAATCTAATAAATAAATAAAATGGTGTAAGCACTGATAAATGAAATGTCTGTATTTTATGGAGGCTTCTCTGAATAGACAGGGTTGCATGAAAATTTCATGCTACAGATCACACTGGCTTTTTCCTACTGCCAATACTTATATGAAAGCCTATACATAACACAGATTTTTGCAGGAGTTCCCCACTCCATTGCTAAGTGGCAACTGGAACAAGTTGTAATTTTACACACTTTGCACCTTTTCAGAACTTACGTTGTCAAAAGGAATTAGTCTCTTTTACTGGGATATGTTCTTCTGATTTCTTCTTTGCAGCCTAGTTTTAAGATTTATTTACCAGTGATAATGTTTAAAGGTTAAAAGAAAAAGAAATAAGAACTAGATTACTTTAATTAAATGTAATCCCCACATTAGAAATTGCAAACATACCAATCTAAATAAGAAATGTCTTGTAGAGATAGCTCCTCTATCTCTACAAACCTTCTTCTAGTGCCTACAAGTGTTTCAGATCACCACCTAGTCACAATCCTACATCTTTCTCTGTGAAATTGCTGATATTCCAAGTCAAACTGCCTGCCTTTGGTAAGATTCACTTATCTGTATATTTAAGGAAAGAGACAAGCTAAGCATGCAACAAAATGAAGATTGCCAAAGACAATCTCTGAGCTGCAATCGCAGCACGTTGTTACTTTCTGGAAATGGTCCTGAAAGTATCAGAAGAAATGAGAGGAAAGAAAGGAAAAAAATGTCAGCAAGACCTTGAAAAGCTTAGTGGCTTTCAGCAAAGAGGAATAATTATCTACAACACATTACCGGCAAAGGAAGAGGTATATAAACCTAATACTGTTTTAATAAAGAAATGTGAATGCAACATTAGGGTTCTGTGCATGTTCAATATCAAAGTTGTTTTATTTAGAAACTCTGGGTAGTAAGGCCTATACTCTGTTCCATTGGACACTACTGCAAAAAAATCTGTTGGCTTCAGAAGAATGAGGTTCATGTTAAGTACTTCAGAATTACTTGTACGAATTCATGAGTGAGGTTAAGACTGAAGGCAATCTAGGCTGTAGTGACCAAACTTTGATTGAATATTTGACCTCAAGGAATTTAGGCTTGGTTAAAAAAAAAAAAAAAAAAAAGAAGTTAGGACCCTGAACTTCAATAGAGCTAACTGCTAACTTTGGCTGTTTAGGGAATTGAATGAGATCCCCTTGGCAGCTGTCTTTATGGACATAGGAATGGAACAGAGCTGGCAGCTCTTAAAGGACACCTTTCTGAGAGTGTGAGAACTCCCCATTCCTTGGCACAAGAAATCAAGCACAGAAGGCAGAAAATCAGCAAGCCTGAACAAGGACCTCCTAGTCAAACTAAAGGAAAAAGGGAACACGCATAGGCAGGAAGTGAGGACATGCGGCCTGGGAAGAATACAGAAATATTGTTTGGATATCCAGAGATGGGATCAGGAAAGCCAAAATACACATGGAACTGAACTTGGCAAGGGATGTGAAAAATAACAAGAGTTTGTACAAGTACATTGGTTAGAAGAGACAGTCCCAGGGAAATATACTTCCTTTGATAAATGAAAAGGGAGAACCAGCTATAACATACATGAGGAGGCTGAGGTACTCAGTGTGTTTTTTGGCTTGGTCTTCTCTGGCCATTGAGCTTCCCATATGTCTCATATGTCCCCAAATCTTTGTGGGGGTCAGGGAGTAAAATCCCCCCACTATAAGAAAAGAGCAGAATAGCTTTTTTCTTATAAAACTACCTCAAATTATCTGAGTATAATGAAAAGTGCTCACAATTGATCCATTTAGTTGATGTAAAAACATTCTATAAATAATGGTATTTTATTGAAAGAAGCACATACACAAAAGTGAATAGATCTTGCACTGTCTTTTTCTTGAAGCAGCATGATGCACATTTTCTCATATCTGGTATTTCCGAATGCAAATTGTGAATGGCTATTCATGCTTCCTCTTTGTTAAAAAGGGACACAGAAATTATCCTCTTGCATTGGTAGAAGGAAGAAAACTTGTTTTCCTGTAGATTTTTATCCTTATGTTTTTCAAAGCACTTTCCTCCAAACTCAACTCATACATCAACTTCAAAACATTTTCCTCATCTCTTACATTATCAAAGATATTTGTCCTGTCAAGCAGATGTGAGATTCATGCTTTGGTTATCTTAGAGTTACGGATGAATTTGAGTTGGTCAGCCCACATGTAATTATTTTACTCGTTATTCTCCCTTAAGCTTCAGAGATTGAAATAATCTAGTTCGGAAGGAAAATACATAGTAGATATCTTCCTACCACCTATCAAATTCCTCAGACTTGAAGGAATACGGATTATAAGGGATATACTTTTTTTTTTTTTTTTTTAAATGTGCTATTGATGTCTATGTATTCTTCAGTAGAAGTTGATTATAAGTGCTATCATGTATACATCTCCTGGCATATTCCTCTTCTATGACAAACCCCTTCATGTCATTTGGGTCTCAGAACAGTTTTTATTGCAGTCTGATTATGGCTTTTGCAGAATCAAGATTTGAAAAGTATGCAAATGAGTTATTTAAGTGAGCAGCCTTTTATGTATGGAAAAAATGTAACTATTAAATTGATACATTTGTTAGTAAATGGGTAAGCAAGTAGCTCTAGTTACATAGTCTCCAGTTTAATGGAACTACTGAGCTAGCAATAGGCAATACATCAATGTTTATGGAAACGCATTCAACAGTTGCAGTCTTTCTCTTGAGAAATTATGGTTACAAACTGCTTACTCTTCCAGACAGCCAGAGGGTTTCATTATTTTCTACTAATCTGTTTCAAATGTATATACCAGGTTGTCCAAACAAAGAATTGATTTTAAATGTAATTTTTGCTTCCGCCTACTGATAGCCAGAAGTAGGTTTTATTCAATTGAATTGCCTGTTTGGGAACTCACAGAATACATGAAAACATCTTCTACATGAATAGTGTAAAAACACTAATTTTAACAAAACTTCCCTTATTGAATACTCATTTAATCAGAAATTTCAAAAGTGTTTTAGCTCAGATCTTAAAGAACCACTCACCTTAAGAAAGCAAATACTTTTTTCAAACTACTTGTAGCATAAACTGTGTGTAGTTACCAGAAATGACAGTAACTATACCGCGTATTTCCCTTCATCTCATAAGCTACATGAGGAATCATAGTTAATTGAATTCTAACACAGAGAGAACCCAGGTTGGCTGCTCCCATGTAGTGTGACTGCTAGCATTTCAGCTGATGAGAGGACAAGATTGGAAAATTCACAAGATAAAATATACAAGAATGATATTCACTGATAATTTTTTTCCATGACCACTTCTTACTGAAGCCAAAGAAATAGATATAAAAACAGATCTAGAGTGTAAACAGCTGTTCTTGATGAGTAAAATCAACATTTTTGGGTGAATGTAATGAAACAAACATTTGAGTGCATTGACCACAAAAAAGGTACACCAGAATATCCCATATCTTAGCAGACCCAATATTTTTTTCGTTCCCATGTAAAACTATGTGATGTGTCTATTATTCCAATGGTATACATAAACCTTACAAACAGAACCTTTTTTAAAATGACCATCAGCATGACATGGAAATTTTTCAACATCTCAACAGACCAA
This sequence comes from Centrocercus urophasianus, assembly GCF_019232065.1. Taxonomy (NCBI): domain Eukaryota; kingdom Metazoa; phylum Chordata; class Aves; order Galliformes; family Phasianidae; genus Centrocercus; species Centrocercus urophasianus. The sequence goes on along the minus strand of NW_024884586.1, from coordinate 13,447,786 downwards.
AGAACACCTGGTTTATCCCTGCGAAAAATTACAGCAAGATGCAGCCACTCAATAAGGAAAAGTAACTTTGTAGACTGTTAACAGTCATTTGGAGTTTAGTGAAAACAAGAAGTGTCATGTTACCATAACCTCAGGTGCAAATAAGTACTCAGTTTCCAAATCCCAAGACTGTCTAAGCCTTTTCAATCCCTGCCTCTACTACCTTTACATAAGAGAATGATTCAAACTACTTTATATGATAATATCAAACGTGTCCCTTTCATATGGCTGTAGAAATAATTAGAAGAGTGAAACCAATTACCCTAGAATATACGTTATGACATGTGGAATGTAATCCATTTGATTATTCTGCAAATAATACACATATAAATTGGTAGCTAAATGCTTAACAAAATAAAAAATGGTGGAAGTAAACAAAGGACAGGATGTAGTTAGGTACAAAGAGCTAAGCAAGCAAAGGTAAATAACAGCTGAAAAAGACAAAACAAAGAACTGAAGCATACAGACAAAGAAAAAATAAAAATATAAATGAACATTACAAAAAATTAATGTTGACAGGCTGCTGATATACTGATGTTGATATCGATGAGCTAGATCACAAAAGACAACATACTTCTATTTATGAACAAAAACATTATTCAAACATGTTCTTAAAATACTCAGAACTACTCCAATAGAAAATTACTGAATTTCATGTAAATGACTGTGAAATTTAAGAGCAAACTTAATTTTCCTTTCACTCAGAACAACTAGAAATTTAATATTAAAACTTTAGTATAAATAATTCTAAGTGTACCTGCTGGAAATAAAACAAGAACAAATCCTGGTTTAAGCACCATTAATATAAAGCTAATTTAATTGCTGAATATATAATAATTAATAACCTTGCAGAATGTATTAGCCAATATTCAGGTAATATTTGGTGTTACAGAAACTTCACCAAATCCCACAGTTGGTTGTTTTCTCTTTTTACGTACACTATATTTGGAAAAATAATCTGATTCAGCAAAGATTTCTGCATTTAAAATTGCCTTAAGCCAGAGGTTGAGTGTTGCTCTGCAATAATCTGCTTGGAAATATTGCTCAAGCTGCTTTCTTCTTTTAGGTAGCTTAATGGTTCATATAGCCATTCAGCAATCTGTACTTAGAGTCTCCTGAATTACAATACATAGCTAAAGCTATACTTTATCTATTCTTCCTAATATAAGCACAGAGATAGTATGAAGATGATGTTGGTAGCTAATAACAAGAATTTTTGCAACTGTTGTTACCTTCCTCAGTGTAAGACTGATTTCCTTTCCTTCCCCTCCTAGGTCCCAGGCATGCACAGTCTATTGCCACCACACGTTCTAATTAGCCTGACATCAATTTGAGTACAGCATTTCACCCATTTTGCTCACAGCTAACAAAAATGAACCTGGTTTTACTTTTCTTCCTGCTGTTCATTTTATTGGTTCTCTCCCCATTGTCAGGCAATATTCTAGCATGCTCTCCCATATTTTAGTGTCAAGATAACAAAGCATGGGTAAAAATTAGAATGAAATGTTACAATTACATGGAAAATATTCTTTTTGAATTATGAGTTGCAGAGAAGCATGCACACTTAACTCCTCTGATAGAAATTCTGTGCATATAAAGAAATGACATTTTCAGAAGGCCTTAATATGGTCCTTTCTGGTAGAAAAAATGCTTGAGAAGCATTGAGGTATCTGTCTTTTTCAGGATCTAAAGATCTATAAACACTACTTAAGAAAATTCCAGAAGCATAGATCACATACGTTTGCACAAAAAAGTTAATAACACATTTATATAAAAACATCTTAAGCCGAAATACTTCTATTATGTGATTTCTACTACTCAGTTAATGTCTACGAATCATATTTAACTAAATTTGATCCTAACTTTTTGGCAGTATGTCATCTTCGGAAATAATTATAATGCAGCTTAGTTGCCTTATCACTTATTACTGTCTCATAAAATTTCCTTTCTTCTCAGTTCCACAGCAAGACAAGCGGAGAGAAAAATTAACAATGCCATTGAATGAAATGACCTCCTTCAACAAGAGGATAAAACCACCTATAAAGCCAGTACAATTCCTGCTATAGAACTCCAATCTAGTATCATTAGAAGTCATATAGAACATTACATAATCTGTGTTTAAACAAACTAGACTATTTACTGTTTCAGTATTTGTAGTCTATAGACTATTTTAAACAAACTAGCACTATTACTGGTACATTTATTTATACTGTGCATTAATACACTTTTAGTATAATATATTGTAATGTCTAGAGGAGACTAAGAATCTATACAAAATATTTTCTCCTGGTGACATAGCCAGCCAAAACAGTAATTTTGCTGGATTTTTTTTTTTAAACACAGCTAATCAGTTGTAGAACTGGAGAAAGAAAGCAGGAGTATTGACTCTCATCCTTCTGTTCTCCCCAAATACTCCCACCTTAAAAAAAAAAAATAAAATAAAAAAATAAAAAAGCAATTGCTTTAATCACAGGACTCATTTCAATGTTTGCCATGTTTCACTTTTTTTTTCTCTCAAAGGAGACAAACCACTGAAGGTGGCTATTGCCTTCTAGTATAAAGACAAACTCCCCAGTCATAGCTCCTCCAGTTATTTGTGTTTTAGCCTAGTGGGGTTTTTGTTTGTTTGTTTTTAATTGTTGAAGTCTCTTCTTTTCTTTTTCTAAAGGTCACTTACCCAGTTGTTTTTTTTTCGTTTGTTTCACTAATTTTCCAAAAGTTTTCTCGCTTTACAAAAATAAGGGAAGAAAGCACACCATTCTTTATTTCTGTCTTTTATTTTCTAAAACTAACCCAAAACTAATCAACAAGGTGTCTGATGGCCTCTAGGCGTAGGCAAAATAATATCTAAAACCTTTGGCATTTAATTATTTGAACATTATTAGCAGATGATAATTTCAATTCTTATCGTATTGGTTGAGATGTATCTTGCTTTATTTTTACTGTACTATAGTTTCTGCCACTCAGGAATCAGTATCTTCTAAATAATCCTACAAGTCTAATATTATCTTCAGAGTCACACTTAATATCATATAACTTTCTCATTAGTATTTCATTAGTGTATGTGTGCCAGTAAAGAATTCTTTCTTATTCATTGTACCTTAACAATAATTGTGTCCGCTTCATATAACAACTTTCAAATCCTCATTTGAAATGAACAGCTGAGCATTTCAGTAGGTGAGGTAGCTAAGCGAGGACAGAGAAATGAGGCTTAATAAGTGAAGTTATATGCTCATCAGATTAGTGGAAGAGATTCATAACAACAGATATTCTAGGTCAACACACTGGCCACCAGCACATGACTAAAAGCAAGCACTATAAGCATCAGCCATATAATTAGTTTTCATTTCTCAAGATTTGTGTTAGACAAATTAATGTGTTTTTTTGGTGGGTTTTTTTTTTTTTTTTTTTTTTTTTTTTTTGGTTGGTTGGTTTTGTTTGTTTTTGTATAGAAAATTTTTTCATAAAATGCTTCTATTAAGAGATATTACATTTGTAGCAAAATGTCATTCTGAGTGTAGAAATTGCCAGAAATGCAAACAGTTTCTCTTTCCAGATTAATAGCATGGCTAAGCTACTCTTTTCAGTGGTAGAGATGGGAAACATTCAGTATTTGATTTTCAAATCTGGGAGTGCACTGCCTGCTTAAGCCACGAGGGCTCATGCTGTAGGCACCCACAGGTTTTTTTTTCAGACCAGTTACTATATGAATGGTCAAAATAGTTTAGTTTTAGGATTTAAAAATTTCTTTTTTATACTTTGTGTGAATAAATAGGAACATTATGAGGTGAAATGGGGCAAAAAATCTGCCAGTCACAGATAAACGTTTAAAGCTTCTCTTGTTTTGCAGCTGGTGCCCTTCTGAAGGATATTTCTTGTGCTACGGACTCTGAACAAAAGCATACCATTTTAAGAATACAATTAGAAACATTTCTTTTTCTAGGACTTTTACTGAGAAAGTCCTTTGTAAACCAAGAAGGAAGATTCTTAAAAGCCATATTCAGCATATATAATCTCTATGCCTTCCACCACCTGATTACTTCAGAAAACATAAAGAAGTATCAAGCTTCAAGGTTTGATCACACAACATGTAAGACCTAGCAACTGACATTTTATGTATTTCACTGGACTTTGGACACAAATGCACACATCTGGGTGCATTTGGGGGTTAGGTAATAGGACTTAAATAGTCCTGTCTGTCTTATTTATCTAGTTTCAAATGAATCACAGAATGACTTTTAGCATGACTTACAGCCCAAGTAGACTCAAACCATGCCATTGCATTCACAGGAGAATGGAAGCTTTAGTCAAGGGTGGAGCTGATTTCAAATTCACTCTCATTTTATTCTACTACTGAGTAGAGCATTCCAGTCTCAGTGGAACTACAGAAATTTAGCAAGTTTCTTCACTTAGCAATGTAACTAGAATAAGTAAATAATTGATCAGTAAGACTTTTATTTACCCTTAGTCCAGTCCTGTTAGAGGTAGACTTTGAGAATTTGTCTCAGAAAGTAGAGCTCCTAGTGCATTTGACCAGAAATCATTTTAGAAAAGGATGCAAATCAAGCCAAAAATTTGAGCTTAATAAGCTAAAGTGAACACAATGTCTGCACATAACAAAATAAACACCTTCTAGGAGCTGTGCCAAACCTCTTCTCACTACTACAGATGCCATTCAGTCCACATATAAACATTCTCTTCCACACCAAGGAAGGGTCCCCTTCCATTATTAGTTTGGACTTTTTGATACTATGATTTCACTCTCAAACTCTATCAAAGAGAACTTCTAAAACTCTGAAGACTTCCATATGTACAGAACTTCAGAAAAGTGATCAGAGTTAATTATTCAATGTGAGGTACTGCATTGATGAGCGCCCTCTAATAATGTCTTTTAATCAGTTCTGTATTGTCACCAAACTAAAAATATCTAAAGGATACTGTTAATGAGTACTAAGAATGCACAGAATTCTAGTTGCTTTTTTTACGATATTGGAAAAAAAAGAAAAAGAAAAAAAATCAGTATTAAAGTGTCTGATCAATTATTTTTAATTTTTTTTCTTGTATGTCATTTAACTTACATAAACTTCATGCACAGAATCTTCTTTAGAATGTCTAAAGCAGTAATTCATAACTGGGAATATATTCTTCCCTACTGTCATCTCTCCAAAAGGCTGTGATTTTGTACACTGACTGTTCCCAACATTTATAAATAAAATTGTTTAGTAATAATTTGGTTGTTACTAACCAAAGTTTTCTTAAGAAAATCTACAAAAACCTGGATCACTGTGGTGATACTGAATAACAACACAAAAATGAAAAATTTAATTACAATATTTTTAAATACTTACACTGCATGACAACATGTAATAGGATATTTGTAATTTTTACTTTTACAATGAATTTGATAATAAAGATTTAAAAATTATAGAAAAAATATAGGAAAAATCCTCACCCTTTCAAAACACTTTTGATTCTAACTCATCGTGTGTACAACCAATGGGTGTACAATTGTATGACCAATAAGTGTACAATCAATAGGTATAAAGAGGTTAGGCTTAGTAAGATTACCACAGTAGAAAGATAATCAAAAAAGTGGAAAAGCACACTGGTGTTGTAGACTTGCAGCAAACTCCACAGGGAGAGATATCCAGAAAGAGATCCTTCCTCAGTGGCAGTCAGCACTTAAATGGGATCTAGGAGAGGTGGAGCCAGGCTTCACCCCTTCCAGTAGCACAGGTGAATTGACTTCATCTATGCTCCTGCAGCTGACTCATAGCTTGCCTCACGTGGTTAATCAGAGGTTCAGGCCATGATCAACAGTTCCCATACATCATGTTACTTCCTCATTTTTTTCTTCAGTTCTTGTTTTGCTGAACACGTTTATATGTGAGTTTCAAAAGACGATGCTTCCCATTTTATCAGCCCATGATATCAGACGTGGATGTTGGTGGTATAGCAGTAAAGGTTGAACCTTCTCACGAAAAAAAATTAACTAAAAGTAGAATCATAGAACCATTACAGTTGGGAAAGACCTCCATCTATCCCTACCAAAGTATAACCAGAAGAAGCAAGAGCCTTTATTTCACATACTTGGCAGTATTTTCCACTCAGTTTTTCTGAGATTTAGCTGCAATTCTTCTGACTTTAAAGAACTTTTCTCTCCCTTTGATGTAAATAGATCACTACAAACTCCAGCAGAGGTAGAAAACTATTCATCTGCATGGATTTACACAACAGAACTCCTGAAATCAACAAAAGTGAGGCTTTGTTCTCTCATACTACTATGAAGGATCCCTTTTCGCATTTCAAAGGTATAAATCTTTTTCTTATGACAAATCAGTGATATATTTCTGATTCCAGTAAATTTTTAGTCAGCTACAGCCAAATCACAAGTCTATAAAACCTTCAGTTTTTCTTTCTTGTTAACAGTGCTTTACAATGAGCAGGCGTAGTAACATAGACCTGCAGTTGGTAACTCCATTTAATCTAAAACGTTCACATTGGAAAATGGCCTCATACAGAGCAGAAAGCTACTGATTTCCATCACTGTGGATAGTAGATATTTTGTTAATTCTTTGAGATAAGAAGCATAAATATAACATTAGTGTTAGGACTGTACCCACGTGTACAAAATATCTCATTATAATACTGGTAGGCTATTGACATCAAAATTGATCATCATTTTAAATATAAATCACTCATAGTAGATACCTAAGTGCTCATTGCAGTAAGAATTACAGCAGATGCTTATAACTTCCAAAAAGCACTGAATTATATTATTTTGGGTATTATTCCATTCTTAGTTCACAACTAATTTCTTAAGAGCAAATTTAAGAATTATTAGATTAATAGGAGTAAATAAGTGTATAAAATAATCCCCTGTTTCTTGTCTATGACTCTTTTAAATATCTCTGAACATCTAAATAGCTTCTGGACATTTAAGGGCTAACATTTTCTATTACATCCACTGCAAAAGAAGAGTTCATAATTCACATTTTTTAGACAATATTCCTGTGATAGGATACATGGCTGTGACTTTGGAAACTACACAGCCACAAGAAATGACACTAAAAAAAGGAAGAAAACAGTTCCTTAGAGGGAAATTCTCATATCAATAAACAATGTCAAAATTCCCACTGACTGCAATTGATCAAGATATCTCTGGGGGCTTCATTATATGTAGCTTCTGTTCTAATTGTTAGCTCGCATACCCTACTTGATTAAATATATAAATAAATATTCAAAGCTGTGATTACTTGAAAGGTGAAAATTCAGTCTCTTACACCAGATGTTCTTCCCGTGCAGCATTTTATTTGCTAAATACAATCAGAAATACGTCTGTCGTTTCCAGGTAACTTTTCCTTTAAGTGATCATAAACCAAACAATTACACAGTAATTTATCCTCTCCTATTCTCTCTGCATGCTATGTCCAGGCATATTCAATCTGTGGCCAATGGGCAGCATGTGGCGCAGCCCAGCTTGCAATGTGGCTGTCCTCTACCCTATGTCAACATCGTGACAGTTCTTGTTTGCAAACAAGTGTTTTCAAGGATAAAGCACAAGTAGAGTAAAATATCAAAAATCTCTGATGAACACCTTAAGAACTCACTAAGAATTGCAGCTACTATCATTATACTGATATATTAGCCACAAAAACAAGGTCACGTATCCCACTAGTTTTACAGTTTTGTTGTTCTCCTTTTTGATAGGTTTTAATTAAAAAAACATTAAAGGGTAAAATAAGTTTTGCTACTTAAATACATTAACTATGTTACATATTTTATGAGGGCTTCTCTGAAGTAATGTCTCCTATTTTATGATGTTGACCTGCATCATCAGAGGTGGATACTGGTGATATGGCAGTAGAAATTGAACCTTTCCACCAACACTCCATTACATTTTGCTGCGAAGCACAAGATGGCAGCAGAAGGGCAGTTTAACAAAACAGCATCTGACCTGGAAGTGTGTGTGAAGCAACTGAGAGAAATGAAATTCCTCAATGCAGAAAAAATTGCATCCAATTGACATTCATTGACACTTGCAGAAAGTTTTGGGAAACCAAGCAATGGATTATGAGCACAGTGAGGTAGCAGGTGCTGTGTTTCAGCAATGATGAACATCAAATTCAGTGTTGTTACTATCAGCTTCTAAAACCCTACAGAAACCAAATCAAAGGTCAAAAAAAATTCTTATACTAGAGAAAAAATGCCAGAAAGAGAGAATGATCAATAGACACAAATTACCCTCTAAATGGGTAAAACAAGAACAGGAAAAATATGTGTATCTTTTAAAATGCATGGGGCACAACAAGATCCATTTTCCTGGAAATGCAGAAGATGCTTGAAGATCTAAAAATGTAGATAGAAGACTCAAGTACAGCAGTTAGATGTATAGATTTCCATCCAGTATTCTTTTTTTAGTTCATCTCTTGAACAACCTTGTCTGAAGATTGCTTCCATTTTGTCTTAACTTAGACTGATTCAGTAGGTTCTTCTAATGGGATTTCATGTATTTCAGATGTAAAATGAATTTTTAATATTTTGATTTAATTTGGATTTTTTCAAATTCAAAGATAAAACGTGGGAATGTGCACTTACTCTAAACTCAGATACCAAAAAGAAAATGTGCAGTACTCAAAAAGGCAAAACATAATCAAAGAGTGTTCTTCTCATATCAATTTTGATCAGAAAATTGTCCTATGTCTTACCATGTTTAAGTTTCATTTACTGAGCTTGAGTAAATATCTTCTTCAGGAGGCAGGAAAAGAATTCAAACGGAGCAAATGAAAGAAAGCACCGATGGTGGTGAGCAGCTACCAACATTGTAGCAAGCAAGTAATAAAGTCCTTTCACTTCTTTTTGTTTTCATCTTGACTAGTGTGACCATGAACCCCATCCCTAACATTATTAATTGCCAGCAGTTAATTAAATCAACTATATTTTTATATGCTCTGGTAGAATAATAATCATTCTTTTCCCTTTTCTAATGAACATGAATTTGGTGGTAACATGCTTTAGTATAGAGATGCTACATGAAGGCTTTTTCTCCATTGGATACTGCTATTCTAGGTCACAGTTGATCTAATACACATCAACCATACAGGGTGAAGGTGCTCATCAGTCACAAAAAAAAAAAAATAGTTTTGTTTCCACTCCAAATTGTTTCCCAACCAGTGAGGAAAGCCAAGAAAGGAAATCTTCACATGATAAAATTTTGCTGATCAATTTTGAAGAATGTACTAATATTTAGACATGTACTTTGTGATTTTGTATTTTGAAAACACTGTTTAGCTTACAAAACAAACAAAAAGCTGCATGGGCAGCACCTACTTAATAGAAAATATTTCAATCTAGAAACTTCTTTGATTTGCCATAAGAATTATTTCTCATATTTGAAAGTTCACTGTTTTCCAAAGTTGTATGCTTCTTTCTGCTATTATATACTAAAATTAGATATTAAAATGAGTTTCTCCAAATCTTTCACTGCTAAGAAGCCACCGTAAAAGACAGATGCATAATTACAGATAATCAGCACATGATGCTTATGGAATAAAGAAGTCAGCTGCATTTATTTCCTGAAGTGCCCTGGATATAAGTAGTAATGCTTAGGTGTAAAATCACCTCCATGAAATAATGAAATCAGCTTGCAGAAACATCTACTTATATAAAAGCGTTTAAAATTGTTATAATGCAATCAGTGGAGCAGATTTTTCCTTTGTCCTTCAAACTATGTGTGAACATATTTTTTATTTCCTAACCTGTGTACCTGATTTGTCACAGAGATGGAGAAAAGTTAGACACACAAGTTTGTGTCCTTTTTTATTTGATTTTACACGTGTAAAAGGTCTTTTATCTTGTACTTCATACAAGGCCTTATCAGAAATTACAGCTATTCAGTACTCACTGTAAAATAACATTTCCACTTATCGTAATAATGAAGATTAAAACAGAGTGGAAGGAGAGAGAGTAAAGAAGTAAATTAGTTGGAATATGAAGTTAACTATTTTGATTAAAGATGTTTTGAGGTTTTATCCTGAGATTTATTTCTGGGACTGCTACTTGTACTTGAGCAAGAACAATCACTGTTTGATTGATTTCTTTCTGTACGCCTATTTTGTCTATTCAGTTTTCAATCTCAGGCAGTAATTTTTTTCAGATTGTGTTTGAACTTCATCCTGCTAATGTTCACTGTTTTAATAATACTAATATTTGATTTCTGACAATGTAGAAATATAAATATACTACAGGATTCAGACATTTTTAGAAAGCGGGTGACCAATTAGTATCATAAAATTATTTGAGGTGTGATTATGTTAAAAAACATTCAGGTAATTTTCAGCTTGCATTACTGAATTAATAACTTCAAAGAATTTTTTGCAGAATGTTGAGCTGTTTTCTGAATCATTTTTAGTTTTTTCCTTAACAAAATTATTTGCTTTCCAAAATTATTTGAAATTTTAGGAAATCTAAAGCAGTTTTAAAGTTTTTGTGTTTTTATCCTATTTTTTGGCACAAAATCTTTTACAGATAACTTTGTTTGAAAAATATTACTTACATACAATATCTTTTTTACAATATCTTTTTCAGAAATTCAAAGCATATTTACTGCATCATGTGCTTCTATCTTACAAAGGACAAAATGCCCTTGAGCCTTCTCCCTGCAAGAACATGGAGTTTATTCACTCTAGCAAAATTTCAATTAATGTGTAATCATTTCTTACTTCTTTATTTACTGCTGTGAAACTGAAAAATGATTGTGTTACGTGTTCTTCTTTAAGTTTGGTTGATTGAACATTTGTACCAAGAGATAAATGAATATATCACCAATAAATAGGGGATTGTTTATTAATAATTTTTTTCTGAAATAAGGAATGTATTTCATTAAAAATCTTTCCAATTATTTATAATTTTTTCCAATTACTTAATTATTTAAACTGGAAACAGTAATTAGATAACAATATAAAACTCCACCTTTTGTAACAGAAAGAATTTCAGCTTCAATTCATAAAAATATACATTCTCCTCCTTCACCACATTGTATCACATTCTGCTGCTGTGTCTACTGAATTTTTGCTAAAATTGTTCAAATTGGTGATAAATCAATTGAAAATATTTGAATAGAAAAGCCTTAAGGACAATGAGATATATATAATCCATGATTGCAAAACTGTGTTTCAATCATAAAACAGTTCTCCTTTAGTTAATTTAAATTAATAACTGAAATACTCTCTTTTTCATCTATCCTCTCCCAAAGGACAGTTTTAATTTACAGAATATATGCCATCTCTTTAACCACATTTGTGAAATAAATTAGCTTTTTTGTGAAGGGCTGGCCTTTGCGGAAAGCAAGATGAACAAATGTTACTTTACAGAAAGCTTCATCAGAAGACTTCATTTCAATTATTAGGGTAAGATCAAGATAATAATCTCAACTAATGTATCATTACTTCTGTTAAGCTTATGAAAGTGTCATGTAGAGTACAGCACTTCCACCATCCTTATACAATTTCTAAAGGCATTTCCATTCCTTGCAACAGTAACACACTGATGAAGAAGAGTCAGAGCAAAAGTGTTCATGGGAAGGTCCTTTGTACGGTTTTATATGCCTTTGTAACCATCACTCTTCTGATTTTCTGAAATTAAAAGCATTTTTCAGCTTTTATAATGGATGCCACATTCACTAAGCAGATCTTTAATACTTTTCATACTAAGCCTTTCAGATGAGAAGGATTTTCTCTGTGAGCTAGAGAGGTATCTTCAGATACATGAGTGAGCGTTAAGTAGTATTGCCAGAAGAAGGATTTAAATTTGCAATCTAAACCATCAATCTTGAAGTTTGAAGCTTTGCTGCTTGATATTCAAGAAATTATATTAAAAGATTGGGTTAGTGATCCTGGGTTTCATGGGTTATAACAAGCATATCTAAGCCACAAGCCATTGAATTTTCAAGAAATATTCGCTTTTGTTTGCAGACAACCAAGCCTTTGCAGGCACTCAGAGGCATTTACACACACATGCAGTAAGCTTTCATTTAATCTGTACTTGAGTAGCTTGAATCTAGAAGCTATATCACTGTGTGCTGTATGCTATTTTTTGTACGCTTTTTCTTTTGATTTATTCACAATGTGTATTTTATTAAATCACTTTTTTTTTTTTTCTTAATTTACTCCTGTCTCTTACAGATCTCTTGACAAATGTTCCAAATGTTAAATAAAAATTTCCTCCCATCCTCGTGTTGCTGCTAGTTATAGGACATCTTCTCATTTCAGAACCTATTTTCTTCACTTGCCAAAGAACTGACCATACCTCAAGAGAACTGAGATTCTCTTCATGGATTTAGAGGCTATACGAGTATCTCTGCTCTTTGTCTTTCTTTCCCTCAACAACTGTTGCCATCTCTGAGCTTCAGTGTTACTGATTTTTTTATTTTTTTTACAATAACAGACACTGACTGGCATCTCAATTACAAGGAAGGCCTGTAGGTGAGTATTGAAGGATTTTTTTTTTCTTTTAAAAATACTCAGCACCTCTTTTATAAAAGAATTTTAAAAAGAGAGATGAGGGAAAAGTTAAAAAAAAAAAAAAAAGAGTAGGAAGAGGAAAATCTACTTCATGTCTTTCCAATCTCAAGGGAGTAAATTAAGATAAAATCACTCCCACATACTTAGGCTTAGGCAAAGATGAAATGAATAAACAAGTACACTGTCTTTCTTTTCCATATAATGAACAGATATCTATGCAGCCACCCTCCGATTTCAACAGCAGGCTTTTTATTGTGGCAGAAGTGTACAGAACCTGCAGTATTTTTGGCTGTCACTGTCAGAACTCCTAAGCATTTTAGTCTCCAGAGACCGCTTTGAAAGCCCATCACTCTTTCTTGCATAGACAAAGACTCAAGGCCACTAATATAAATAATATATCAAAACTAAGCAAGAGAAGAATATGCCAGGAGACAAGGTAAGCAGGAAAAGTATCTTCAAGATATTAATATAACATCATATGAAGACTAGGAAGGCTGTCTGAAATACACTGTTTCATAATTAATGAATATATGGATGCTATAACTAAGAAATAAACAAGAAAGTTGGCTGAACAGGTTATCATGCTAAAGAAGAATGGATAGAAAGCTTACCCCTATGCTAGGCTCACTGAGAAGTGAGCTTCTCTTGGAGAAGCAAACCCCAAAAGAGATCCTTCCCCAGTGGTAGTCAACTCTTAAACAGGGTCTAGGAGAGGTGGAGCATTTATGTGCTCAAGAACCTAAACTACATTCTCAGAAGGGAGATTGCATCTACCAGCCATATTTGTGAGCAGATGAAATTTCTTTCTAGACACTCACCAAACAAAAAGTAGTAAGACTGCACAGTGTCTGCCATTGAAACTGTACTAGCAGGTTTATTGATACACAAATTATATTAGTTTACTTTGAGCACTGTTCCAATTCTGCCTGCAAAGGTCCTTTCCTGGTAGCTCAAAACACAAAATCAGCAAATATTACTCCACTTAAATACAAGGAGTAAGAATAACTTGATTCTTTCTTAAGGATAATGATTTTTTACATACCATGTTTTTGAAAATTATTCTTAGGCTGAAATCAAATAGTCATGAAATTTTTACACTTAATCACGAGTATTTGTTGCAGTAGACCATATTTGCTTTGATTAGCAAATATGCAAGACAGTAGGCAGGCACTACTGCCTGCAGTCTCTATTTCATAATGTCAGTAGTGATCACTACAACACCAACACTCTCTCTAACTCCATATATTTCTTGAGATCTACAGTGAATTCAAAAACAACAGGACAAAAATTTCAAATTTAAAGCTGCTTTGAAATCTCTAATCTAGGTGTATCTCAAGATGATCTATAGAAGCCAAGCATCTCACTTCGGATTTGTGAATAAATGTGTTGTTTTATTTAAAATTTTAAGAGTAGCAGATGCCTGTTACTGCTCCTCCTTATCAGCTGGCAAGGCCCAGAAGATGGGAACAAAGAAGTTTCTGCTGAGATCCCAGAGCCAGGAGCTGCCACTCCAAAGAGATCTGACTTGACCACTTTGGACTTATAAATAAGTCTGTACTACCACTGAAATGTTCTCATTGTCGATGGAACAACAATGCCCAATGACCCACCACTACTGAAGATCAATGGCTGAACTACGAACCACAGTGGATCCATGGTGGTGACTATCTACCTCACAGGGTGGTTGAGAGATTATTCTTTTATGGCATTGCCTGAAATCTTGCTGAGGAACAAATCTAAGCAAGTCCTAACCAAGGGCTGAGAAATCCTTTGTCTGGAGAAAACTGATGAGCAAGTCCTGATCAGCAAGGATTGCAAAATCCTTTGTGTGTGTGTGTGTGTGTGTGTGTGTGTGTGTGTGTGTGTGTGTGT
>NW_024884586.1:13394273-13433344 GCF_019232065.1 Centrocercus urophasianus | reverse complement strand
AGAGAGAGAGAGAGAGAGAGAGAGAGAGAGAGAGAGAGAGAGAGAGACAGAGAGACAGAGAGACAGAGAGACAGAGAGATCACCCTAATCAACCTATTTCATAATGGTGTCTGTTGTCCCCTTTCCCATCTCCCTGATTAGAGTTTGTAAGAAACTGGTGAGACCAACATTTGAACCGTTGTTTCTTAATCTCACGTCTGGTATTCATACATCAAAAGTACCTCCTCTCCCTCACATAAATTGGAGCAAGACCCTGTTAAAAGTAATTAGTCCACTCACAGATCAAGAGGATTCCAGCCAGGGGTAGTACATTGGAAGAAAGATCATATTTAATACATCTTGTTCATAGGAACTTCTCCCTGCAAATTCATTAATGCCTACAGTCAAAGATGCATTATAAGATGATGTAGATTTTTTACATAAAAGGAATTCCATATTATTTTAAATTTCAAAATGAATGCTCTTTCTCTCTTTGTGAAACTTATCCTGCTTTCATTCAACTGGCTATTTTATCAGTGGCTATCATAAAGACAAAATTTTAATAAATAATATTTGGAAAACAGTGACTATCAAATATTCAGAAATAATGATTAATAATTTTCATGCCATATTCTATCCACTTCATTTTGTAACCCTTAAGAATCTTTTAGCAATCCGAAAAGGGTTTTATCGTTGTTTTATTATTGTTACAGAAAGTTAACGATGCTTGGAACTTATCCTGAGAGGAAGGAAATTTGTATGGCAAGTATGCCTTTAAGGCTTCAATTCTAAATCTTAATGACAATGCAATCTATGAGAAAATTCCCAATATCTGATTAAGCTTACAGTTACCATACAGAAGATTACACTAGCACATACATAGGCCAGTCTCCGAAAGTATTAGGGAGCAGGAGGAGTGGGCTCCTTCCCAACAGAAGCCAGAGTGCCAAGTGTGGCAGCAGGACAGTGATGCAGCAGAGCAGTGGACAAGGGCACAGTTATTGTATTAACCCGGCTAACAGCATAGAGCGGGTTCAGTGATACTAACAAGAGGCAGCTCCAGCCCAAATCACCAGATGAGTATATTGTAATAAAGCAGATAATATGGCAAGTACGTTGTAATAAGGTCAAGTCAGGGAGGCAGTTCTGCAAAGTAGATCACCAGGAAAAGCCATAAAAAAAAAAAAACAACACAGTTTAAGCATAGACAAGGGCTGGTCGCCTAATCTTAAAAACAACTTCTCAGTAAAGAGAAGCAAGTCTTCACTTCTCACAGCTTATTCTCACACTTTTTCAGAACAGGTGGACAAGTATATGGCTTTGAGTGTAGGTGACCAAATCCTGAAGAGGGGGATGAGATGAGCTCAAGGTCTTCACAAACTCATGATTCTGCTATCTCTACTCTTCAGTTTACAGACTGATCGCTGGGTTACAAATTTCCACTTTCATTAATTATTGTCAATAAGTACTGTTACATCTGTGCTTCACATTTGTGGAAGCTACAATTTGATAGTTATTCTATTGACTGTGTAAATCTGGAATAGCTTTTTTTATCTCTGAAAATAAGTGATTTTCATTCTGGAAAACCATTATAGATATCATAGACTTCATATATTTTGTAAACTAACTTAGAAACAGTATTTCAATTTAATATCCATGTAGCACATAGTACATAGGCAATTAATCCCAAACTTGGAGAGTCTTCATAAACCAGTGAGGGCTCATTCATCAATTAGAACTTCTGTAGCAAATTATAACACACTCTTGGAAGAACTTCATACTCCATACTGAAGCACATAACAGAGCAAAAGTAAGTAAAGTAACAGTAGCCCAGAGAGGTTCAGGATGCCCCCTCTCTGGAGGCATTTTGTGCCTGGCAAGATGGGACTTCAAGCAACCTGGTCTAGTGGGAAGTGTCCCTGCCCACAGCAAGCGGGGCTGGAACTAGGTGTTCTTAAAGGTCCCTTCCAATCCAAACCATTCTGTGAACATTCAGACATGTTATTACACAAAATAGATATCCACTTCTATTAGATAAAAATTATAGTATAATCCATTCTAAAATATGAGGCCTGCTCCAAAAGTAATGTCTCCTACTTATTATGTTGATCTACAATGTCAGAAGCAGATGTTGTTGGTATGGTAGAAGAGTATGAGTATTATTACACTGTTGTATGTGACAGGTGGCAGCAAAGATGCAGTCTGACAGAATGGCATCAGACATGGAAGAGCATATGAAGCAAAGGTACATCCATTTTCCACATGGAGGGATGTGGTTTAGGGGGAAATATTGATGGTAGGTGGACAATTGGACTAGATGATCTTGGAGATAGTTTCCAAATTTCATGATACTATGACTGTGATTCTATATAGAGCTTGAAGGCATCTAAAACAAAGAACTTGATAATATATGTTCCTTACCTTTGGGACAAGCTCAAAAATCTCTACTACAGAGATTACTACACTAATAAGGATGTGTTTTGTAACAGTTTTCTTCAAAGAAACTATTTTGCTCAATGTACTTTCTGGATGAACTATATTAGGCATTCCTGAAATAACATGATGAAGCAACACATCACTGAGCACATTAGGCCCAACAGTAAATCACTGTGGCATAATATGTAAAAATAGAATACAGAAGAGTTCATCTGTATCTTTTTTGTTCATTTCCAAATATTTTATTGATATAATATAAAATTATGCAGTGTCCTTACTAATTTGACTATGTAATGATTAGTAACCTGCAGGTGCTATTCCTTATCAAATGAAAATCTTTGTTAAATACAAAATTGAATGAAAGAATTTACACAGCACATGGGAAATAAATTATTTCAGGAAACTGTAGATTTGACCTCTACCACGAACAAACCGTGGGACTGGTCAACTATTTCTGTAATTTACTCTATACTTTCTCTTTTTGATCATTCACCACAGCCAGAATACACTGTAACACCTTAAGAACCATTTGAAAAAAAGCAAGCATCATTTTCTTCCTAATTAGCTGTTCTTGTTCAAAGAATACTCAAAAAATAAGGCATCAGGAAGCAAGAGGTGTGATGGCTAGAAATGTATCCACTGTTTTATGTCATGCTGGCCACAAAATTTAGTATATGCATAAGTGCACAAATCATGACACAAAATATTGTACTACCTGTTTTGCCATCTGAAACTAATACAGACACACACACATATTAAAAGGAAATATCTCCTAGTGTGCTCAGTTGTCTGTTATGAGATTTGCCACAGAAGAAAGCATCTTTCACAGAGTGCAAACTAGAAAATGGATTTGCCAGTAGAATTTTTAATACAGATTAACTTGTTACTCTCCCAGCAACTGAGTAAAAGCAGCACTGTTAAAACATGCCGGATAGGTTTAAAAAAAGTTTATATCCTTCATTTAATATATATATATATATATAGATAATTTTTTTTAAAAAAACTATTTAAAAAAATCTGTTTTGCTGTAGTTTTGAGAGATCCAGACTCCTTTTGAGATCATGGAACAACCTGTCCCCTCTTTTAGTTTTACTTTGCCAGAAGAGCAGAACAAATATCACAGAATCACAGAATTGTAGGGGTTGGAAGGAACTTCTAGAGATCGAGACCAACCCCCCTGCCAAAGCAGGTTCCCTACACCAGGTCGCACACGTAGGCGCCCAGGCAAGATTTGAATATCTCCAGAGAAGGAGACTCCACAACCCCCCTGGGCAGCCTGTTCCAGTGCTCCGTCACCTCACTGTAAAGAAGTTCTTAGGTACATTCGTTTGAAACTTCCTATGCTGTACCTTATGTCTGTTTCCCCTTGTCCTGTCTCCACGTACCACTGAAAAAATATTGAATAGCACTTTCAGCCTTCTGCAAGTTTTGGTTATTCTTTAGTTATGCAGACACCAGGAAGTTCAAACAATGATTAGCTATCACTATACCTCATCTGGATGATATCTGCATTGCTTAGTGCGGCACTCAGGTACATCTCTTTTAGAAACAGCAGACTAAGCCTATACAGCCTTACCTATTCCTATTCTTTTCTTACTTTTCTTCAGAACCCTTCCTTAAAAGGTAGTTTTTCTATCCCTTCAGCTGGTACGGCCTTTGGTTTTCTCCACATTACCTTTAAGGATGCCAGATAGTATCAACTGTGATTATTTTTCTACAGAACAAACTCAAACCAGAAGCTGACTCTGTTTAATGTGTAGGCTTTCCAGCGCACAAAATTTCACGCATAGCAACTTCAGGTTTTAAGTGGGCAAGTCTAGGCAAAAGATCCCGATTTTCTGCCAACAACTACCCAGCCATGAATTCATTTGAAATTCCCCCAGTACAGGAAGGACGTGGAGCTCTTGGAGCGGGTCCAGAGGAAAGCCACTAAGATGATAGGGAGCTGGAGCACCGTTCCTATGAAGAAAGGCTGAAAGAACTGGGATTGTTTAGCTTGGAGAAGAGAAGGCTCCAGGGAGACCTGGTTGTGGCCTTCTAGTACTTAAAGGGAGCGTATAAACAGGAGTGGGAATGGCTGTTTACAAGGGGTGGATAGCAACAGTACAAGAGGAAATGGTTTTAAACTGAGAGAGGGGAGGTTTAGGTTAGATATTAAGAGGAAGTTTTTCACACAGAGGATGGTGACACACTGGAACAGGTTGCCCAAGGAGGTTGTGGATGCCCCATCTGTGGAGACATTCAAGGCCAGGCTGGATGTGGCTCTGGGCAGCTTGGTCTAGTGGTTGGCAACGCTGTAGACAGCAGAGGAATTGAAACTAGACGACCATTATGGTCCTTTTCAAGCAAGGACATTCTATGATTTCACATACTATTACGAACAATCATTACCTAATGAGAGAATCTGGAGTCTGAGCCATGTTAGAATAAAACTTTTCTCCCAGTGTTACCTCGATTAACTTGCTACTATTAGTATCTCACCAGTATCCACTTCCCTGTAGGTAAGGTTTGTCAAATAGCACATTTATGCAATAGCCCTCAGTACAACACTGGTTTCCATCTAATTAATGATAATAGACAACTGCTAGGATCAAATAAATGGATCTAAATTTGGTAGATTGTCATTGTTTCTGAAGAGGACTGAGGGAGCATCAAGTCTCCAGCTCAGAGGTGCAGAGATATTTTGAGTTTTGCAGCTTTTATTGTGGTTGGGTGCAAGTACAATTGGAGAGGAGACAAACCAATTATTTTTCTGCAGACAAAAGTTAGAAAGTACTGTACAGCTGATATCATTGCTGATTAAAATAATAAATGTAGAAGTAGTTTATTAGTAATACGTTTCTCAGCTGACCAACCTAACAGATTTCTATAATTTCTATTAGAAATTGTTTAGTGTTTATGATTACTTATCTTCTGTAATATCCTTTTGAAACCAGTTTGTTCTTTGTATTTCTGCTTTTAGAAAAAACATTCAGAAGATCAAGAATAAATATACACTACTCATTCATGAAAAAAAAAAAATTGTAGGAAAGTTACATTACTCAGTGTATTTTACATATTTCATAGACCAACAATTGCCATTTGGAAACTATTTCTATATCAAATACTTCGCAGTCATGAATGGTATTTTGTAAATTCATTACATAGAGAAAGGAATGCATTTCTCAGATATATTCACAGCATAATTTCCAGATACATTTCCTTCTGGAAATTTTGTTACTTTGACCAGAAAGTGCAAGACAGTGCTTATTTTTTGACTTTTCCACATACAATACTCTACATGTACAGTTACTTGGTAATTTCATCTTTCACTCATTCAGTACCAATAATGTCATTAGTTCCTGTCATGCATAATTTTATATTCTGTTAAGAAACAGAACTGGAAATTAATATATGTATAGGAACATTCAGAAACAAAAGGTTTTGACTCAGTTAAAAAGGTCAAATACTTGTATATCTGTCAGTACTGAAGCACCACAAACGCACTGTCATGTCAGTGGTCCAGATAATGTTGTGCATTTAATGACTCAATAAGGGGACCAAAGGAGTTCTTGAACCTCAGCAGTGAAAGACTGGGGCAACCTGTAAAAATTATAGTATAAAAAAAAAAATACAGAATCAAAAGTGTAACATATGATCCAGGCATCCTGAAACAGCAAATAGGAAGCAAGGATAAAGTTAGTGAGGAAAAATGCACTGAGGTATCAATCAATATATGGACCACGGCAAGGTGACGTAGCAAAAAGATGCTGGAAAACCTGGAAAGGAGGAATTCTGCAACAGGCAAATAGTTAACTGTTCTCATGTCTGCTTCCCTGCTTTATTATCCGCATTCTATGTGTGTAACAATGGTCAATGTTCATCTGCATCCTGTTTTTCTTGGAGGCATTTTGAAATATCTATTGAAGACGTCACAAACAGATGATAATCAGCACTATAGGTCATTAATCTCAAAATAAATTTAACTGCTGCAAGTAATACAGAATGCAGTTACATGATTTTTCCAGGACTAAACAGGGAGGAAAGAACATTAAAGCAGGAACTTTTTAATCTGTTCTTTTTTGCCTGGATCAGTAAATTACAATAAGGCACACAAAAACAAATTTTTCATGAAATTAACATTGTTGACATAGTACATCATCATGACTAATAGTTCATATTCCAATTTTATATTCATAAACAAATACATAGAACTCATTTAAGATGATACTTAGTAAATTTCAAAGCACACTAATAAATTTTGGTATCTTGTTTCACATGGCTAGCAAATCACTTGAAGCTAATTATTTCTCTTTCAGTTGTTAATCCAACTTCAGTAGATATTTGCTATATTTCCTATACTGTGGTTCATCTTTGAAATATTCACACTGGCTTGTGTGAAAAGTCAGCTAGTTAAGATGATTGGCTTGCCTCATGAACCATTAGTTCATAATTTTTGCAATTGAAATTTGAGATGTTGAAACACAAGACAGAGTGCATTTCCGAAACTCACATCCTACAGTTCAGTGACTACACCTTGTGCAAGCAGGGGAGATTCAGGTTGGATGTTAGGAAAATACTACTTCTCTGAAAGAGTGGTCAGGCACTGGAATAGGCTGCTGTATAAGCAATGAATATTAATATGTCATAATTATGAGATTATACCAGAGAGCTTGGCCAAGCAGTTATTATACCAAGAAAACGGATAGAATGCTTACCCATATCCTGGGCTCACTATGAAACTCCAAAGGAGGGGATCTCCAGACGAGATCCTTCCCCACTGGTAGCCAGCTCTTAAATGGGTCAAGGAGAGGTGCAGCCAGACTCCACCCCTTCCAACAGCACAAGTGAATTGCCTTTACCTGTGCTCCCATGGCTGACTCAGTGCTCGCCTCAGGTGATCAATCAGAGTTTCAGGCCATGATTCAGTAGTTCCCATACAGCTGCCTAGGGAGGTGGTGGAGTCACTGACCCTGGAGGTGTTCAAGGAACATTTGGAGACTGTGTTGAGGGACATGGTTTAGTGAGAACTATTGGTGACAGGTGGATGGTTGGACTGGGTGATCTCATAGGCCTTTTCCAACCTTACTGATTCTGTGATTTCACAGTGTTCAGAGTGTTAAAGAGATGAAAACTTAAACAAGTGCAAAGTTTGCAAAAACAAAGACCCACAGATAAGTCTTGAGAAGCAATGACTTGCAGCAGCATTCTATCAATACCCTAAATATTCTTGATATAACGAATCAATACAGGAGAATAACTACCAAATGTGAAAGTATGAACTAAACAGGATTCCATCGAAAAGGCAGTTACTCGATGCAGTACTGAGAAAGGAAGTACTCTCTATCTGCATTTGTAGACAACTTCAGTTTCAGAAGCATGAGAAGTACAGCATTATTTCTTACTTTTATCGTTCTTTGATTCTTCTGAACAATACGATACCTCTTTTTCATGTCATTTTGTTCTAACCTACTGCTACATCCAGACTTAAGGGGATTTCAGAACTAAGTAGCTACTCAATCAGATACTGACTAGTATTCAAAACAGATCCCAAACCAGATGGCCAAGCTTCTCAAGCACTGCTCTGGTTTGCTTTTATATTTGCTATGCTACTGAAGTTGGAACTTTCAGAATACAAGAATTTCCAGCAGTGGAACAGCCAGTGTCTCAGGAATGAGGGTCTCCCTTGTGCCAGCAGTAGATAAGGACTCAGAAGAAACTGCTTTGATAATCAAACAATTATCCTTTGGGATGATCACTATTTTACAATGAAGTCATAGAAACGATCCCAAAAATATTATTTTGAGATATATTAAATTATTTTCAGTGAGTATAGCGATGACATTTTTTATAGCAACAAAATAACTGCAGACAAAAAAGCCTTTAGAGAACAAATAAAAGATTCCTGACACTTAAGTTTCGCATCTAAGTATTCATCTTCCAATAGCACTTGGTTTGAAACAGAACAATCATGATTTTCTAGTGTCAGTGCTTAGCTATCTTCATATGGGACAATTCTTCTGTTAGAACATTCACCTAAGGATCAAAGACTTCTATTCCTTCTATTTATTGTGAATTATGAACTACACTGAGACCTGCTCCTAAACTTAAGTTTTTTTATTACATTGCATATTGAATATCTGCTAGATTAAATGCAATTCTCTAATCATGAAAGCAAATGATTTCCATAAATACTGGTTATTTTCCTTTTTGTTTTGTCTGTTGCAAACTTAATCTTCAAGTCTAGAAATAACCCATGTACTCAAACTGTAGACACCCACATTCCTGCCATTTTACTAAGCACTAGGTATTTAGCTGTTTTTTTTTTACAGAGATGTCATGTTCATAATGCATGAATTAAAAAATAACAGTTTTTGACTTTTCTTGCCATTATGCAATGTCCTTGACAACTGAAATATCACTTGTCTTATAATTTACAGCTTCTTGAATAGTTAAGCTTTTATTTTAATGCTTCTCTGATTGTCAGAATACTGATAATTGTTATGTTCAAATTATGTGATCAGCTGCAAACAGGTGATTTTATTTAAATAAGAAACTAAATGAAGTTAATTGGACAGAAGTAGTAATGGAATATATTCGCAAAACAGTAGCTCCATTTACATTTTATTTCTGTAGTAAACTCACATCACCCATTTCATTCCTTTGCTCTCCTAAACATTGCTATTAAAACCCTTCTATTAAAAAAATACATACAAAATATTTGCCAGTGAAGTCACTTGCTATTAATAAGCTATATGAAAAAAGACCTTATCCATAACTCAAAACTAATCAATTGATGATTCTGTCTACAGAGGCTGCAGACTAATGAATTCTGCATGAGAAATGCGTATTTAAGATGGAAATACCTTTGCCTCCAATAGGTACACTGACAGGAAGTGATTGCCTAAGTTTCAGTGGAAGTAAAATATGAGACTCAAAGCTTAAATGCACCTCTCTTCAGATACAAGTATGGAAATAAAGGGGTAATCAGAATTATAAAAGCTTGATACAATTTAAATATTGCTACTCTTTTAGTTATATATTTGCTCTAAAACAGAAGTACATTTAGCTTATCCTGACATACTAGCACATTATTGTTATGTTCAGGGCAACCAAACTGAAAAGCACAACTCCCAACATACAGTGTTGCTTGGCAGCACTATCCTGCTGGACTAAAGTTGACCTCTTACTAGAAAGGCTTGTAGCTATCTTGGTGAATGTCTTTGCTTAAGATTATCTTGCATTCCTTTTCAGGGGTGCACTAATCTTCACAATTTGTGGATTTACTATGAATACTAGTGGGTAGTTTGAATCTTCTTAGTCTCACAGTCAGCTATCTGCTAAATTTCTAATTTTGAAAGACATTTTGCAAAGGAGAAAACATTGATGAATTTCACAACCTGAGTAACATGCTTCAGTGCTTCACTATTCTTATCATAAAAAACTTTATTCTTCTATTCAGTCTAAATATCCTGTCTTTTTGTTTGAAGCCATTTCCCTTGACCTAACACAACACTCCTCTCTATATATTCCCCCCCCCCGCCCTTTAGATACTGTATTTCTCACGTTATTTGGTGGTGCTGTCAGTACTGTGGATGATCATAAACCTTCATCATCTCTGAAAACGGAATTTTCTGATCATTGTGCTGGAGATGACAGCTTGAAAATCTAGCTCCTGAAGATGACTTTTAAACTTGCCCTACTTTCAGCTGTGAGAGAGTTGATTTTCTTCTTAGTGTCTTCTATGTTGATGTTTTAGTTTTAAGAGAAACACAGTGTTGATACCACACTAACGTTTTAGTTAATGCTGAGCAGTGCTGTACAGAGAAAAGAACATTTCACTTCTTGTACCACCCTACCAGCCTGAAGTGATTGGGTCACGCAAGAAGGAAAAGGACTGGAAGAGTTAACTTGAACTTTTTAAAGTATACACCATTCCAGATGGCATCATCTGAAAACTATATAAACTATAGGGATTTGACTGGGGCACAGGCTCTGCTTGAGTGCTGGGTACTGACTGGGCGTTGGTTTTCAGTGCTGAGCAATTACAATACCATAATATATATAATATTACTGGCATTACTCGTTAAACCCACAAGTTAAACTTTAGTGTTTTTTTTTTGTTCCCTCCAATTGTTAGAGGTCAAATAAGAGCTAAATCTGAGAAACATTTCCATCACGATTACTCCATTTAAATTCCCGCAAGTAAATTCAAAGATGAGGAAAACTCCAACAAATTGCAACAGAAGGATATCTGTAAAAATATTTGTTTACTTCAAAATACACTAAAATATAATTTATAAAATCTTAATTTTGATAACAAAATTATTCTCATATTTCTTTAAAGTGACTTTTTTTTTTTTTTAATGTCCAGACAAAACTGGGAAAACAATCTTCTTGTGAATGTTTCATACAAAGACTATATTCTTTTTCACCATTTTTCACTACACCCAAAATAAAATGTTCTGATATTCTGGGGTAGAATTTCTCATTAATATACTTTGTAATATTTATACTGTTATGTTTTTCTTAATCCATTAGTATTTCTTGAAATGCACATTTTCACATTTTTTCTAAAAACACTGAAAAAGTAGTTTCAGGCAATAAGAATGCAAATTCTTTTATCTGAGTGGGTAATTAGAGGCTGGTTTGGATTTTTAGTTTTAGTATGCCCATGTGATCGCACTTAAAACTCTACATTTGAGAAAAGTAAAACAGGAAGTAAAATATTCTTCTTTTTTATTGCATGTTTTCAGGAAGCACCTAAAAGCCATAGCAGACAAATACGATCACACTGAAAGAATATTAAGATGCATCTGTAGTAAGAAGTCTGTACTCAGAAGAGATGTAATTATGAAAGAAGGGGAGTGGTAGTCAGGAATGAAGAGAAATGTCTGAGCAGCTCAAGGCAGAAGTTTGGCCTTTCATTTTTAGGCAGGCTACTGTGCACAAGATACAATTTTAGACAGCTGAAATGCACACTAAAAAACAAATTGCAGTTTGAATTTGCAAGAATGATCACTTGTCTTCACTGGAATGTATTCTTCAAGTCATTTTTTTTTCTTCCTTTTTTTTTTTTTAAAGAAAAACTCACTGATGAGGAAGAGCTACTTTTCTCTGTTGAACTCCTGAACTGTCATATTTCTCCATAATCTAATGATTAAAAAGTTCTGATCAAACAAGTGTTAACAATTTACAAGTACTAATGCTCTAGTGCCCTATTTACACATCTCTAATTTCATGGGCCAACATAACAAAATAGGAGGCATTACCTTCAGAACATCTCTCAATATGTAGCGGACAAACTATAAGAACGGTCTAACAGTACAAAATAGGCTACAGAAGTTATAGTGAGATTGTATCTTCCACTCTCAGAACAGAAGAGAAACTGGTATTCAATTAAAACAGCAACAAGGTGAAATTACATGTCATTTGTGATCTATACCTCATGGTTTTAGAGGAAAAAAAAGTAATGCCAGCAAACAAATAAACATTTGGAAAGGACTGTCGATGCAAATTAAGAATAAGGTATTAAATATTTGTTGCTTTTTACTATCTATTAAAACTTACATTTCTCAGTTTAAATCTATGAACAATAGTTAGAAATTCCAATAAAATCTATCTATTCAACTACACCATGCCCTAACAGACTTGTTTCACATCTATAAATGGAGTTTTTCATACCAGTATGTTCACGATTCTACAATCATCTTCTAAATTTCTCACCCTGTTGTTTGTCTTCTCTGGAAAAATTATCATATTAGAGGGCATGAAGCCCAATCCACTAAAGCACACCACATGTTCAAAGTAACTGTGAAAAATACTGTTAGAAATTATAGTATATATTTCACGATATTTATTAGAGTAAATCTGGGATACCACAAAGCTTTAATGAGACTCCCAGAACACTACTTTGAGAAAAGCCTAGGTAAATCAATTGCTTCTCAGCCTACAGAACTGGAAGTCAAATTTCAGCCTTCACCTTAGTAAACTGATGTCAACATCATGGTTTTCTTCCTGCTATTAGTCTGCAAGGTTAGGTTAACTAGGAAAAAAAAAAAAAAAAAAAAAAAAGAAGAGAATGAACAATAACATTGCTGGACCTCAGAAATCTTCTCCAATACTGTTCCCTAACCTACATATGAGAAAAAGCTTTGAAGAATGGAATCTCATTTCTCCATACACAATTTCAAGGTTGTTCAGTTTACCTTCAACTAGAACACACATCCCATGCCTATGAGCAGACCTGGACTCAGCACAGAATTGATAATGAAGCACCCTCCATTGTCAATTATCCTGGAAATCTTAGACCATCTGGTTTCACAACACACTCGTAGCTGATTAGCTGCTTAAGAATTAATTAGGAACACTTGTTAACTGTTGGGATAGAAAAGTTGTTGATATTTATCTTATACATTTTTCAAAAAATAATCGTTTTCCAAAACAGATTGCAAGTAATATGATGAAATAATGAAACAAGAGGCAGCCTTCCTTGGGATTAAGATGCATTCTTACCTTAAACACACTACAGAGTAGTTCTCAATGAGGTAATTAAATGCACTACATAGTGTTTAGGAGGAGGCATTGAGAACTACTATGTAAATGAAAAACAAAACACCAGAACTTAGACTATCATTAAGTTATTTTGTTAACCTTCATAAAAAGTGTAAGTCAGACTGATGTATCTTTTTGAAGCTAGGAGGAAAAGCAAGTGTTCAACCTATCTTACCTCCAAAATTTCTTGTTAATCTTCAAATAGATTGAGATGCATGATGACATTTTTATCTTCTAAGGTGAGAAAACTTAAGCACTACAATTCATGACAAGAACTGGGTTTACTTTTGACATGCATTAGAAAGAAGAATGCTAACAGTTGCCTTAAACAGATGATAAGACAAAACAGAAGATAATGGAGAATCAATATTTTTTGGAAGGGGGAGGAAATTTCTTATCCTAAATTATGGTTCCAACTTAATCACTACTTACAGCCTCAATTAATAAATTGAGTCTGCAAAGGAATTTTCAAGCAGTATATTTATTAGCCAAGGTGAGGAAAAAGCAAAGGAAAAATTATTAAAACAACATGTAAAACAAATTTCTGTATGCGTATTAATTAATTCTGCATAGATTTATACAGGTAAGTGAGCTACATTAGCTTATAACTATGTTATATCAGCCTCAGCTAAATAGCTATATCAGTTTCAATATGCCTAATTTTATTACTCAGACAAGTATAATTGCAGTAACATAAAACATTTTATCAACTTCTTCATAATGCTTAGACTTTGTATCAAAATAGGAAAGATATCACTTCTGTATCTACTGACCAATTTTTTAAGTATAGACATAAAATGAAATGTATAGGAAGACTTAAACTGCCAAGAACCTGTGTTAACTAAATTTACAAGGTGAGGAATAAATTCTGATCTCATTAAATATCATACACACTTAAACATGCAAATAACTAAACATGGTATAAGCAGATGGAGATACAGATATTATCTGCCAAGGATCTATAGGAACACCTGCATTAATTGCTTTGCATCTAGGAAAAAAAAATTTCTTAGACAAGCGTATTGTATACAATAGCTGTTACGATGGGGATTCACCATTTTAGATATATCTATGGAAGAGCACTAGTACAAAATATACTTTCCAGATATATCAAACCAATTAGCTAAACTCTCTGGCAAAAAAAGGTAATACTATCATGTCAAGAATTCCTTTTAAAAGACTTCTTCTACCTGATTGGTCACAATACAGCATTAATGTTTTCCCTCAAAAAGCTAGAGCAAAAATAAAAAGATCAAGTTATACTTAAATCCTCATAAGTGCAAGTCCATTACAGTAAAATTATATTTCCCTTTCACTGTCTTCCATCAAGCTGATGGTATTTTTATCTGCAGTGTCTGCAGATAAAGGCATTTTTTCCTTTTATCTGCTATTACTCAGTTTATGATCATGATTATTGTTGGAAGATGCTATAATTATAGAGATTAATTAGTAGTGAGAGCAATAAGAGCACGTAACTTACATTAACAATGTGTCAGATTCCAAGACTGAAGCTTTCAAATGCCTAAATGAGACTAGAAACTCAGTGTTTAATAAGTCAAGGCAAGAATATGAAATATGTTTTTCTCATTAAGAATTTTTTTTGCTGATGCATGAAAATGGTACGAAGTCATTCCGCTTCAACAAAAAGAGCTTTAAATCTGTAGAAACTCTTCAAGTGCAAATTAGGTAAGAAGCCATCAAAAAAACAAATTAGTAGCAATTAATACTCACTATCATGGCTAGGAAAAAATAAAGGAAGAAAACATATCTATCACTAGATATCACTGATGATTTTTCCTAAGGTATTTCACTTGAAGTAAAAACAAATCAAAGTACTTTACTGCACAATCAAAAACTTCATTAACTTTCTTTTTCTATAAATTAATCCTTATTATATTAAGCAGAGACCAGAAGATCTCGTGAAGAATAGCTAAGGATATATATTATTGTATGCCATTAAAATCTCCTGAATAAATTCAAACCCTTAGCATCTTAAAAATATAATGTACTACATGTCCTTCTCACAGTTCTCAAGCTAGTAATCCCTAAAAATATTTAGCCACTTATGATTTTATTTTCTCCTCAATTATCTTCCATTGTCTTTGCCATTAAGTGGGTTAATATCTCTTGAAAATAAATATTTCAAAATATTTATCTTCATTACAAATGAACTACAAAACATTTAACTCAGAAAATTGCACAGTGTTAGAGGTCGTTCTGTATTATCAGAAAATTCAATTATACTTTCTGTGTATTCTTAAGAACCACATATCAATTGAAGCACACATTTATAGATCTATATCTTTCATCTTCAGAGCTCCTACAAGCCTAAAGTTCTCAGAATTCTTTTTTCAAGACCCAGTGTTCTCTAGATGTAATAAGGTCATCTAAACTAATTAACATCTATAGGAATTTCACCCCTTTTACAGTTTTCCTTAGAAACTGCTGTGTGTGTTGACGGGGTTTAAAAATCTACCATTAATTAAGCAACCAAATTGAAGTCCAAAGAATAGATGAAAGCTGTCTTCGTTTTATCATCGTTTCCCAGCAGTTCAAACCATACTCATTTCAAAGTCCTAAAACCATAAATCTCTCATTCTGTAAGGTATTTAACAAACAGGACAAGAAGTCTTCTATATGAAGCATGGTATACAATAGTCGAGTGTTTAGATAGGAGTTGATAAAAAATCTGCAACCTCTATTTTCCAAGAAGTTAAATAAGCCTTTTTTTAGCTTATTTCAATACAAAACACAATAATTTAAAGCAGCTCATAAAAACTATATGCAATTCTCCCCTCCACCCCTATTGTACTCTCTCATCCAAAATCAACACATTAAAGTTCTCAGAGATTTACAAAGAAGACGAACTTCTCTAAAAACAAGCACCTGTGAAGACAATATATTTGTTATTCAAGAGGACTAGCAGAATTTGGGCAAAGGAGCATAGTCTTAATTACTGTTCCCTTCTTAGATCCTTTTAATAATGAAAAAATAAATAAAATACTAGATTCCTTGTTAAGCTCTGCTATCTTCCAAACTGCTATACTGCAGAATTAAATAGATTAAGTATTCAGATAATACAGTTTTTACTTTATGATATTTTCAGCTACGAAGCCAAAAAATTTGCATCAGAAAAGATAAGAGTAGAATGAGCAAACTACAGTGTTCTGCTTGCAAAGAAGCTAAACTGCTTTCAACAGGTTCTTGGCAACACCAAGCAAAGAATTCCTAGGAAGGCTAATAGTTACATACAGAAAGAAGTTCACTCACCCAACTGGTGAAGGGGATCTCTAGACAGGCAGCACTTCCAAGAAAGCAGCCTAAGGCCAAAAAAGAATTTCTCTTCTGTGGCTGGCCCTTGTATTAGTTCAGCATAGCTCCACCCTGGGACCAACCCTTCTGGTTGCATGGGGAGCACATGTGCAAACAATTTCCCAGCCACACACCTTCATCAGGTGCTCAATCACCACTTCAAGCTGTCAGCTAACAGTTCCCCTATAAAGAAAAAGGTGTAAAATCATGTTGTTTCTGAATAGCTTTTTTTTTTTTTTTTTTTTTTTTTTTTTTTTTTTTTTAAATTAGATTTTTAGTAGTATCTCTCATACTGTGAGTGCAATTCAAAATATAGATTCTGAATCTTAGGTTAAGAGTAAATTCAGTATTGTAGTTTATTGTCATGTTGTAACTTCCAAATGATATTTATTCTACTCATGATAAGAAAATTTACACTCAGCTTGAGAACGAGCTCCAAAATTATGAGTTCTTCATTTCATATTATAACCTCAGTATTGGAGGTCTGAATTTTCCTAGACTAAAAACTTGGTGTTTGAAATAAACCTAAATTACCACAGAATTTCCGGCCTTCATTTTTTAGTAACAATTGGTTGTCATTAAAAATTTTGTCAAATTTAGTTTTCTCATTTCTTAGGGGGGAATCAACTTGTGGATTCAACATGTGAGTTTATATGGAAGAAATACGTTTGAATGTATACAGAAATTTGTCTATTTTTGAAGCCTAGATAAAGCAAAAGGTTCAAATTACATTATTTGCCTATGTGGATTAAATCATGATTATCATCAGTATACAAATATTTCTGTTCTAGTTATAAAGAAAGAGGAGGAATTCCAGGCTAAATGAGAGAACTGAGAAGAACAACATCTCTGGTATCACTCCAGCTACTTCAGACTAAAATCCCAGATTACCTAGCATCACCAGGAATGAAGCTCAAGGCAAAAGTAGGCATCAGTAATTACTGCCGGATTGCATTTACTACTGTTTATTAAGCTTGGGAATATGATGCTGTCTATAAACTGGTCTGGGAAGAAATATTCCAAAGTGGGATTTTTTTTTTTGAGAAAATTGCGGCTTTATGTTAGTATCCACAAATACCGCTTATTTTATTGCTTCTGAAACATCAATGAATTAGCATAACAAGGATCATGAACAAGAAGGAAGTCCAAAATTTTCACTTCCAATATATTTGTAAATAGACACAATTGCCATTGTAACTCAATACAGAAAGGACACTGAAGTGCTGGAGCAGGTCCAAAGAAGGGCAACAAGGCTTGTGAATGGCTTGGACGCCATGTCCTGTGAGGAGTTACTGAAGGAACTGGGGCTGTTTAGTCTGGGAAAAAGGAGGCTGAGGGGAGACCTTACTGCTCTCTTCAAATACCTGAAAGGTGCTTACAGTGAGAGCTGTGCTGGTCCCTTCTCACTGGTGACAGGACGAGGAGAAATGGCCTTAAGTTGCACCAGGGGAGGTTTAGGTTGGATATCAGGAAACACTTCTTTACAGAAAGTATTGCTAAGCACTGGAATAGGCTCTCCAGGGAGGTGGTTGAGTCACCATCCCTAAACATGTTTAAAAACATTGGATGTGGTGCTCAGGGACATGATTTAGCGGAGGATTATTAGAATTAGAGTAGTATGGTTAGGTTGTGGTTGGACTTCATGATCTTTAAGGTCTTTTCCAATCTGAGCAATTCTATGATTCTATCTCTTTATGCAGGAATCAATTGTTCAACACAGATACTTGCTGGATACTTGCTAGCCTGATAGAAATTAATATGAGTAAAGAATTAGATATATTTTAGTCCCCTTCAGGAAAAGACTTTTGAGTATAAGTAATTCAATAAACACTATTTTCAAATAGTTATAAATTTATTGACATCTGTCAATTAAACAGACAAACTGTACCTAGAAGAACCAAAGCAAGGAGAAACTAAATCAGGTCCGCTCATGTCTCCTCATCAAATGATGAATTTGAATGGATGAACTGGATAATTGATTTCATTTTACTTACTTCCCATGTGAAGAATTGCATTGTGCACTACCAATAAAGCTATTTTACGTTACTGATAAAATGACTTCACTTCTTTTAAGCCATTCACTTTTCTCTATTGAAAGGACATAGAATTACAGACAGTGTGGGATATCATTCACTGCAACTTTCCACTCTAACTATCTAGTCTGGAACAATAATCTGTTTTGCGTCTATAAAGACTTGTTTCAGTCAAAACTACCAAAAAAGCCCCAAACAAAGAAACAAACAAAAAACCACAAAAAAACACCATAGCTGAGGTCATAGAAAAAAGGTTAGGAATTTAGAGGATCCTCCCAATCTCTTGTGATCTCTTATCGTATTATATCCATTATAAACTGAAATCAAATTCAGACTTCCACTACGTAAGTCCAAGAATAAGCCACTTGAGCTTCATAGTAGGACAAAGTCCTCTGAGAGTCATGCAGTGGACTGATTCATCTATACTTCATAGTATTATAAAACCTACTGGTTAATTATAAAATTTCACAACAGCATTTCTGAGCAGTCTGCTTCAAACACGTGTTCATGAATTTTGTTTTTCTTTTTTAAATACACCACATTTGAGAGATTTGATACATGTTGTAGCAATGATCAAGACTGAAAGAGCAACTTTAAAAGTAAATGGACTGACTTAAACTGTTGGCAAAAAGTTCTTCTCAGTAAGGAGCCAAAAATCCCCTTAGGCTCTGCCGTAGACTGTCCTTAGAAATAGTCAACAAGTATTGTAAAGCTAATACTTGCTCATATCAGTCTCTTCCTCAATCTTCCCCCTTACTCAACATGCCAAATGCCTGCATTCCAAATGTAATCAATTCTTTTACTATATCAGCCACTACTTACACTCAGATTTTATCAGCTATTTGTAAAGGACTTTGCAAGAGAAGTAGATACAGACTTCTAAGGAAACAGAGAGTGTGTTAAGACTACACAATGTCCTGGGACATATGGGTACCTCTATAAAAAATACCTGTACCATATGAGAAGCTATGGAAATTCTTTTCATTGGAGCAAAAAAAAAAAAAATAAAAAATAAAAGATATTAATGAAAGGTTATTTTTTTTCTGGGATGGACAGAAACAGTCTTGAGATTTGGAAGTCAGTTTTAAGCAAGTTTGTAAAATTTTAATTAAACTTTTTACACTTGTGGAAACCTTGACATTTCCCATCATCACCTTTGATCACATTCACAATGAAGTAATTCTGAAATGAGTGCAACAATTAATATTACTTTAATCACTATTATAAAGCCCCTGAGAGTAGTCACTGCAATAGAATTGGCATACTAAAGATATGAAAAAATAATTGCAGGTGCAACTAAACATGATTAATGATCAGACAACAGTTTCCACATGAAAAGAATTTTAAATAATTCTTCACTCTTGTCAGAGGCAATATTATTAATGTGCTGGGTTGTTTGTTTGAATGAAGCATACGAAAGAAGACAGATAATCTTCATATAGAGCAAACACTATTTGAGCTCTGATTTATAAAGTTAGTTTTCCAAACATTTAAAACACATGTATTTGTAAACTTTGCTGGATAACAAAATATATGCAATACTACAGCATGATAGGGACTGTCTGAGATTGTGATGCAGCTTTCAAATGAAACTTAATATACTATACAATTTCCTTTACGGAAATAAAGATCTGGCAGACTTTATTTGGAAATTATTTTGTAGATAACAGCATATACTAGCTTTAGCAGTGAAGACAGTATTGAAATATTGTCATTTCAAGCCTGAGACTGAATTACCAGCCTTCTTATCTTCTAGTAAATTTTCCTTCGTAAACTGATAAACAGTATAGGAAAATCAAACTTTCCTGATGAAGTCAGACAGAAGAACAGTAAGAAGTTTTAAAGTTGTTCTTTTGTTTTCTCCTCCTGATATATGTTCATAGAATAAAATACAGAAATTTTTATGGTTATTTTAAAAAAAAAAAT
This sequence comes from Centrocercus urophasianus, assembly GCF_019232065.1. Lineage (NCBI taxonomy): Eukaryota > Metazoa > Chordata > Aves > Galliformes > Phasianidae > Centrocercus > Centrocercus urophasianus. Next base: position 13,413,125 of record NW_024884586.1, on the reverse strand, counting down.
AAAATAAAACTTCTATACAGAAGTTATTACTGTTCTTAGCTCACACTTCCCTTTTTTAATAATGCATTAGCTATCAGATATATTGCTTTATATAATTTCCTAAAACTGTTCTTAAAGAATTTGCAATGTGCCTAGTATCAATATAAGCAGAAATATATTGGTATTACACTGTGTTTTATTTCAGACATGACTCCAAAGTTCCTTAGGCAGATATTACATTTAATTACCATTAGCATAAAGAAAACCTAAATAATCCATGCACCCATATGTTTTAGGTATATGAATCCTTGCATCTTACAATTTGGAAAACTTTGGAGAAATATCTGTTGCTATTAACACTGAAAAAAACCTTGCTAAATACTTTGATGAATGAGAATAAACTACTGAATTGGAAAAACATAGACTACAATTTGATACAGGAGACCAGAAGTATGTTTGTTTCATATATTAATTGCAATTGAAAATTCAATGATTTAAAGGTTTTGAATATTTGCTTTAATTTAGGCAGGCATGTCCAGCCCACAGGCTGCAAGTGGCCCAGCAGGGCTTTTAATGTGATCCACTCCCTTCCTACGATTTAAAGGCAGCACCTCTTCCCTAAGAAACGGTCCCAGGCATGCACCCATTCCTCAGCAACAGCTGAGTCAGTGTGCTATTGACACTCAACTGAAGCTAGGTCGTGGGAAGGGCAGTGCTGTGCAGCGCTGACTTAAACGATGGCAAAGAATTGTGTGCATTTTGATACACTGGCTTGACGCTTAACACATGGCTCTGAACAGCAAAGAATGCACACCTGTGCTTTCAATTTTGATAAAGCAATTTGAAAACAGAATCATGGAAGCCTTTGAGTTGAAGGGACCTTTGAAGGTCATCTAGTCCAACACCCCTGCAATGAACACAGACATCCACAGCTTGATCAGATTGCTCAGAGCCCCCTCCAGCCTAGTCTTGAAAGTCTCCAGGAACAGGGCTTCCACCATACCTCTGGGCAACCTGTTGCAGTGTCTCATCACCCTCACTGCAAAAGGCTTATACCTTATGTCCAACCTAAATCTACCCTCTTTAAGTTTGAAACCATTTCCATTTGTCCTATCACAACAGATCCTGTGAAAGAGACTGTCCCCTTCTTTCTTATAGCCACTCTTTAGATACTAAAAGGCCACTGTCAACTCTCCCCAGAGCCTTCACTCCAGTACAGAGTTGAGGGGCAGAATCACCTCTCTCACCTCCCCGCTGGCCATTCTTCTTTTGATGCAGCCCAGGAAACAATTTGCATTCTGGGCTGCGAGGGCACACTGCTGCTTCATATCCATCTTGCCATCTACCAGTATCTCCAATTCCTTTTTGGCAGGACTGCACTCAACCCTTTCATCCTGCAGCTTCTATTGGTAGTAGGGGCTGCCATGACCAAGGTGCAAGACCTTACATTAACTTTGTTGAACCTCATTAGGTTCTCCTGGATCAACTGCTCAAGCCTGTATAGGTCTCTCTGGATGGTATCTCATCCCTTGAGAATGTCAACTGCACCCTTCAGCTTGGAGTTTCAAGATTGAAAAGAAAAAAAAAGAAAAAAATATCAATTTACATTTGCGCAACTAATTTCAGTTGATATAAATAAATGACCTGCAAACTTTTGAACAGTATGTACAGAGTTGCAACCAGATATTCAACTCAAAAATGTCATCATATCTTTTTATCAGACTTTCATAATCTCTGTCTTAGCAGAGAAAAATATCCTTCACTTCACAGTCACACTTTACTCATGTCATCACTTTCTGGCAGCTCACACATTTTGAACAATTGTCAACAATGTAAGTATAGGAAGAGTTCAATGTTTTAAGAAAAATATTTAAAATTAAAATGTTTTGTCTCTTATATATTAACAACATAGCATATTTTGCAAAGGCTGCTCTGAAAGTAATACCTGCTTTTTAATTACGCTAGCCCATAACATCAGAGGTAGACAGTGGTGGTATTACAGTAGCAGTTGAACCTTCCCACCAGTATTCCATTACATTTTGTTGCTGTGTGACAGATGGCAGCAGAGAGCCAATGTGACAAAATGGCATCTGACATGCTGACATGGAAATGTGTATGAAGCAAATGTAGAATTGACTTCTTCCATGTGAAAAAAATGTACCCACTGACATTCACCAATGGTTGCTGAAAGTTTATGGAAACCAAACAGTGAACGTGAGCAGAGTGAGGTGATGGGTTATATCTTCTGGTGCTGTGATGGTGGATCACCTCCACTTGTGCAGATTTTTACGTGCACAGCATGGAGGCTCTTGTTCATTGCAGGTGAAAATGCATAGTTAATGGTGGTGATTATGTTGAAAAATAGTGTTTTGTAGCTGAGATTTCCTCTACCAAACATTGGTATTTTGCTCTTTGTAACAGTTGTAGTTTCCATGGAAATAAATAGGAGTAATTACTTTTGAAGCAGCCTACATGTAAAAGGCCCAAGACAATTTCTGTCCACTAAATGCGGCCCAGGAAAGCCAAAAGGCTGCACACTCATGATTTGAAGAATTACGAAAATGCTTACATGCTACATATTTGAAAGAGGACCTAACAATCACTCAACATGAAATTCACAAAGATTTAAATATTAGTGCATTTTAAGCAAGACTGTCTTCATTATTATTCTGAGTTACACAAAACAGCTCAAAACAGACTACTGTATTGTGTGGTGGACTTTTTTACTTTTTATCTGTAGCTACCTTGAGATGAACTAACATAGGCTGACTCAGGTTATCCTTCTAATGGAAGACATATGCTGTCGGAGATTAAAGAACTTAATGAGACACAGAAAATTAAATTACTTCCACCAAAACTGTTCTCTGTTAGCTATGACACTTGGTACACTTGGAAGTTATTTTTTTTTTTTTTTTCCCAAACAAAAAAAGAGTTCAGTGAATAATTTTTATGGAGTTACTTTCCTTTGCTGGTGAAAAAAAAAACTTCAATATAGATGATAGAGCTAAAGGACAGATAAAATTTTTAATTTAACTTCATATTTGCACTGTACATTGCCAAATTAATTTTTTTTTATTTACTGAAATGTATTAATATGACACAGGACTGAAAACTCAAGGCTTTTTTCACAGCTCTACATTTCATGTTCAGTGTCTTTCTTTTTATACTGTCAGTCACATACTTTGGGACATCAGCCCAAATAATCAAAAAGCTTTGAATTTGTTATGGTCAGAAATATTACATTGAGAGGATATGGATGAAACATGGTCTTCATTAGAGAAGAACCACAAACACATATATTTACACATACAAATATAGAGGAAACTGCAAAATGTCTAGTAAGAACTAGAGAGGATTAATTTCTTTTTTGCTTGGTTGATACTTTGTTGCTGTTCGAAGTATCATTATCTTAATAAAATTCTTTCTGACTTGTGGTCCTGTCTGTCATGTTTTCATATTTTCTATTTAGAATTACCCCTATTACTATAAGAGCTGACAAACTTTCTGAAAGAGCAGTGCAACTGTACAATGCATCTCATATCATGCAAAAATTTATCTTCATTTATTGCTAATTGCTTTGATAGCTTTTTTTCATATGTTGTTTTGAATTTTTGCATTGTTCCAGCTAGCAGAAACTTAGAGCTAAGGGGATCATTAGGTGTTTTTGTTTATATATTTTGTTTTTAATGATGTGATCATCTGCCTGACAAATTTGTTCCAGAATTTCATGAATGACCAGCAAAACCACGTTTTATAATGTTAAAATAATTATGACTTGTCAAATAGTTGAATTTGAATTGGTGGCTATGTTGAAGAGGCTTGCGTCTGGTTAATAACACCTCTTCCATAATCAAATAATGATATTGCTACTAAGAAAAATATAAACCCATGTAAATAATATGAAACAGGAAAGACAAACATGGACTTAAAAAAATGTATTAGTGGAAATAACTTCACCGAAGGAATGAAATAGACCAAGAACGCATGCCTTGGGAGCCAACTTACTTACTTTTACGGAAGCAACCACAAAATGCCAAAAAGTATGTTGCTACATTCGTTTTCAGTTCCAGAAGCTCCTTGTATCGGAATGAGTCTAAATCAGACATTCCATTTTCCTTTTGACCAAGAATCATTTGCCATTAATCTTTTTGCAAAGTTTTAAGACTTCATTCAATGAGGGCAGATTGTTCTGGTCAAAAGTGTCATCTGATTATTAGTTTAATGGAAACAAAATAAAGGATTATTCATATAATAGCCACCCAAGGAGAGGATGTACATTTGCAACCCATTAAACATACACAAGTAGATTGTAGACGTAGTAAACAACCATAGGAGGGAGGGAGAGAATAACAATTATTCTAATTGAGAGAGAGAGTGTAATTAACATTAAATGCTACTCAAAGTGAGATGTTTGTGGTAAGAATGATGTACAAGACAGCTATATAAGACCTACTGGCTTTCTGAGGAGACGAGAGTGAAAATGGATAGGACATTCTACATCAGTAGAAGTTCTACAGATTTATGAATCTATGAGAATACATCTGCTTTCTACCAAGGTTTTGGTGAACCATCCTTTTGTGTAATTTTAATTAGGGAATGCATTAGTACAAATTATAAGCTAGAAACTTCTAAAATGCACACTTTGGAGAAATTTGCCAACCAGTATAAATATTTGGCAAAGATTTGCTTGAATCAGAATGTTAGCTCCAAATACTTCTAGAAAGCTAGAATTCATATCTGAAATTAATACTACCATTTCTCTATATAAAGATGAGAAAAACAACTGGCAGACCAAACCTTTTGTCCTAAACATGAAGATGCTTTAAGGTTTGAATACGCTTTTTCTTGTGCTAATGAGTTTCAGTAAAATACATGTGTATTCGCAGAGATATTACAGAAAAAGTTTTGATATATTATCAATGCACATGTATTATCTTAACAGTCTTGCATTAATGTAAAACCATACAATGAAAAAGACTCAACAATTTGATGCTGTAGGAAAAAAAAACCAAAACTTTGCAATAGTTAGTAAATGTCACAAGCAGTAATCCCAATGGAATAGCATTTTGTCAGAGAACAATTCCAAAATTGAAATAGAGGTCTTAACAGTTATTTCTCTCTAAATCAGAAATGCTTTTCCTATTGCAAGTAATCTTGGATGCAGGATTTACACCTAATGGATTTTCCTTTTTGAACATGAGAAAATGTTTTCTTCTAATCAATTTAACAAATAGACTGCTTGAAATTTTGTAGTGAATAGTATGTATTCAGAGAAGTACTGAACACTGGAGGAGAAAGACATGAGTTTTGTAAATAGTTTCACTGCCTAAAATTCAACTTGTTGCCAGTCAAGTTTTCTTTGAAACCAGAAATGATTGTCTGGTTAGAAATGCATGCATTCTTCTACTACGAATCATTCTGTATTTTATTTAAGGCTTAACATCATGGCACTGCAACCCCTAAATGTTGTTCTCCTATTAATGCAGGCAAAATAATAATATGATAAAAGATAGTTTATGAGTGTTCTAGACTCAACATTACTTTGAAAATGATTAGTACTTTTATTAGTATTTGCTATGGTGAACAGGTTCATTAAATGGGATCATCTAGTAAATTGAAATTCAGAGTGGAATTTTATGTGTCCAAAATAGCACTAAGCCACCATAACCTCTTCAGTTTCTGTCTTAATTTTGGGAAAGCAGTGCATCTGAAATCTTTTCTCTTATATTTCTAACTTAGCATATCAAAAACTGATTTTGAGGCTGATGAAGGCTAAAACATCTGAGAAATTTGAGAAGTCTAGCAAAAGCTTCCAGATTTTTTGACTTTCCAAAAAAGACAAACCTCTGCAAGAACTACCTATGGCAAGGTGTTACTCTTAGTCTATCACTTGGGGAGGAAGGAAATTATATTTAACATGTCTTTGTTAAAACTATTTTGAAAACCTTGTCATTTATTTATTTATTTATTTAAGCTTTTGCAGATAAGGAAATCTTGAAACAAACTTTGGCATGAATTGATTTCAGTAACAGCCAGCTGGATTGAGGCCATTAAAAGCTGATCCCAGCACATCTATGACAAGGTGCGCCCTGATGGTCTGAATATGAGTAAATTGATGTAGAAGTATGGATAATAAGTCATCACACTTTCACAAACTCTGTGAAAATTATTTAAAAACATCTAACAGCTGTTGGTTAATAAAAAGAAATAGTCTAATAGATGGAGAACATTTTAAGTGCTACTAACAAAATTGTTCGCATTCCATGGAAAGTACCTCCTCCATGAGAGCTGGAAAAGTCATAACAGATGCTGCTGAGGAAAATGTGCCATCAAAACTTGGGTAGCAAATGTGTGAATATGTGCAAGTAACTGCCACAAAGTATAGCCTGAGTTTCTCTAGAGCAGTTGTACATGGTGACCAGCTAAACTCAGCAGAGCACCTCTTAGTGGCATATTACTAGCTACATGAGAGTATTATACGTATGACTGTCCCTTATTCTCTTACATCTTGAAAAAAAAGTTAATACTGCTCTATTATTTGACATTGATAACACAGTCCTTCCACAGAAAGGCTTTCAAGTATATCCATGTATTAGATTCATATTTAATAGTATTCTATACCTCATCTTTGTTGTTATTATGTGAATTCACAAGAAGTATTCTATGACAGCACTGCACATTAGCTGAAGAAAGAACATAATGTTTGTAACCCTGCTTCTTTAATTTATGGTTTAGGTTTGTTTTGTTCCTTCATTGCACATGCTGGCAGCATGTTTGTATCAGGAAAATGAAGCCCCAGGTTAAACAGTTATTTACAGAAAACTTGATATCACTCTCCAATTCCCAAACTGAAACAAATCTCACCACAGGCTTGTACTGATTTACATATAGTTAGGTCTTTGACTTCATTATTACTTTATTTTCTTGGCTATGCTCTTGATCCTAGGTTCAAAAAATGATCCATGATAGTGCATTATAAATCTTGAGCATAAATGTCACAGGCCTTCTATTCTATTTTTTGATACCAAAACTTTATTTTTTTCTTGCCAACAAAATCACAATCATTGCTTTGCAGCAATGCTACTGCAGAAAGATATAAAAAAAAATGGAGAGAGATTTATTTCTCCAGTGTATTATTGACAAATTTGAGAAGCATATTACACAACAGTAAGCAATGACATTCTTCGAAAAGGTCCTTCAAGAAATTCCTACTTGACGTTGACAAAATTTAATCCATAATACTTGAAATACTTAGTCAAAATGTACACTGCTTATGCATCTAAGAATTATTGAAATGGGTCCAGCTGAATCCCAGAACTGAATTGGAATTCTCAAATTCTTATATAGAAGAATTTGATTTATGGTCTTTCTGATGACACTAGTTTAAAATACGAAGGGACTCTTTTGTCCTATCAAAACAGAAAGCTTATTCATTTCAGAATACCAACAGCAGTTGTTGATCAGTCTTATTTTCCACTAAAAAGTAACCTTGCAGTGATATCATTGTAGAGTTGGAACCCCTCATGACTGGTCATAAAAAAAAAAAACAAAATTAGGAAGAAAAGTGATTTTGGAAGAAAGAAAACTATGTTTGGAAGAAAGGCATGAGTCACCAGATGAGAAATAAATTTGCTAAGAAGTTTCTGACTCTTTAATAATATTTAAACACTTGCATTTTTTCTTGCTTTTTGTATACTTTTCATTAATGGCAACTGCAGAAAACATTCACTACAGTTCTTCCTATATGCTTGCAGTATTTCCCAGCACATTACTCAGTGCCACAGAAAAACAGCAGAAAAGATGAAGTTCAAGGAAAATTTCTGAAAACTTGCAAGTATCTTTACAAAAGAGAAATACATTCTGAGCTGTAAGGTATCCTTCTCATGAGCAAATTCTGCCTATTAACCTTACGAAAACTGTAACTACTTTTTAGTTTTCTGCTGCAAAAACCAAAACAGTCTGTCTTTCACTGAATTTTCAGTGGAAGAAATTGATTTCTGCCACGAAGAAAAATATAGTCTAAAAATATGGTCTAAAATCTATAGTTTATAGTGTATATTCTAAAAATATAATACAGGCTGCTTTCTTCACTTTTTAAGAAAACATAGGAATTTGAATAGTAAGGTGACAGTGCTGACAGGAAAGAGGATTCAGATGAATATATAGGAGTTCAAAGCGTCTTCATGATTCTATACACATCTGGAAAGCAACATTTTGCAATGAGAAGGAAAAATATATTCACTAGTAAAAAAGGATCTGAGTAACAACAATTTAAGGCTGTAGAGATAGTTCTGAGGGAATACAAAACAACAACAACAACAAAAAAAGGTGTTCATAAAGACTGGGTCCTAATTAGAATAAGCAAGAACTCTTTTGAGTCTTAATACTTTTCAGTAGAAAATAGGAGCACAGTATTTTTTTGAGAAATTATCTTAGCGTGTGTTCAGACTCAGTCTTACACACGCAGAAAATTAAACATCTATCTGCTTTCTATAACAAGAAGTCATTTAAAAATTTTTACTTCCTGCAATAGTTATCTGGGGAATGGAAGACCTCCCTTCTGTCAGGGAAGAGGTGGTCCAGGAGCGCCTAGGCAACGCCAATGTTCACAAATCCATGGGACCCGATGGGATTCATCCATGGGTGCTGAGGGAGCTGACAGAGGGGATTGCTGAACCGCTTTCTGTCATCTTTGAGAAGTCTTGGAGGACGGGGGAGGTGCCTGAAGGCTGGAAGATAGCCAACGTCACCCCGGTCTTCAAAAAAGGCAAGAAGGAAGACCCAGGCAATTATAGGCCAGTCAGCCTCACCTCTGTCCCTGGAAAGGTGATGGAACAGCTTGTACTGGATGTCATCTCCAGACAACTGGAAGAAGAGGAGGTTATCAGGAGTAGTCAGCACGGGTTCACAAGGGGGAGGTCATGCTTGACCAACCTGGTAGCCTTCTATGATGTTGTCTCTGGCTGGGTGGATAGGGGGAGAGCAGTGGATGTAGTCTACCTTGATTTCAGCAAGGCATTCAATACTGTCCCCCACGACATCCTTATAACAAAGTTGAGGAAGTGTGGGATAGATGAGTGGACAGTGAGGTGGGTTGAGAACTGGCTGACTGACAGAGTCCAGAGGGTTGTTGGTGGTGGTGCAGAGTCTGGTTGGAGGCCTGTAACTAGCGGTGTTCCTCAGGGGTCAGTGCTGGGTCCGGTCTTGTTCAGCATCTTCATCAATGACCTTGATGAGGGGATAATGGCCACCCTCAGCAAGTTTGCTGATGATACGAAGTTGGGAGGATTGGCTGACACGCCTGAAGGCTGTGTTGCCATTCAGCAAGACCTGGATAGGCTGGAGAGCTGGGCAGAAAAAAACTAGATGAGGTTTAACAAAAGCAAGTGTAGAGTCTTGCATCTGGGGAGGAATAATTCCATGCACCAGTACAGTTGGGGGATGACCTGCTGGAGGGGAGCTCTGCAGAAAGGGACCTGGGTGTCCTGGTGGATGACAGGTGGGCCATGAGCCAGCAGTGTGCCCTTGTGGCCAAAAAGGCCAATGGCATCCTGGGGTGCATTAAAAAGAGCATGGCCAGCAGGTCGAGGGAGGTGATCCTCCCCCTCTACTCTACCCTGGTAAGACCTCATCTGGAGTACTGCATCCAGTTCTGGGCTCCCCAGTACAAAAAAGACAAGGATCTCTTGGAAAGAGTCCAGCGGAGGGCCACAAACATGGTGAAGGGCCTGGAGCATCTCTCCTATGAGGAAAGGCTGAGTGAACTGGGTCTGTTCAGCCTTGAGAAAAGAAGACTGAGAGGGGACCTGATCCAGGTCTATAAATATCTGAGGTGTGGGGGGCAGAATGGCGAGGCCAGACTGTTTTCAGTGGTGAGTGGAGACAGGACAAGGGGAAACGGCCGGAAACTGCAGCATAGGAAGTTCCGCACAAACATGCGCAAGAACTTCTTTACAGTGAGGTGACGGAGCACTGGAACAGGCTGCCCAGGGAGGTGGTGGAGTCTCCTTCTCTGAAGATGTTCAAGACCTGCCTGGATGCCTACCTGTGCGACCTGCTGTAGGGAACCTGCTTTGGCAGGGGGGTTGGACTTGATGATCTCTGGAGGTCCCTTCCAACCCCTACAATTCTGTGATTCTGTGATTCTGTGAATGGCTACTCCAGAGACTGGAATGTAATGTGCATAAAGATACTGATGTACTACCTTCCTATTTCCTTGTTTAGCAAAAGTGTTGCTTGCAGTCATTCACTTGTGATCAGAAAAAAACCAAACCTCATTTCCTAAGATTCCTTTTAAACTTTTTGAGACCTCACCAAGAGATCTATGAAACTGAGTTAACCTGAATAGTAGTACAGGCAGGAAGATTTTGCTGAGGGTAGTCGTAGTAGGGAGGAAAAAATCAGTCAGAAAATATTGAAATTTGTCTTTAAAAAGTGAGCCATTCACAGATCCAAGGATTCTTCTGTGCCTCAATAATGCCATCCTCATAAACCTGATAATAATACTGGAGGAGGTAGATACTATTCTTCCTTTCTTCAAACTGTCCAGTTCAGTTGTGGACAGGACATTCAAGAAGTTGGTTGCCAATGCAAATTACAGTAACAATAGGACCATATAATCCCATTCTGATATTCACTGTTCTTCACAGATATTTACACATAAAAGCCATTGCATAAAAGACACAGCAAGAGATGGTGTATTTAATATGTGAGAGCTATGTCTGTCACTAGTCTGTATACATCTTTTAGCACTGAAGGGAAGTACAGAAATATGAATGACATGAATGACATATGCAGTGCATATACACCAGATTGAATAGTGCTTGTTCCTGAGTAGAAAAGATCCTTCTTTCCTCTCAGATAAGCTCCCCAGGATCTGATCTTCCAATTCTATAAGACCCAACAGACATTTAGAAAATATTTTTGCATAAACATATTTTTGCTTAAATTCTGACACAAAGTACTACCTGTTGTCAGTATCTAAGCTACATCCTGGAAGTTTGATGTTCATGAACATGAATCCATATCCTCTTCCTGAGAGCATAAAGGACATTTTTTATTTTCTTTTTCTCTAACAGTAATAACAAATACATTTCTGTATGGAGTAGTGTAGTTTATATATCTGTATATATATGTATGGACAATACATGCTATCACCTTTATTTTTGAAGGGTTGAAAAGAACTTCAACAAGCAAATAGCCATCAGTTCCCCAAACTGGACCAACTTTCTGTACACTGTTCAGGATAGATTTTTATCTAACATCTTTAAAATTTCCAGTGATAGAAATTTTATAGACCATCTCATTATTCCTCAGTGACACATCATTTCTTTTATGCCTGTTAAAAGAATTTGTTTTCTGCATTTCTCTTTCCTGAAGCCTCAGGTAGATACTAACTTTTTTCCAGATCTCTATAGGCAGATAGAAACTCTTACAAATAATTTTAAAAAAAATCAACTGAATTAATGCAGCTTGAGTTTCCAAGTGCCCTTCTCTGTTGTCTAATACACTACCAGCTAAAACAGCTGATTTCAATAAAGTGTATTTAGTAGCAGTTAGAAAAGTTTCTGATTGTGATTAGGCTAATTTTGTGTGAGAAGCACATTGTTCATATGTACAGCATTTTGTACTATGGCAGGATTCAAATTATAGGTAGAAGTAGTTTCACAGGAGTGATCAGTGGTTCACAGTCATCATCATTTTATCTATCCACTTGATAGGACTAAATGAAACATTCTGAGAGCAAAAAATAATTTTGGATTCTTAAATTATGTATTGCTTAGTAATAAAATATTCAGATTCTTAAAATTCTCCATTAGGTGTCCTCTTCAGAAATTTATCTATCTTACATTCCCTTTGAGTAAGCACTTCTCACTGTAATTAAATCCTTAACTGTGAAGGAGGACAAACAAAGGCACAGAAAATAAACTCAATTTTGTTGCTGGCTTTTATGGTAGATGTATTCCTCAGAACACTTGAAACCCTGATCACAGATAATGACTTTCAAAAGATTATGATTAAAATAAAGTGCAGTGAAATTTGCATAAAAGGTGATATTCTTCATTGTATGATACCCAAAATATAAGATATTAACAAATTATTCTGAATATTTGTTCAAGATGTATATCCAACCTTCTCTTCTATTTAATACATGCATGACTTCATATTTTTATTTTCCTGCTTTTCAGAATTCACCTCTTGTACACCTTCTGCTTAAGGCTTGCCATTTTTTAAAAGCACAGTGCAGAGCTACTCAGACAACAGATCCTGTTTGAAACTTTTGCTGAAAGTATGTCAAATTTCTGCATTTCTGTAAATAGTCCTATATCATATTTTCAGACTCTCAGGAAAAAAAACCAAACATATACATATATATATTATACATATATACTTTTAAAGAATGTTAGGATTGCAGAGTAAGTAATGATTGTAGTTATCATCTACGTAACATTTCAGTTATGTTACAGGCAACAAATTTAGCCATGGTCTCCACAAGACAGAAAGCACTTGCCAGAAAGAATGTGGTGAGTCAGATGGAGTGCTTGCCCAAAAATGGCTGTTCAGGTCTCTGCCTGCATGGAGTGTCTGAGGCTGTTGCTTCTGATGGAAGGTGGGTGGCATGGGAAACCACCTGCATGAGGTGTGAATGGATAGATGATCTGTTCAGTATGCTGGCAGAGCTCAAGGAGGAGGTGAAGAGATTAAGGAGCATCAGAGAATGAGAGTAAGAGACAGACTGGTAGAGTGACTCCTTGCCAAACCTACAAGAAAGACACAGGGGTGATAACCCCTGAAGTGTGGTGGACCCCCTGCTCTGCCATCATCAGGCAGGAGGGAGTCTAAGACAAGAAAAGGAATGGAAACAGGTTCCAGCTCAGTCTGACAAGCAAACGCCATTCCTACCTACCTTGTTTGCCCAGATGCCCCTATGTAATAGGTTTGAGGCTCTGAAACCTGAGGAAGAGCAGAGTGAGGATGTAATGGAAGATCTATCTGCAAAGTTAAATAGGTTGAGGTAGTTGGTTCCATGCTTCAAGACTGCAAAAATGGAAAGAAGGGTAACTGTCACAGGCAGCTCCCTTCTGAGAAAAATGGAGGATGAGAGTCTATGTTGAGAAGCGTGCTGCCTACCTGAAGCCCAGGTCAGGGTCATTATTAGAGAACTCCCTAGTCTGATTCACCCCTGCAATTATTATCCATAACTGATAGTTCAGATAAAATTATATAACAGGTAGTTTTTCCAGTGTAAATGAGTCCAGTGTCTATACTCAATGTTGCTGAAAACTTATTGTGACTACAAAATAAATAATCATTTAAATTGAATTTCTGAGGTGCTTGTCAGTGCAAATGGAGTGTTTCAGATTATTGAAGGAAAACATCATTACGGATGCTGTATTTTCAGGATACAAGTTAAATTATCTACATTGATTTACTAAAATTTCCCTGATGAAATTAATGGTGTTCATTTTCATCAGTAAATTCCCTAACATTTTAGGACTTAGATACTTGAAGAAAGTAGTGGACACTCAACATTGAGGCCTCTCTGTGTAAATAAGAAGGAAGTTGGCAGATTATCTATGAAGGTCCTTGATCTAGAAATTAACTTCTTTATCAACTAAATGGTCTACGATTCAGGTTTTTAGAAATCTAGATGCGTTACAAAGCCTATCTGTTTTTATCTCCCATTTTCTATTAAGAAGATTGAAGATATTATAAGGTAAATTCAACATATTTATATTTAAAAAGTTGCACTTGATAAACCCAGAATGTTGAACAGCTTTCTTCTGAAAACAGTTTTTTCTGAAAGGTGAAAAAACACATGAATGTTAATAAATCAGTGTTAACAGTATTATGCTAATATTTATCTTAAAAAAGCAATAGCCCTTTGGATGTTTTGGATTTTTTTTTCTCTGTGCTTTCTTGTAGAAAATCTCAAAAATGAGTTAAAATGCAGGAATAATTATTGAAAAAGATTTTCCAATCTATTCTTAAACAACCTGTTCGTAACTGATGCATTTTACCAGAAAATAGGCTATGAAATACCTTAATCTCCTCCACTTGGACAGCAAAAACATGTGATATACTGGCTTTTTCGAAGACACAATCATTGTTTGATTAAATGATTATTTATAGAAATAAAGTGCACAAGTCATTAGACAATGTTAAAAAACATATATTAATTCACATCGGTTTTTATGTCTATATTGCCTGAGTTTTACGCTCCATTTAAAATTATAATTCACATTTATTTCTGTGGGAAATAAATGTTTTTATTCATAAAAACAATATATAAATATATAAATCATATTTGATGCTCATCATTTCTCAGAAAAGAACAGTAAATTAGTTTGGACAAGTATCATATAGAAGCCCAAAATTATATCTGCAATTTCAAATAAGCCCGTCACTGACCCCAAGGCAGAGATAAGGCTAAGCAGTTTTTTCAGTGTTTCTGCTCACAGCTGATGCCATAAGAAGTTGCTTTGAGTACTTCTAATGACACACAGCAAAAATAAAAAAAATAAAAATAGTTTGGCAAACAAATGAAATAAGTATTAACCTTCTTCTTCACATGCAATAAGGAGAATAAAGTTGACTTTATATTGATTATCTAGTTCACTTTAACTCATAAGAGACAGCTGTCACTGACCTTTGAAGAATTCATGTAGAAATATTTAATAATAGGCATAAGCAACTGTTCTGAGCTTATAGCTTGAATATTTCAATTGTCCTATAGAATTTTTCTGCAATGAGTTTGCTTCTTTTGAAAGGGAAAAAGGTTATTTTGGTTTGCAGTAATGTTTGTGAAATTTTCTTATTTTGATGAGTTGATCAGAAATCTTTGATTAAGTTGACAACACATAGAGAGTACATGCTGAACTTAGTGTACCACACATTTAACTACTATGCCAACATGTGTTATAAATATCTAAATATAAACTCTATGCATCATTTAGCATCAGAACAAGTCCAGATCCATGAATATGGGAAGACCTACTCATAGAGAGAGAACAAAGCCTGTTGTCTACTTGTTAGTTTTCCTATTACATTCAATATCTTCTTGCAAGACTGATTTCTTAGTGCTCGTATTTATAAACTGGTGAGTATAGTATGCTTAAGACATTATGAAGACATATTGCAGAAAAAATCCCTTTGATGTTATGTCCTATCCATTGGAAGCCCATTGGATTTGAACTTACCTGCCAATCTGCCAGGCAACATCTGTGCACATGTGATTGTACAAATGGTCAGGTGATTCAAGTAGCTCAGATTATCACAACATGCAAGTCATCTTCTGCTCCTTAAAAATTTATCAACTATATTCCTTTTCTTTGCTCTTTCTGAATTTAATAGAAGGAATAATTGAATAGCTTATCTGCATAAGGCACACTTGAAGGATTTTAAAGATGTTTTTAAATAAGTTTCATAGGCAGAAAGAGGTTCTGTCATACATAAAATTGCTTTTAGGGTGTAAGATAGAATCTTTAATTGAACCTGTGTTGGTTACAGGGAAGGGTTTTAACAAATAATGAACAAAAACAGGGAAGACTGTGTTAAAAATCATTTGAAGACAGACTGTTTCATAAAGGTTTGCTTCATTTGTTGCCATAAATTTTGAGTTCGTTTTCCTCTGTGTTTTCTTGTAGTAAATCTCAAAAATGAGTGAGTATGATGAGTGAGTATGAAAGAATAATTATTGAAAAAGACTTTACGATCTATTCTTGAACAACCTGTTTATAACTGATGCATTTTACCAGAAAACAGGTTATGAAATACCTTTCATAAGAAATAAGTCCCTTGTTTCTTTCTCCGGAATCCAAACACATAAAAACTGCAAGGTTCAAGCAATCTTTACATTGTGTTCATCTCCCCACACGTTTTCACCATAACTTAAAGTATGAAGTCTATGAGATAAGCACTCAAACTGCATTCGTCCCTAGTTTGTGAAATTTTAAGATAATAGTCTGATGATTTAGTGCTTCTTGAAAGCAGTCCTAGCAGTGAAACTTACAAGTGCTAATGTTCCAAGTCATGGAACAGGCTGACCAGAGAGGCTTTGGATGTCCCATCCCCGGAGGAGTTCAAGACCAAGTTGGATGGAGCTTTGGGCAACATGGTCTAATAATAGATCTGGAGGTTGAACCCTGCTTGTGGCAGGGGGGTTAGAATTTGATGATCCTTGACCCAAGCCATTCTACGATTCCTTCTATTTGAAGTTTTTATTAAGATTTGAATCCTGTGACTACTCAGTACGTCTGTCAAAACAATGGACCTGCCTAAGCCTCTGATGTAGGAAAATAAAGACTTTCTTGGGAGCAGTGCTGTTTCATTTCCATTCCAGCTTTTCTATCACCTACAGAATTTTCTGAAGCACTTTAACAGGGTGTTTCTTCATGAATGCACTCACTGTGCAAGACCAAGTGCATCACCCCTTTTAAACATGTTCTTCTTTCTTCCATGTTTCTTCACAAGAGTGTTTGGATGATGTTTTTGTTTATTATAGAATCATTATGCTTGGAAAGACCACTAACATCATCTAGCCCAACCACCAGTTCATCACCACCATACCACTAAACCATATCCCTCAGCATGACATCTACATGCTTCTTGAAAACCACTCCAGGGACGGTGATTCCACTACCTCCCCGGGCTTCGTGTTATTGCTAGTAATCTGCAAGAAGAAGCCAACTCTAACCTCACTGTAGTATCTTTTCAGGTAGTTGTAGAGAGCGATACAGTCCCCTCTGAGCCTTCTCTTCTCCAGACTATTTTTCCCTTGATACTATAGCAAGGAGAATTCTTGCAGGAAGTTCCATTGGTATATTACTATAAATTAATAAGAAAGAAGCTTGCTTATATTTTGCATTGTTTGCAAGATCTTCAACATCATGTAATTCAGCCTCATTTATTTGATAGCTGTGATGGAAAAAAAAAAAATCTTTGGACAAACTAACACAAGAAACAGGCTGGCTGATTTTTAAGGATGCGTGCCAAATAGTATTGCCCTTTAGTGCCATACGGTCTGGAAAACTAGCCAAAATATGGTCTGTTAAATTCCTGGAATTCAAATTGGAGAGCCTAGTCTGAGGAAACAAAGAAGAGTTCCTTGTCCTCCACACTTTCAAAAACCTATTGCTCAGTTACGCCAGATGAGCAACTTGACTGCATAACCCCTTCACTTCTGAAGGGGCTCTGTGTCTCCTATAGAGATGCAGTGTACTCATGCAAGACCTGTAAAAAGGGCACAAGTGGACTTCAGTGTTAGAAAAGAAAAAGCAAATACATAGTCATTTCAGGAAAAAAAAAATATCTCATGCTCAGAGGGTTCTGATATAAAGAACAATGACAGAAGAACATCATTAGCAGCTGTCTTAAATAAATATTTTACACCCATAGTGGTACTACATTAATATTGATGATATATTGATACTTTTCAGATTTGCTATATAAATTAATGAACTACAGGAACAAACAGCCAGAAGGAGTGGGATGATTTGTTACGCTGTAGCTTCCCCAATTTCCTGTCATCCCAAGGCTATACTTTATCAAGAGTAATGAATGGAATTCATATGGAAATCTCATTAACATGCATTAGCTGTATCACAGTGTGTCTCAGGTGCATAATCAATGAATATATGGATGTTATAATTAAGAAATACACAAGAAAGTTAAGCTAAACATGTTATCACACTAAAGAAGAATGGATGGAAAGATCACCCTTGTCCTGGGCTCACTGAGAAGATTCCAAGAGGAGTGGTCTCCAAGAGATCTTTCCCCATTTGTAGTCAGCTCTTAAATTGGGTCTAAGAGTGGTGGAGCAAGGCTCCATCCCTTCCAGTAGCACAGATGAACTGTCTTCACCTGTGTTCCCAGGGCTGACTCGTTGCTTGCCTCAGGTGGTCAATCGAGGTTCAGGCCATGACTCAGCAGTACCCATACACCCATACACTCATGGTTTATCAGGGTCAGTTCAGGTGAACCTCCATATCTTTAGGAATTCTTCCTCTTCCTTAGAAAAAATTAGGAAAGATTTAGGATGCCTTTAAGGAAAAAGCTTTTCAGACTGTTTTTGGATTACTGCTAAGTGGTAAATGTAGTTCAACGAACTTGCTTGCCCATGAATATAGTTTTATTGCTATCTTTATCAAATGGGTCCATAATACTAAACATGTATACAACTTGTATTTTCTAATTATGTTGATTAGAAAAGTTCAGATGACTATCTGTCTATCACTTTCATTCATAAGAAGTTTCCCAGTTTCTGGAGGTTATACTTTATGTTCTTTTTGCTTATAGTATCCATAGAGTTCTGGTTTGCTTGTCTGTGCATAGTGGATCCTGTACAGTACAGTCAAGTTTGCTGTACCAAGTACGGCTGCACAGAAAATCCATAAGACAGGGTCCCAACTCAGTTTATAAGGAAAAGATAGTGCTTCACTTAGCTTAAGGTATATACATCTTGGTGTCACCTCAGGTCAGCTAATGGCTTTGCATGTTATCACATTAACCACTTCAGAGAAAAATGCTGAAAGAAACAAAAATGGTTTTGACCCCTGACTGAATTTTCTTTTTTCTCTCTTTTTTTTTTTTCCCCCCCCCTCTTCTTTTTTGGTAGTAGTTGCTCATTGTTTTTTCCTCAAGTCTTATTCTTTGACCAATCAAAATACTTAGCTAGAAAAAGAAGAAAAAAATAGAGCTTGTATTTTGCTTTTCTCTGAAAAGATCTTGAACAGTAAATGCTTTTACTAACAGTCAATCTACCTGTGAAGAAAGAATAATAATTATTTAATCAAGACTAGCAAACCAGCATAGTTTTTCTGTTGGGTTTCTTTTTTTTTTTTTTTTTTTTTTTTTTTTTTTTATTTTTTTTTT
>NW_024884586.1:13331932-13394173 GCF_019232065.1 Centrocercus urophasianus | reverse complement strand
ACAATTTCAGTTGGCACAGCATTTTCCTGTTGATTGCAGGGTGGCAAATGACTCCCTTTGGTGCCTTTTCCTCTCATCTGGAGCACAGAGCCTAACTGCTGTGACCACTTATGTGACAAATTTGGCAGATGCAAGATCCCAGATGGAAAGCTCTCAAATTTGCATTTCCACAGTAGCATCTGGATATTTGATTGGCTTCCTGGCTGACTCCTTATAAGATCTCTTGGTCTTCTACACATTTCACTGTTATAATAGCTGCTGTGAGGCTTGTAGAGCTGGGTAATACCAGACTATACACCGGACCTTCTAATTTGCATGATCCTCTGAAGTTATATATTCACCCACCTTAAAATAACCTTAAAACATCAAATTGATCACTGACCCAGTTGGATTATTCTGCTCCACCGTTTGAAAGTGAATGTTTATTGAGATGGGCAAGAATCCGTCTGTCATTATAAGTCACATTTTATTTTCTGTTGTGAGATAGCTCAGAGAATTAATAATATCAAAATTCATTGACTTGAATGAAAGGTACTAGCTGCAGGGAATTATTTCTTTACTAATGTTCTTGAACTTGCCATAGATCAGCTCAATTGCAAATGATGGTTTAACTTGTTCTGGAACTACCTTATTAACTAAAATATGGCATTTATGCTTTTCCTTCCCCATCAGTTGGCAAATACATTTGTATTATCTACAGATACTTTAACTAAATTAGAATGCAACTAGAATAAGCAAAGGACTTTCACATAGATATTCAGCTACATTTATATAACTTGATTTTGCTTGTAATCATTCAGTTTTCTTTGAAACTACAGGATATGCCTAGAAAGAGTCCCTTTCAAGTCCGTTAGAAAATGTCTGCATTATCATTCAGATAATGAATTCACATTCCTGAACTAGGTGTCATAATAGCACCTAATAGTAATAATAAGGTGTTCTAATAATAATTAAGAATATATTCTCAATGAAACATTCATTAGGTTCATGAAAAATGAACGGTATTCTTTAAACAACTATGGAAAACCAGTAGTTCCCTGGAACCACAGGATCCTGGAACCACAGAACCCTGGAACCTTAAATGAAAAGAAGCAAACAAGAATGCTGTGAATAGGACACAGAAGCTGCACACAAAAACAAGATCACAGACTGAGGAAATGGTCACAAGTACACTGTAAAAGAAACGGAAGCTGAATGTTGAACCCAGACTACAGAGAGAAGGAAGAAGCACATTAACACTAATCAACATCAACTATGTCCAACACAGCCTCTAATGGTTTACTGTAGGAATTAAAGCGCCCAGAAAGTTAACTTGCAATATTTTATGTAAACAATACATATGCAGGAATGTTGAGCAAATCACTAAACAATTCTAAACTGATATCACTATAAAATGTCAAATCAGCAGCTGATTGATGCAGAGGATATTTTCAGATAGATTACTGATATTGATTCAATATTCAAGGCTTTATTTTTTTCTTTACATTATGTAGTTAAATTCTCATCTCTCTCAATTTGCTTTTACTACAGCTAATAAAGCTTAGAAGCTAATGCGAGTTAAAAAACAATGTAGTGGCTTGCGATTTCAGTAGAGATTTTGCAAAATGTATGGACAAATTAGGGTCTCTCGTGTGTAACATGCACTTTCCTTTTAAGAAAATGGAGAACACACTGTGTAGGAACCAAAGTTTATTCATAATCTAATATTTCAACCATAGTATTATAGATTCTGTGTCAGAATCTGGTGTCTCATACAAACCCACAGTAGTATACTGAAGCTAAAAATTTTTTCCAGTCATGTTACTATCAGTGTATAGTGCCTTCTCACAATCACACTCTGATTTATTACATTTTTAGATATTTAAATACTGTTGTTGTCATTCAGTTATTGGCTATCTTCTACTAATTGCACCTTGCAAATACTGGCAATTATCTATCTCCAGTATTGTACTAAGTGGTGTTCATGCTGATGCTGAAAGTTTGACATTACAGGTGTAAAGCCAAAGCCTTATTCCTCTTGTCTATTACAAATTTTATGACATTGATCTGCAAAAATAATCTGTTACTATCTGTTACTGTTATGATGTGTTACAGTTTCTTGTATAAACTGCAATTAGCACAATTACATGCAGCTTTTGTGTTGTGCCATTTTTATATTTTTCACTTTCTCTCCTAAAACTGTTGTGTAATATTGCTTTATGCTGTTTAACATCTGTTGCATTCCACCCCAGTGGTGTCTGATAGGTGTATCGACTGCTGTGTGCCTGGTATATGAAACACTTAGGTACCCTTCAGGATAAGCATAAATGCAAGGTGTTGTAACAAATCCATAGTCACCAAGGATTTTTGTAGTTGTCACTACGTTGCAAGCTACAGCAACTGGGAACATCAAAAGCAGCAGCTACAAAACAGTAGAATCAGCTTTTAAATTAGATGCATCTTACTCCAAGCTAGAAGAATTTGTTTAAATGTAGGAATTATGACACACACTTGAACAGCTGTTACCAATCTCTTAGAAGACATTGCCAGATTTCCTGAAAATACTGGTTCTTACCATTCTCCTGACACAATATGACTATGGACCTCCTGAGAGAAAGATATGACTTGGAGACTGTAAAACAAAGGAGGCCTGCCTAAACTTATTTCCATCAGTGCTATTGAAATTTCAATGAGCAAACTGGATGGGGAATGTTATGCACCAGAGAGCTTCATCTGGAAACATCAAATTTTGCACAATTGACTTAATAGTAGTGATTCAGAAACTGGTTCAGTGTTCCAGAGGGAATAGAAAAAAGAATTTATAGCTTTGACCAACGTTGACACGAGACTGTGGGAGGTGATACGGAAAAAAACTAAACTCTTCATAGATTAGAAAAATATAGGACAAAAAAAAAAAAAAAAAAACCCACAGTCCATAAAATACACTATTGAAAAGTTTCAAGATGCAATATATATACACATAATATATTAATAAAGATGCAATTTTTATAGATGGTGAAGATAAGCTCTCTAATAGTTAAGATTGAGTATATGTCTCTTCTTAGTATCAGTGAGAAATAGTACTGGAAACATGCTGCTTTTTGGAAATTTGAATAATTGTTTTTGATTCTGTTAGGTTTATACGGGGAGAAGTGCTGCATGAAATCTATGTATAGTATCGCCACACAGACATTAAATGATTCCAAGTTCTGAATTACTCCTTCCTGGCCATTTTCCTTTAAGATAAAAGATTGTGATGCATCCATACTGAAAAGTCAGTATTCATTGGAAACATAAAATGAAGTTTTTTTGACATTAGTAGGGAAAATCCATGGAAAATAATGCAATAAAGACATTGTTGTAGGGTATATGATCTCCCCACAGCAATCTGCTGCTGGAGTTCAAGAAGGCACTCAGACACAGAGATTGAATTTTGGGTGATGCTTTGTGGAGCCAGGGGTTGGATTCAGTGATCCTAATGGGTCCCCTCCAACTCAGGATATTCTATGACAGACACATGCCAAGTATTAACAACCTTACACCACATACACTCTGTCCTTGTGAGAGATAAGTCTTCCCCCAGAAGTAGTTTCAGTGGCTTTATTAGTTGCAGGAAACTCTATTGCAGACCCTTATGAAATCTTCTACCTGTTTCCAGGTACGCTTCCTACTTGCGTCTCTCCCTCAGAGAATGAATGAGGGAATTATCCTTTGCTCAAAAGATACTTGTTGCCACACTTGAGAATTTGAAACTCTCCATAATCCAACCCTCTTTCTCTAAAAGAGTATAATTTACAAACAAAAAAAATTAAAAAGTGCATGTCCATCACAAGCATGCCTACACATATACGTTCATTAAGAAAATTCCCATACTGCAAAACCAAAGGGATTAAACTAGGTATATATCTCCCTTCACTGAAGAGAAATGCAGATATTTTCATCACTCAGAATTGGCAAGGTTTGCTCTCAAAACACGATTGGCAAGTTCTGCTGAAAACAGTATTTGCTAGATGCAGGTGCCAAAATACCTTTTGTGTAAGAAAGTTAAATACTGTTGTCCATGAGAACAAAACAGTTACAATTCTAAAGATTTTTAACACTCCAATAAGTCAGCTGAAGTTTTTCCTCTACAAGCCTATAAGTATTTTACAGTTCTTCTTTTTAGATTTTAAAATAAATGCCATCTTCAGAAGTTAAAAAGATCTTAAAGAAAACGCAATAATGCCCCACGATTCTTTCTCCAGTTTTTAACAATAGTTAGTGAAGATACATTATTCCAAGAATCAAACCTCCCCTTGAAAAGAGGGAACTTTTTTTTTTTATTATTACTTCCACAATTCTTGATCAAAATACAACTAAAGTTTTGATGCTCTAGTCATGGTGCTTGTAACTGTTCAATTCACTCCTGCTAAGGACTAATGCCAATTTGCTAATAGTAATGAAAGTACACAACAAAAGGCAGGTAGATGTTATCTTTCACTAAGAACAGATCTGGTTGCCAGAATTACTGAATTTTCTCAAGTTATTGATTTCCATTTAAAGTACTTAACACTTTTCTTGTTTAAGCAATAGTTTGTCAGAAAGGGAACCAATTCAAGTTAGCTCATTGCCTTAACACAGTGGGTTTTACATAGTCAAAAACTTGCATGACCTACAAGCAATTAGAAAATAATTATAGTTTTGTCTCTCTTCTAATATTTGTTACTTTATTCATTCTTCTGCAGTATGACAAAGTATTCAGCGTCAGCACACCAGCAACAAGAAATCTGAACAGCTGCGAATGCAAATTAAAGTCTCATGATTTCAGCCCTGGAATCAATACTTATTGCTATTCCTCACAAACATGCGTCTACACATGCAAGTTTGCATGTGCTTTATACCTATTTGGATAAGGTAGATCAAACATATAGCTTTCAAGCTAATGTTTTTTTTCCTTACAATAAGCCAGCACTGTTCTTAAGTCAGCTATTAATAATGTGTATATATATGTATATATATATATATATATATATACATACATATGTATGTACATGTGTGTTACCACTGATATTTATTCAATGTTAGCCAAAATATATACATTTCACTGAAGTGTAGAGCTAAAAAATAATTTTTCATTTACAGACCGACATTATTCAAAGGAATTTGAAGTTATCTGTAAATGATCCCAAATTTCCTAAGCTCATCATTGTAATTTTCTCCACATACATCACTGTAATTTTTGATACCCGTGTTTTAAATGGCTCACATAATATATGCCTTTGTGGTAATGCCAAAACAAAGAAATGCAACCTAAGAAAATAGTTTTAACAAGTTTTACCTATAAAGAAATATTCATAATAGAAGTAGCAAATGACAATGCATTTAACAATTTGCACATTATCCAAGTCCCTAATTTCCAGCATTTTCTCTTAAGAGAAATTATTCTAGAAGGAGATAGGGAAGAGGGCAGAATAATGATTATGTTCATGAGTAGCTAGGAATAAACACAACTGTAATCTTTCAGAAATCCTACATTATATATAGTGAAAATATACAAGTACTAGCCTGTTACAACAAGATTTGTTACATTGTTTTGAGACACTGCCTTTCTTTTCTCTCATTAGAAACATGCATTAATTTCCTCTATTCATACCTGTATTTTGTCACTGTAATGTAATAATGCATAAGTAATCCCTGGATGCTTCAAGATGCTTATGAGAACAAGCCACAAAGAGAGGATTGTTAATATTAAAGATAAAATTACATCAGAGGATAAGTTAAAATGTATATTGATCATAACCATTTAACAAAACTATTAAGCACGGCTTTTTTCTTCCACTTCAGCAAACATCTTTGCTAACCTATCCACAGAACAACAGCCTTTCTGCTGAGACGCTGTATCACCAGCACACACTTACGTCCATCTGGTAAAATATTTCTATCTTAAAACACAGTAAAGCTGTGAATTGCATGAGGCCACATTCATGATGATTACCAACTGTAGCTGCAAATAGGAGATGTTTTCTTTTTAACTGTACACCACAGATAGTAGACATGAAATCATGTGTCTTCCTTGGAAATGGAAGATCTTGCTCTGTAGATCCAGTTTGGATGGTAACTGCACTTCTGGCAGTATCAATTTCATTTCAGGTAAAAGAGTAAGATGTGTACGTTTGTATATACAAATCATTGTGAAGGACCGAGTTACACATTTATATAGGGAGGGAAATAAGCTCTATCATTTAGTCAGCTAGATATCACAGGTAGGAATAATAAAACTATATGCTCTACTCTGTTTCAAGTTTCACTGATATGATATTGAGCAGATCAGTTCAACTTCATTTGTTTTTTTGTTGTTGTTGTTGTTTATTTTCTCTCACATTTCCAGTTAGAAAAAGATCAGTTAACGTAGGTCATTCCAATTGTACATTATCCTCTGTATAACCAATGAATATACAAATATTATAATTAAGAAATATAGAAGAGAGTTTGGCTAAGCAGGTTAATTACACTAAAAAGAATAGATAGTGGGCTTACCATCATGGTGGGCTCCCTAGAAAACTCCAAAGGAGGGATCTCCAGAAAGAGATCCTTCCTCAGTGGCAGTCAGTCCTCAAATGGGATCTAGAAGAGGTGCAGCCAGTCTCCACCCATTCCAGCAGCACAGGAGAATTGCCTTCACCTGTGCTCCTCTGGCTGACTCAGTGCTCACCTCAGATGATCAACCAGAGGTTCAGGCCATGATTCAGCAGTTCCCATACACCCTCTTGAAGAATGAATTGGAATGGTGTGTCTAGGACAGAAATTTCTGATACAGAGTTCAATTAGAAGGAGGGTTAACTTGTAATATATTAAGAAAATTATTGCTAATATAAAATAAACTTTTGAAAGAATAATGATTTTAAATAACATGATGAAAAGCGAGAAACTGACAAAATTAAGTCAGCAACCTTAATTCCCTTTTTGTCATTCACATAAGAATGCAAAGTCCAATAATGGAAACACAAGCTATTTTTCCACTGTATCTTTGCTTTCACAAGTGTATAAATTGGATAACATGACATTTGCCATTCATCACATGTGGCTCCATGACTAAATTGCTTCTCACAATGCGAAGAAAGTGTAAATCACTTTCTTGGTGAATTATTTTCTCAGTTTGTTTTCCCATTACTCACAGCAAAACTAAAAAGATGATGCTTATGCCCTGAGAAAGTTAGATCGTATCACTGTATGCTCATGTTAGTTATTCGCATTTTCCTTGATGAAATATAGGATTGTAGCTGTTTTTAATGTACTCCTAAATGTCATGTGCTTAAATGTTAAAGCAGCAATTCTCTTTCTCTGTAAAGAAGATGGGCAAATGCATTTTTGTAAATCACTTGCAATTTAGTTAGATTAGACTCTCCTTTATTCATGTAGTTAACCAGCAATTCAAGTATTTATTCTAGAACAGAGAGGCATACTGAAAAAAAAAAAAAATAATAATAAAATTTAAAAAAAAATAGAAGGAAATATAGCAAAGAAAGGGAACAAACAACTAGAAAAATTCTATCTGGTGGATTATGATATGTCATACTTTTCTCTGTTTCTCTTCCTATAGGCAACTAGCTTACATAATTTTAGTTACAAATTATATTATTGCATTTCAACAGTACAGATTGCATTTCATTTTATCTGTGCTAGCCTGATGCATCTTTGAGGAGAGTAAGCACCCTAAGGATGAAAAATAATAGGGATAGCTTACATCAAGTAAGAATAAATCTTTCTGCATTCAGATGTCAATGTCTATTTCCAATTGACAGTTTATTGACATTTCCTTCTAAATGTATGTGTGTCCAGTAGAATAAGAATTTTTAGGCTTAGTACAGGAGTTGTTTGGCAAAATTATTGTATATAGATGTGACATGGAATTAGCCTGGGCAGTTTTAACCTCTAGAATCAGGTAAATTTCACTATTCTGTTTATGGGGATGTGAATTAAGTTGTTGAACTCTAGTTCAAATCAATTTGTGCTGATGTTCTGTTTAGATTATTATTACTGCTATTAAGTTAATTTAAATCTCTTTTTCTGTCTCTAAACTACACTGTAGTTACAAGCATGACAGTTTAAGACCTGTGTTACACAGACGAGAACAATAAACATCAGGGTACTATATGCACTGATGGAAAAGTACAATCATTTTAACTTGAAAGTTCATAACTTTAATTATGAATACAGTATAAATTTCAACATATTCAAATACTTCAAAAATATTTTATCTAAGATGATATGAAATCTCTGCTTTTTTACAGGTTGTTTATTGTCCTTTCCCTACTTAGAATATCATTTAAATACCAAAAATATTTTAAACCAGGATGGCAAGTCTGGTTTCTTTTTTATCTGCAAGGATTCCAGAAGACACAGATTGAAACAGAAGAAAGATAGGGATGAGCATCTCCAATCTTAACTCCAATTGGTAGTAGTATTATATAAATTCTTTATATAATTTGTACAAACTAACTTCTTCATTTTCTGTCTTATGGAACTACTTGTTAAGCATGAATCTCTTCAATGGAACATAGTTTCTTCCTCAGCATGTATTGAACCTGGAAGCAGTATGTTGCTCTTATTATAATGCCATTAAACTAAAACATGATACTTTCAAAATAGTTTATTCTGCAGTTTGTTCAGCACATTTTGTAATGCACTAATCTAGAGTTTAAAAAGAACTGTTCTCATTTTGCTGGCATTTTACATACTCCTTTTTTTCTATGTAAAGAAGGAAGAAAGACACAAGGACAGATGAGACATTTTAAGTCTGCATAAATTAAAGCAAACACACAATTCTCTCCTAGTTTCTATCATTCTACATCATTTCTTTTCCTTCCTTCGCTCTCCTTTCAGAAAAGCTGGAAAAGGGGCTTCCTTCTTGTCTTTACCTCATTCCTTCATTTGGAAGCTCTCAGCTTGACTGAGAATTAGACAAACAGTTATTAAGAAAAAGATAGAAAAAACAAGGGTAGGAGCATGAAGTGTGGGATCACATGACTGGGAGCTATGACTCTTAACTGGTATATAATTATGACTTCACACATTTTTACCCAGATCAGATATACAGGCTATTTATATTAATTCAACTTAGTCCATCAAAACAGCACAATACTTTTGTGATTGCTACAGATACTGTGGGGAGGACCTTGATGTTTGGTGCAAAATTGCATCACAGAACAATTTTAACATCAGCCACAACTATTGATATTCAATTTTTCTTTAGTTCTTGGTTGTGCTATTTCTAGCCCCACAATTCAGAAATGGAACAACACAAAGGATGATTAGACTTGTGCAATGTTCTTTCTTAATTTGGAAAGTATTTACATATTTTGTTCAAGTTAACTTGTTTTCCTCTTAGTAAATGCTATATCTATAATGAAAACCAGATGTGAAGAAGTTTCAGGTACACAAATTAAGGTTGCTACTTCTCTTTTTAAGAAAGGCAACAACATACGTAAGATTCCTCATAACTTAGATTTGCTTTCCATTTAGTGCTATTGGTTAGTGTTGAAAATCAACTCTTATTAGAATGCTGTTTTTTTTTTTTAATCCTACTTGAGTTTGCAGAGTTGATCCATCTGGTGCAAGCCAGAATACTTTAAGAAAAGGAAAGCTGTATCAAATTTAACTCTTAAGAGTCTTAGATATACAAAACACTTCTGCCCAGTCAAGCAAAGAATCTAGGAAATCTATTATATAGAGAGTGTGAGGTTTCATGAGTTGTTTTAAATAGACATCTTACTCCATGGTGATTTAGAGCACCAGAGGGCTCTTCTCCACTTTGTATTTTCTGCTTGCTGCAGTGATGCAGAGACTTTGAACTACTTGCCCAAAGTAAGTTTTCATAAGCAAGGTGCTATTTTTTAAGGTAAAAGAAACTCTCTTTCCTTAAGTGAGCCCACATGGCCCTCAATTTCAGACAACACTTCAAGCTGTAACCTCTTCAGAAATGAAAGTGCAATTTGAAGAAACCGAGTCATTAGAATTATGTACTTCAAGCAAACGCAAAGTCACACACATACTGGGCCTAATCCTTGTCTCTTCACATGACGTGTTTTTTTTTCTTTGACTTCACTGGGAGATACAGTGCAAACTCAGCTTTATGAAGAGTTTGGAGAAGGCCCAAGCATTTTTTTTAATGGAAGGATTTTCAGAAATAGGATTTCTATTCTAAGCCAGCTTTTTCAATAGGACTTCTAAGTATAAAGACTATCTGCGAAGAAGTTAGTCCCTAAATGTATAATCCCCGCTGAGCCAGCTGGTTAGGGGAAGCTGCCACCCTTCTGCAATTCTCAGTGGGCAGACATTTTATATGCTTGGGAGTTTAGTTATTCTCTGCTCACAAAGAGCTTAGAAATGCAAAGCCAGTGAAAATAACCTGGCTTTTGTTAATACTGCACTTTAGCATACCTGAATTCCCAAAACAGAGTTTGCATTTTACTTTTCCTCTCATTTTCTCTTCAAAAAAATGGAGAAGTAAATCCCTGTGAATGTAAGAAAACCTATTATTCATAAACAAAGAGATCTATGAGTAATGCATGGTTTGAAGTAAATTTCAGAAAACGTACACAGCTGGAAGTTGCCAGGATACTCTGAAGAGTGAAACAATGTATAAACATAATTGCGAATCTAATGAGGTTCAACAAAGCAAAGTGCAAGGTTTCACACTTGGATTCAGGTAATCCCAGATGTATACAAACTAGAACTCCTTGAGAGTAGCCCTGCTGAGAAGGACTTAGAGGTCCTGGGAGATGAAAAACTTAACATGAGGCATCAATGTGCACTTGCAGTGTGGAAGGCCAGTGATATCCTGGGTTCAATTAGAAGAGAGGTGGCCAGTGGTGCAAGGGAGGAGATTGTTCCCCTCTATTCTGCCCTCACGAAGGCCCATCTGGACTACTGGGGCCTCCAAAACAGGAAAGATATGGAGCTTTTGGAGAGGGTTGAGAGGAGGACCGTGAAGAGAATTCAAGGGCTGAAGCATCTCTCCTATGAAGACAGGCTGAAGGAGCTGGGCTTGTTCAGCCTGGAAAAAAGAAGACTAGTGTGGGGAGACCTCATTATGGCCTTCCAGTACTTAAAGGGAGTTTATGAACATGAGGAAAATCAACTTTTTACATGGGTAGTGATAGGACAGGGGAAATGGTTTTAAACTAAAGGAGAAAAGATTTATACTAGATGTCAGGGGGAAGTTTTTTACTGAGAAAGTGGTGAGGGGGATTGAAACTTGATGATCCTTGAGGTCCCTTCCAAACCAAGCCTTTCTATGACTGTTTTATTCTATGATAAAATAAATATGATTAAGAGTTTTATATGTTGTTCAGAGCCACCTGCTCTGAACAAAAATAAAAATCTCCCATTGTCAAAAAGTCATTCGTCTCTATAAAGTTAATAATGAGAAATTATAACATTGCATTACCTAATGAAGAAGGAATTACCAAGAATTGCTGTGGTGTACTTAGCACGTCATCACTAGATAACGCAATAGCATCACTGTGACTAAATGCATTATTCCTACTGTTTTCAATAAAGCATGCATACCTTCAGAGGTATTGTAAAAACCCATACGTTACTTCCCTCATGAGAAATCACTTTTAGACTAAGGTTTTTGGTATTTGTTTCCCTCTTTATCAGAAGTAGATTTTGAAATGTAGGATTATAAACTGACATTGTACACTGTATTTTAATTTAGAGCAACTCTTTTCAACCACAGTCCCTTTCAATGGCTAAATATCATTTTTGCCCCACTGCAGTTTCCTAGCAAGAATTTAATTATGAGAATAACTACTACATTTTGTTCTTTTACACTCCGCATTCACTATGCCCATCGATTTGATATTGAGCTATCTCTATGGATGTTTTGAACAAAAAATTCTATGTGTTAAGAGTAATTTTAGATTTTCTCAGATTGGCTCAATTGCAAAGGAATCAGTGAGGGCTAGAAAGTTTGAGCAAGAGCCTAAACTTTGAATCCTTCTATCTTAGTCCATGTTTTTGTTATAAACAAGATATACAAATACTTTATTAGTAGGCAATAAGATATAATAGTAAATCACAGTGTAAGCATCAAACACCTAATAATTAGGTTGCGCTGTTGTGTATCAATAAATTTCTTATCATTTTCTAGAAGACTGTTTTTCTATGGTTTTGTTGTTAAAAGTGATTGTAAAACACAGGTGTAACTTCATAGTCTATCTGAAACAAAAGAAGAGGGCATCATCACTGTTCACAACTAAAAAGTTTCAGAATGCCAGATCAAACGTAGGTAGTGGCTAAACTAATGGGTAACAACTTTTGTTAGCCTCATTACTTTGATCAATCTTGACCACCTGACAATAATCTTAGTATAAGAAAAAATTAAGATTAGCATTTATTTTATAAACTTGAGGCAATTTAGATTTGTGCTTACTTCTTCCAAACAGTTCCAAATCTTAAGTATTCAACAGCCCATTATTTGGTATTCTGAGAGCAGCTCATACTGTTATTTAAATTGACACTAGCACTGTAGTGTTATTTTTTGAAGTAGCTGTAATTGTTTGCTACTGCACTGGATTTCAGAACAGATGTGTCCAAGTTATGATGTGTTGATAGCTATGCTAGTGGCAAAGTTTGTCATACAGTAGAAAGGAAGAAGATTGCTAACCTTCACTAAAGCAGAAAGAAGATTCTTATGAAGACTTGCAAAAACTGCATCATTAATATTTGTTCACAACTAAAGAGAATATCCATTCTAGATCCCAGGAATATTAGCTGAGGGCCTGCTTGATTTAAAAATAAATACATGAATAAACAAATAGAAGACAACTAGCAATGTTGCCGAATAGTGCATGGAACCATCACTTAGCTCACACTTTTGAGTGCGCTGTAATTAAGGATTAATTGAATTACAATTTGATTTTGGAAGACATAGTCAAGAAAACATGAATGGTTATCTAGTGCAAATTGCAAACTGCAGTAACTGCAGAGAAAGGCATATGACAACGATTAGTGATTTACTGGAATCTCTGGAAGGTGGAGATACAGTTTGAGGCATCAGTGTAGATAAAGCTTTGACTCAGACTCTGTTCAGGTTAGTCACTTACGTACCACCATATTCTGAGTGATTTCAGAGGTAAATAAGTCATCTCTTGTTTGGATAAGCTGAACCACAGAGTATTAAGGCTGCATAATTTTTTTATCTTCCCGTTTTTTCTTGATTTTATTTTTCTCTAATTGTCTTCTGGCCAACTCCACAAAGCATTCACTTCCATTTCTATGCATATTTTTATACTGCACTAAAGGACATTAAATTTGATTTGTGCACAAATTGAAATGCTTTTTAAAATCACAAAATTATAACTGAGTAATATGTAGTCTCACAATTTGTTTTAAAATTCCTGTACATGGGGGGAAATTGGAGTGCTAAGTACAAATGAAATTGGCATCCTTGTAGCAATGTATTTTTATCCTTCAAAATATCCTTTAAAGAAATGTATGACCACACATACAGCTAATAATAGCAATAAATTCAGGATTTAATAGTGATCTCTAAAAATTGTTAAACTGCTACTAAAAATAAATCAATAATAGCCCAATATGGGATTTCCTAGAGATAAATGCAAATACATTCACATGTGCCTTGCTATTTTCTTTCATTTTATTTCTAAACAAAGAGTTAGGATTAACAGTAAAGAAAGATTAAGCTTTAAGTTGCTAACTTTGTTTCAGGCCTGGATGTAATATTTAATTTGAGAAAAATTCCT
The DNA here is from genome assembly GCF_019232065.1 of Centrocercus urophasianus. NCBI lineage: Eukaryota > Metazoa > Chordata > Aves > Galliformes > Phasianidae > Centrocercus > Centrocercus urophasianus. The sequence goes on along the minus strand of NW_024884586.1, from coordinate 13,380,443 downwards.
TCTTCTTTTTTTTTTTGCTTCTCCCCCATCTCTCCTTTCAGCTCAAAAAGTCTCTACTGCATGCCTTGCGAGGGTCTCAGGAGGCTGACCTGTTGTACAGACAGGCAGAGAAGGCCAAAGGACAGAGAAACTGTCAAATGACAAATTGGAGATATCAAAAGAATCTATGGAAGAGAACACGGGTACAAGAGAAAGTAGTAGTCAGGGGAAAGGGTTTTTCATAGCAGAGTTTTCATCATCCTATCACAAAGCAATAGTGAGTTGGATACAATAATGTGATGATAGTACCATAAGCATCGCTTTTTTCCATATTCTGCTGGAGTTTTGTGACGGATCAGTAAAGCATAAGAAAAGCTTACTGAAATCCTGTAATGCAAACACAGGATGAGTAAATACTTAATCAAATCCAAACTGCTGAGTAATGGAGTCTGAACATTTAATCCAAACCATGGAAGAGCTCAGAACCTAAGGAAGTAGTCCTTACAAGACAGACAGCTGAGTAGAGAGCTATCCAAATTGTTTTGGATTAGAAAGCAGTGAAAAATAGTTTTAGGAATAAAATGCAGAATTCCAGGATGAAATTTAAAAATTTAACCTGAATCTCAAGGGTTTTGAGGCTAATTAGAAATATTTTTAGGTGGCCATTTTGGGAGAAATAAAATGTTGTGAATATGATGTAGTATAAACAAGTATTATATACTATAGAATAGAATTTCACCTTAAAGAAAACTTAAGAAAATATCACAAGAATTTGCCTTTAGGTGTGCTGCATAAGTCCTCTGTCAGATTTGCATTTTTGAGCTGTCTTGCTGTTTTTAAATAGCTACATCAAGGAGGACACAGGGAGAGATGGAAGAATCGTGTTTGCTATGAGGGACATATTACCATTTTCAGTTTAGATCAGAGGTGTAATTTTGAAGGAAATCTCTGTCATTCCTACTTAGCACACTTTTGTTTGTGTCACAGAACAGTCTTGGAACATGAAAACAAGATTCCTGCTTTAAAAAAAAAAACAACATTGTACCTAATCTAATGCACTGCACCTATTAATGGTATTTGAGTCTATAGGACCAGGCAAGAACTACTTTGAAACCAATCAAAGCAACCAAAACAAACAGAAAACTGAAATGAGTGAAGTTTCAAGCACAAACTTTTGCTGCCTGCAGATTTACTCCATGTGAGCCACAAAGCTTTCTTTCAAAGATAAAGCCTTTTTTCAATAGTTCAGAAGCCAGCTTACGTTTCTTACTTCGCAAAGGAGGTAGGCAGTAAAATGAGTTGGTTCAGGACACCGCTGTAGGATGAAGTCTTAAAAGAGGAAAGTCAAGTAGTACAGTTACTCCTAAATTGCCAAGTATTTTTATTGTAATCTGAATGAAAAATATTTTAATGCTGCCATTGGCTAAAAGTTCTAGAGTCTTCCTTAATATTATGCAAACAATTAAAACATTAGGTATATACTTGCAGCACCTAAAAGTAAAATATTGAATATTCTGTAATTTTACATCTTACACGGCCATTAAGAAGTGTACCCTTAAGTGGCATTTCATATTTTGGTTTTTGTGCTTTTAGTAGGCAGTAACAACGCTGATACAGTCCTGCAATAATCACTACATCCTAGGCTTACACTTCTGAAACATACATTAAATTGCAATAAAAACATTGCTTTTCAGCATTCACCCATACATTCCTTCCAACTCAAGTTTAAAGCAAGACTCTACAAGATGCATTTCTCATCTAAACTGTAACAAAATCAGTACTGTATGAGTGCATAAACAAATACATATTTTTCAAAGTATTTAATCAAAACAAAAACTTGCTTCTTCAAGTTAAATAAAAATCATCAGAATTTGACGTAGTAATGTTTAAATATACAAAAAAAACCCAACAAACAATAACAACAAAGCAGGTACAAAAGAAATCGCATGAATGGAATCTATAAAGAATCAGACACATCATATGTGTGCAACTGCTTATTACTGTATCGTATGCCTTTGTCATATATTTTTAGGTCTAGTTTGCCTGGATCGTAGACATAGGACCTCCTGGCTCCTTAGTAACACTAATACTAGGATTGCTAAAATTCCTCTTCCTAGTTAGAGGCCATGTTGTTAAAACAAAATGGAGATCTGAGCCTACATGCATCCATAAATCTTCCCCTTCAGAGAACATTACAGCCAGTGAGGGTACTTCCCAATCTCATGTGCTGCTGCCTGGCAAGGTCTGACTATAGCTAGGAGCTGTAGTCAGTCACATTGACTGTATGTCTTAGGTGCCCTCAAGTTTTTTCTTCCTCGATACAGTATTTCTGGTATTGGCAAACTCAGCCCATTATGGCTTTTTTTCCTACATATCTAATGCCTATTATAGAAGATGGATCCATCATCCTGAAACAGATGTGCATTGCCATACCATACACCACTTAGAGAGTAGAGCAGCAGTTTGACTACAAAAGGGAGGGTAGAGAAAGAAACATCGTTGCCATGGAATCACTATTTAATAGACCTAAAATTATTTTAACTTGGGTTCCTTAATCATCAACTTTCATCTTTCCAAGGCAACAGCAGTGTCTCCAATTCCAAGCAAATGATCACCAGACTTTCTCCACAACAATTAATGGCTTAAAGAAATGGCTTTTTCCTTGCTGCTGCAAATTTATATAGAAGTATACAGTTGCTATGTAAAATACCCTGATGCCATAGCAACTTAGAAAGTCCTTGCAGGTGAGGACCAGTGGTTTATCCAATTTGAAGCCTGCAACTTAATCCTTCCGCCTAGTGATGCTCAACACAACTGCAAGCTGTGAAACAGGTTTTCTTGTGCTTGACTTTTCCAATTTACATTGTCAAACACAGGTCTCTGGCACAGAATTCTCTTCTATTTTCTACCAAAAAAAAGCATAAAAAACTTGATTTTTTTATGCCTTTTTTTTTCCTCTTTTTTTAAATAAACTATGGAGCAACAGTGGAAGACCTGTCAACGGTTTACTGAGTTGTTTGGGAAAGTGGCAGTTTGCTAATTAGCTAAACTGGCTGTTAACAAAAAGTATAACCACATTTTCTTTAAGCCATTTGCCAGTTTGGGAAGAGCAGAAAATAATACCTTTCTGGTGTTTTTTTTTTTTTGTATTGTTAATATCTCTAGGCACATCATTTTGTGATACACTCTCAAACAGTGTGCTACAAAGCATGGTAATGCTCAAACCAGCTCATCAAGGATATCCAGCCTCAACTGTACTTAACCCTGTCACCTTTCACATGAAGACCTAACACATGTAGGTCAGGTGCTACAGTGTTACTTAGCTAGTAATGTATAGATTCAGTCCTGCATCTGGATTTTAACCCTTAAGTAACAATAAAAACATAGTTTCAAATAGGACATTTACCCAGATAATTTCCTGTTCACATCCTAAATTTTTCATGTATGGATCTTTATATTTCACTTGCACATGGGATTTTCAGACCCCTCCTGACTACAAATATGTTAATCCATAATGGGAAGGGGTTTCCTTTCTTTCAAAGGGAACTTCTTACCTGAATTGAGCAACTTCATCTCCTGCTCTCATGAAAATGGCACTCCTACATTTTCTGCACTGATGCCCACACAGTCAATAAACAAAGTAAGGAACAGCTTGAAGCTTCCAGATTCTGCTATCCTTGACATAAATATTCCTTAAGTCATGTGGCAGAAAGGCAATTTTTATATAAGATTCTCATATAATGTCACTAACATACGCTATGCCAGCAGAGAATTGATTGCAGCATAGCTTCTGCCATTTTTCTTCTGTTCTGACATTAGAGCTGACAGTTTTTAAGTGTTGAACACTGGAGCATTTCTAGATAAATCACACACGTTCGCAGGAAGGAGCTGTGATATATCAAACTCCTTGTGGTAGCAATAGTGAAGCATCCTGTCCATGCACAAATTAATTGCAGAGGATCGTTGTGGAATTCATTCCGCATACAGTTTGTCTGGATGCACACAGCAAATTTTAGCTACAAGCTCAACACTGTGCGTTGACAAGCATCTGAAAAAGCACCTCATTTCCACAGAAACATCAGAGAAAGTTCATCCTGTGTTACGCAGGACTTGGGCAGTCCCACGTGCTGTACAGCAATGAGAATTTCGATGATGACTTTTGGTTCTTCCTGCACACGAGGCATTGCCTTTGGGATTTCTCCCAAGAGTTATTTGAATTCACATATGCTAATGGACTGAATACGGAGCACTGTACTTCAGTTTCCGAGTTTATAACCAAACGGAGGGACTACGAGATGAATCCGACCATAACAGAAAATTGCTTGTAATGAGCCAATCTTTTCTCACAGAAATATGCAAACCAAACCTTTGTCTGCTAAAGCCGTGGGAGGCAGACAATCCTCAGGAGGCAGAAGCGCTTCTCTAGGCGCCAGGTCACTACCGGCACTGCTGCTCCGCATCCCACAGCCACACCTCAGGGCTTGGAACCTTGAGGGGGAAAGGGGGGAGCGCGCGCACACTAACGGACCAGCGCGCGACTGTAGCGATGCGCGGTAGGGGGCGCGAGGCGCGCAGCAGCGCTTTCCCTGCTCGGCGGCGCGGCGCGTGGAACGGCTCTTCCTCAGCCCCGTGCTGCTCCCCGCTGCAGAGAGGAGAGGTGTATCGCAGCTCAGCTGCAATGGACGATTTGCAGAGTCGTTATATGACCATTTGCGGAAGAGAGTACTTGAGCGTTAGTTAATGCTCGGGTATTTGTGTGCATTCTCGGGGAGTTTTCCTTTATTCATACACAAGGGTTGCTTTGAAAATTATGCTTCTTTTGTTGTTATTTCAAGCCACTATGTCAGAAGTAAATGCTTGTGTTATGACAGTAGAGCTTGAACGTTTCTACCAATGTATCCAATTCCATTTTGTTGCTGTGTGAAAGCAGCAGAAGGGCAGCCAGCTGCAATGGCATCTGACATGGAAGTGTGTGTGAATCAAGGGGGTGGCACCGAATTCCTCCGTGCAGAAAAATAATTGCAAGTATTGGCATTCATGTAAGCTTGCTCAGCGTTTATGGACACCAACCAGCAGATATGAGAGCAGTGAGGCTGGGGAGGGGTGCACGTAGCTCTGCAGAGGCAACTGTGGGCCATCTACACTGTGCAGGTTGTTACATGTGCAACATACAGCTCTTGCTCAGCGCTAGTGAAAATGCATAGCTAATGATGGCAATTGTTTGTGGAAAACTACTGTGTTGTAGCTAAGGATTTGCTGTGTCAAACAATCTTATTGTGTTATTCGTATTTGTTGCAGTTTCCATGGGAATAAACAGGAGGCATTACTTTTGGAGCAATCCATGCATATTTTGCACTTATGCAGCATCACAAGAGCTGGAGCTCCTCTGTTTACCTGCACAGAAAAGAGTAAGGGAAAAAAATACCTGTTGTTCAGCCCATTGAGGACCACCTTTAGTAGCAAAACAAATGGAGGCAGAGAGGACGGGGTGATAAATGGCGGCACTCTGTGGCTGCTATTCCACCACAGGCTGCTCAGCCCCTTCTTGGGGCTGATAGCATCGAGGCCACCACAAATGAGCTTTTTCACTGTAGCTGTGCAATACTCATCTCCCTGCTTTTCATGCTTTTGTTTCCCCCCTTTCCCCCTCCTCCCAACCCCCCAGCAGTTTTTTTTTTCTTTCCATTTTATTGACACAATTTTTCAAACCCCTAGTCAAACTTCTTGACAGCCATCAGCCTGTCCTTAACTGCTTAATTCCTTCCTGATGACACCTTGCAATAACTGCAGTTCCTTGACATTAAATTTCACAACTATTCTTTCTTCTCGCAGCAATAACAAATATTGGTAATATATTTAGAACAACTATAACTGACTATTTTCAGACAGCACAGTTTCACCTTTCTTACTGAAGTACAGAACAAAAGATTTTCTTACAAAAAATGCAAGCCTTCAGGCCAAAGGTTCTCTCTCATGTATATCCATGAAATCTCATTAGGGAGTAAAACTGGGACTGCACTTCCTCGAACTCCCTCTTTCTCACCACCGAGGGAGATTCAGTGGCTTTTATTTTTCAAGCAAGCTTCCCACACAACCTCCTGTAAAAAAAAGGACAAATCAGCACTTGAAAGTTCACTCTGTTGAACTGTATTAATTTTGCCGAAGGCTGATATATTGATTACAATACAACGAAAAATTGTGTGGGATCTCTGTAAAAAAAATAAAAAAAATAATAAAAAAAATAGAACTAGCACAAAAATAGCACAAAAATCTCCTCAAAAAAAAAAAAAAGGAACACCTAATTCTCCAACCTTTTTTCTCTTCCCAGAATACCCGCAACAAATAAAATTGTGTTGAAAACAGAAGGCAGTTCAAGAAGAGGATCATCTCAGTCATTATATTTTTAGTCATTTTTAGAATTTGAAATTTTTGAAAAGAATCAAAGAAAATTAAGGCAGCTTATGAAATCACTAAATTTCCTAGCTGCTCTTACTAAGTCACCAGTTAAGTCACTTCTGGCTTAATTCTGCGTCTGACAGGTAAGGTAAAGAAATGGCCTGGGAATAACAAGGGAATCTGATAGCAATTTGGCCCCTACCATGCTTCCCCTACAGAAGGCACCTACTGGAGCCTAGTAACACCAGACACTACAGTCTCTGAATCAAACAACAGCAATACAATCACAGATTCGAAATTCAGTGGAAAAAAAAATATCCACATATGAAAGAAATACTGCACATAAACACTACAGTGCAAAGCAGTTTTTTCTTGTTTGTGTGTGCACTTTTTTAATGCATGTTATTCAACGTTATTAAAATGAACTTAACTTATAAACTAACCTTTCATTCATTGATTTGTACTATAGAGGCTTAATCATCTTTAAGATTTACACCCTCTTAGAAGTTCCTTTCATAGTGATCTCCTCAGAAGAAGGAAATTTATGTTAAGAGAGATGGTTTATATAAGCCCATTTAGCCTCAAATCTTGAGAATGATTCAATCAGCGATATCTGGCAAAGATTGATTTATAAAATTTACTTCATCAATGACATAGTTCTTATTCATACTCCACAGGCAGAGCTGTTCTCTAGAACAGCCAGTCAGCCCCCTTTAACCTTTATAAAAATATGTCATGGAACCATATCTGGAACCTTTTAACAGCATTTGATTGCTTATATTACCTGAAAAGTAAAGTCCATAGACCCATTTACCTGTCTTCTTCCTTTCTGTCATTCCTGCCATTCTCACCAACAAATAACCAACTAAACATTCGTGGCTGGTTTTCAACACATGTAATACCACAGCCTCATTATTAATAATATCTACTTTCAGAAAACTCAATAACCATAACTGTAATTTTACTGGAGAAATCAAATACTCATTTAAAAAATCATTTTAGTAAATTCATTTTTCAGGTGTTTTGTTGCATATTTTAATGAGACATTTTTATTAATAGGAATATTTCTATACTTAAAAACAAGCACTAAATACAAATGAGCCCACAGCTGTTTTAGAAACAGCTGCAATTACAGACATGTTAAAGCAACCACTCTTCCTTTGTCATTCATTTTGGCAGAGTGCTTCAGGCTCTTTTCTTCCCCTAGGGTGCTGTAATTGATTACCACAAATATCTATAAAGTGATAAGCACCTTTTGAATTCAGCTTTAGCTCTCACAATAAATACATAAGTGTTTTTCTGAAGAAGGCTGCCCTCCAAAATTCTGAGTTGATTTAGATTCTGACTTAATGCATTGTGTATATCTACACAAATCCTTTTAGAGTGAGGAAAAGTATATTAGTTATGCTCGGAATAAAACAGCTAATATGAGGGAGCACACGAAAATAGGTTATAAAATGAAGAGAAGGATATCAGTACAGCTAGGACAATCTCTGCCTATTGCCATTTTGGAATTCAGTTTAAGTCTGATCATCTCTCACACTTCCACTAACGGGAATGCAAGTTAGCAGGTGAAGAAGTAAGAACTGAATACTTGTTAGGCTCAACTTTAATATCTGCTGGCATTATGAATGTTTGTATTTTCATATTCATTTCATATTTGGATTTTTTTCCTCCTTGAATTTTTTTTTAATTAATTCAGAACTGCTTGCATTTCCAACTGTTGTCCTGAAGAAAAGCGCGTTATCTTCATACATTGCAAGTTACTGACACTGTATGCTCCATTCCATCTTACAGCATCTCCTTCTGCCATGCTCACCCTGAAAGCCTGCATCATAGTTTGTGCAAAGTGCATATTTGTTTTACAACATGAATGCAGGTCACCCGTACTGCTTGGTAGTTTCACTTCCAGACACTCTTTTATAGCAAAGCAGAAATTCTTCAGTGACTTTGGAAAAGCTGGAACTCTCATTTTATGACTGTTAACTGATTAAGTAGTAACATTCCTTCTCATAGATTTTGCTCTCTTGAATATTGTGCAGGAGTGCATGCAGATATCCAGACAAATTTGAAAGGTTAGGCACTATCGTATTATACTCACTAAATAGTACATGCCTGTAGCATGCAGTGATACAAAGGAAATAATGCACTGAGGACTGTAGCAAAGGTATCTCTCTGAAACAATACAAGGCCAAGATGTATCAAGTGTCACTGCTTCAATTTTCAGTTTACTTCATAACCTTTCCTCAAGATAATTAAATGCATGAAGTATTTTCTCTCATTTAGCACTGTACTCCTCTCCAATCAATAGCAAACTGGAAATTTATGAGAGTTAAATTAGTTCCTATCTCATCTATCTTCCCCATTGCATAAGCATGCCACCCACTTGAAGTTCATAGACCCTTGAAGTTCTGGCACATAGATAGAGAGTACAAATGATTTAATAGTATGACCTGAAAATGAAAGCTCGAAGGAAAAGTATTGTTCATCTAGCTGTTACCTGAAAACAGAATTTGTTCACCTTGTTTCTCCTGCTTACATTTACCTCTTTTGCTAGCATTACTGTCCAGAACTGCTGCAATTAGAAGCTATCATCAGCAGTCCCTAGACCACAGGGTCTGCGTTATAGAAAAATCTTCTTATAACACCAGCAGTGCCATTCAGCTCCTTCCCACCTGTCAGCTGCAAGTACAGAAGCAATGGCAGGGTTAGGGAAATGTTGATCTACCTGGAGGCAGGATGGCCCTTCAGAGGGATCTGTACAGGCTGGATCACTGGGCTGAGGCCAATGGGATGAAGTTCAACAAGACCAAATGCTGGGTCCTGCACTTTGGCCATAACAACTCCAGGCAGCACTACAGCTTGGAACAGAGAGGCTGGAAGACTGTGAAGAGGAAAAGTACCTGGAAGTGTTGGTCAACACTCAGCTAAACATAAGCTAACAGTGTGCGCAGGTAGCCAAGAAGGCCAGTCGCATCCTGGCTTGTATCAGAAGTAGAATTACCAGAAAGAGCAGAGAAGTCATCATCCCTCTGTACTCAGCTCTGGTGAGGCTGCACTGCAAGTACTGTGTTCTGTTTTGGGTCCCTCACTACAAGAAAGTCATTAAGGCTCTGGAGTGTGTCCAGAGGGCAATTAAGCTAGTGAGGGTTCTGGATCACAAGTCTTATAAGCAGTGGCTGAGAAAACTGAGTGGCTGCTCTTGCAACTCGAAAAACAAATGGTATCCTGGCTCCATCAGAAGAGGGGTGGCCAGCAGGGACAGGGAGTTTTGTTCCCCTCTACTCTGCTCTTGTGAGGCCCCATCTGAAGTACTGTGTCCAGATCTGGAGCCCCCAGTACAAGAAAGACAGAGAGCTGTTGGAAAGGGTCCAGAGGAGAGCCACGAAGATGATCAGGGGACTGAAGCACCTGCCCTAAGAAGACAGGCTGAGGGAGCTGGGCTTGTTCAGCCTAGAGAAAATAAGGCTGCAGGGTGAACTCATTGCAGCCTTTCAATACCTAAAGGGAGCCTACAAACAGAAAGGGAATCAACTCTTTGAAAGGGTTGATAACAGCAGGACAAGGGGAAAAGATTTGAAGTTGAAGGAAGGAAGATTTAGATTGGATGTCAAGGGGAAGTTCTTTACAGAGAGAATGGTGAGGTGCTGGAACAGGCTGCCCAGAGAGGTTGTGGATTCTGCGCCCCTAGATGTGTTCAAGGTCAGACTGGATGGGTCCCTGGGCAGCCTGGTCTAGTATTAAATGGGGAGGTTGGTGGCTCTGCATGTGGCAGGGGGGTTGGAGATTCACGATCCTTGAGGTCCCTTCCAACCCTGGCCATTCTTTGATTCTGTGAAACTGGGATTATTTAATCTGGAGAAGAGGAGACTCAAAGGAGACATTTCTGCCCTGTACTGCAACCTGAAAGGATGTTGTGGTGAGGTAGGGATCAGCCTCTTCTCCCAGGGAATTAGCAGTAGGTTGAGAGAGAATGGCCTCAAGTTGCACCAGTGAAGTGTCTCACTCCAATTTATAGGAGGGAGATGAGGTTCTTTTAATATCTGTATACCTGGCGCAAGATTAAGAAACAGCTGTTCATACGTTAGTCCAACCAGTTTATCACAAATCCTAATCAGGGAGACGGGGAAGGGAAGGAGGCCAATAGAAAAGATAGGAAAGAAGCAGAGTTACTCAGTGAGCTAGAGTCACTGAGTACCCCCTGAGATGGCCATCATCCTGAGATAAGTCCACACAGAAGAGCACTTCACAGCTGCATGAGCTGCAGTTTCATGACCTGCAGCTCATCTCTATCTCCTTGCCCCTGGCCTTGTGCATCTGTGTCCCCCAGACAAAGGATTTCACAACCCTTGCCCAGGACTTGTCTGGACTTGAACAAGTCCATTCTGTGTCCCCAGCAAGCTTTAAGACACTGATGTTAACAGAATAATATCTTACATGGAGGTTCAGATTGGATATTAAGAAAAACCTCTTATCCAAAAAGAGTGGTCAGGCACTGGAACAGGCTGCATAGGGAAGTGCTTGAATCATTGTCCCTGGAGGTATTCAAGAAACATTTAAATGTGGTTCTAAGGAACATGGTTTAGTGGGCAACATTGGTGGTAGGTGGACAGTTAGACTAGATGATCTTAGAGGTCTTTTCCAACCTTGGTGATTCTACTAATACAGCTGAGACCCTTTGGCACTGGCTGCAATGGGGCAACTGGTCATCCATCAGCTCATAGCTCACATGGCTTCAGGCACCACAAAGTATGCCTGTTGCTGCAGCCACATGGTACATGGGCTTGAAATCTCTTACAACTTGTTTCTGTGAAGCATGACTAGCCTCTAGTTCTGTATATTTTCTGTACGTTAGTTGCTCATTGCTCCTAAAAATAAGAATTCATTAGTGCATTCTGTGGAATCCTCATCTTAACACAAGGAATTACTAACTGTTAGCTATTAGAAAATATAAAGAGATAAGGCTGTTTATAATGTGCAAACATTCTTATTCTTTTTGTACCCCATGCTAAAATTGCTGAATAGTTTTGTTGTGTTTTATTAAATTCTTAAATCACAATCACAATTAACGGTAGGTAATTTTCTTTTTGTTTTCAGCTTGTGACTGTGGAAAGTACAAGACTAATAGAATTTTTATTTTCTTGCCTGTTGATTTGTCTTTCAAAACTTTTTTTATGCTGACTTAACAACTGTATGCCTATTTCATGCTGCATTTCCTTATTAACATGTTGACAGTGGTGAGCTGCTGCATGCCTGCCTACACAGTCCTCATTCTATAAGACACTAATGGCATTCCTTGTCAGTAAACCAAAATAATCTCTAATTCATTGGGTTTCCCATTTCATCTGCTGCCAGCTAAATGCACGGGGCTTAGTCAGTCCTAATGCATTTGCCATACCCAACTCAAAGTGTTTGTCAGTTGACATTTGTCATCTAGGAAGTTTGACTTGCACAGGAAGTTTCTAGGTGTTGAACACAGACTTTCTACATAGTTGAGATCTCAATTATTCCGTTCACAAGTTCTAGAAATTCAGAAGGTTTCTAATACCACACTCTAACTTGAAGATACTATCCAAGGCTCGCTCTTTCATGAAGGAACCTGTACCAGAATGGTGTGGGGGTTCTTTTCCAGATAATAAAAGAATACTTAAATATGCTTATGACAGCTGTGAATTATGCAAAGCTAAATATGAGTTTCTATCTAACTTGAAAAAAATACCATTTTCTGTCTCTAATTCAGTTGCTGAAAGTTTTGCCACAACTTCAGTTGGGCCAGGATTTTTTTTTTGTAAATAAATGTCAATGTTTTTTTTATCCTCAGTCTTCTCTATTCTGTATTTAGCACAGAGTTTTACTGTGCTTCAAAGTACCTCAGAAGTCTTACAAAAAAACAGACACACTACAAAATCTCAAGTTACAAAGTTAATAACATACCTGCAAAGCTCAGATTCTATACTGATTGTGTGCTGCAAACTTAATCTGCTTCAAACTCAGCTCCGTTCCATTAGCCCTTAGAGCTGTTTTTCATTCTGTAATATAAATATCAACCTTTAGTTCCTTCAGCTATCCAATTCAGCTATCCAGAGGATGAAAGGAAGTATAAAGTACAATAAAGACAGGAATGGGGAAACGGGTTTCAATTATGCAGCAGAATAAAGAGCACCTGTGCTAGAATTCATTAACACCATTGAGCAGGCAGCTGCATATTTGCAGCATCCTGATGAGGCAGGGGAGAATGAAAAAGAACAGATGACTGACTGTACAGATTAGAAATCATAACAAAACATTTAAAGTTCCTCATTTTTACTCAGGCATTTGATTATCCTGTTTCCCTTTTAGAACTGCTTGTATTTTTTTGTATACAATGTTTGTATAGTTCAAGTTTCTTTTCTCGTAAATACAAATGAAAACTGGAATAATGTTTTCCAAAAGAGTATAGATTACATTAGTGGCTTCATACAGTAAAACATGTGCTAATACAATTTCTAAAAGTTTGATAGTCTATTCTAACTAGCCACCATCCCAGCCATGTTATACAACTGCTGATTTTTCTTTGTTATTGTTATTTTGTCTAGCCTTATTTTCCCTTTCCTGAATTTCTCCAGTCTTTATACTAGGTTGATAGTCTTACAATCCACAGAAATTTCACTTGGACATGAACAGCACATGTAGAGGGAGTCAGTTTATCTACCTGATTAATGTACCTGTTTTAATTACGGGACATCAGGTGGTTCTTGACCTCACCACCTCCTTTTGGCCTCTGCTAACAGTGACCACAGGTTATTTTCAAGTGTCTATCAGATTCATCAAGTGGATATTCTGAAAAAGCTGATCACAGATGACTTCTGTGGGCAATTTCTCTAATGTCGTGGCAAGACTGGAGTTAGTAATACTTCCTTGGATTATATTCAGTTCTACTCATGTTGCCTAATAACTCCAGTACATGAAAAGTCTGGAGCTGAACAGTGGCCTGCAAAGCTGGAACACCACACAATTCCATGAACTAATTTCCTCCGTTTCAGCAAGTCATGACAGACGCATGCTACTCATCACCTACACTTCACTGATATTTTTGCAGCAACATTGCTAAAGATCAAAGACTTTAGCAAGCATCCACTACATACTATTATTTTGGTCTCTAACGGGCTTTCAAAGAGGACAAATGAAAGGACTGGTAGCATCTGATCAGCATATCTGCCTTCCTGAATGTAGCATTACACTTTGCAATGTTTTATGTCTTTTGCTTATAACTATTCGAGAGAATTTCATATATCCTAAGCATTCTCTCCATTCTACTTGCAGTGGAACAGGAGTGAATATGCACATCCAGAATTCCAGATGTCACATTCATATCCCATATGTCTGAGAATATAAAAAATAACTTGGAGCTCAAACAATTAATATGAATTTGTATAACAGATAATAAAAGTAGAATTTGACCTCTTTTCTTTAGTCTTACTGGTAAGATTGCTTTAACTAATGTAGTATACTGCTCAAGAAAAAAGACTTTTAAAACAGGGAAAAATATCTAAAAAATTGACTGGCTGGAATTGTGCTCTAAGTATTGAAATACTATCAAACAATGTATTTCCTTAAAAATTAGTCACATATTATTGCTTTTCTCAAATATCTTTGGTTTTATTATCCTACATTATCTCAGTCAAGAAGTGAACAATAATTTTCTATTCTTTAAAAAGACTCCTTTTTCTCATTTATTTGTTTTTAAAAACAATTATGTCATTAAGGTGTATTTCTTGGTACCTTTGTGGTCAAAAACCTCATAAGGTATGTTATTTCCCTGGAAAATATTTAATATATGAACTGTAAGTACAGTACTGAACAGATGATAAAGAGCAGTGGCAAAATGCAAAGAAAATAAAAGATGAATATAGCTACAGCCACAAACTATTTGTTAGATGATTTCTGTGACTAAACCAATGTATAAGACAAAGTTCCATGTACCAAACAACATGTATTATACAAATAATTATACAGAATGATTCCATCTGGGAAATATCTTAACACCTTTTGGGCCATGAAGCAAGGCTAGAGGATGCTTATGGAAAGTTAAGAATGCATGAGCTACTACCTTTGCTTACTGTCACGTAGGTCCAAGCGGAAATACTTGGACCCAAAAAACAACTAACCTGTATTAATCTGATACTTTTCCCAAGAGAGTAGGTCCAGTCATTCTGTAAGTAATTCTCTAATTGGCATGATGATTACTTTCAGTCATCTCATGCATTCAGTCATCTCATACATCTTACACGTAATGCACATCTCAGTTCATCGCATACTTTTGCTCAAATTTTCAGTTAATAGACCTCTTTTGGTTCTAAATAGAACCAGTCTGTCCTTCTCAAATGGAAAATTAGATATCCTTCCTTGATATTAAAGTAGACAGAATACTTGTATGGATCCTCAGCCTGTCTGATTCGATCCTTGTTCTTTTCTACCTTAGATGAATATATGACTCCTGTGTAAAAGCTCTAATTAGTACAATATGGCCAGTCACACATATACTTCCTCTCTTCTTCCTTGCTTGAGGTTCTTCATTTCTGAACGTGTAATCAGAAATACAGGAAACTACACTGGTCGACAATTTAGAGGTGATAAAATTCTATTTTATTTCCTTATTTCACTATGACTATTCTGAAAAGAGTTTTCTGCTGGAATCTATTATGGATTGGTGAGGCCCAATCAGGAATCTATTCTAACCATAGTCATCTGACTATCAAAATCACCGCTTCCCAATAAAGACAATTTATGTCAGAGAAAATGCTCTTATATCCTACCTTTTATAATTTTTATTTAATAGAACTATACCAAATTACTTTGTGATGAAACGGCGGATAAAATCCAAAGGATTCTTCTTCACTTTGGAAAATATATGCAGAAATATATTAATGATATAGAGAGGGTGAATACACAATGATTATACAATGTCCCTTAGAATGAAAACTGGCAGGGACCTCCTTAAATTGCCAGTTATCTTATTTAAAATAAGAAAGGGAAATACTTATCCACCACATAACAGTATAACTGCTGCAATAAGTATATTTTATACAATACAGCCCTAAGTTAAAAAATAAAAAATAAAAATAAAACACAAAAACCCTACAAAACTAGTCAAATTCATAAAGCATAGGACTGATCTTTGTTGTTTTCCAGGCTATGTTCATCCACAATCTCATCCTCAGAAGCGTTCAACCTAGTTTTAGCCTAAAGTAGATTATAGCCTCCACTGGAATTCTCACATTCTGTCACAAAACTGTCAGGGACTGTACTCAATGCTTTTTTTTTTTTTTTTTTTTTTAAAAAAAAAAAAAAAAAAAAGATTAATTTCATGCATAAATTTTGAAAAGTTTCTCTTGTGGAAAAGAAATGCATGCTAGCAGCCTCTTCAGGATAACTTAAATTTTATTCTCTAACAGGACCCAAAACACTTACAGCCTTATCTGCTGTTACTGCTTTCCAGAATGCCATGCATGTTAATTGGCTTGTCAGTGGATATCAACCTGGGACCATTAAAGAGCTTTATATGCAACTTTCATTCTTTTTATACCACGCTTTGCATATGAACATTTTCATTACATTAAAAAGACTAGGTTTTCAATGTCGGTGATTCAAAAGTTGTCAGAATAAATGGTCCTTCTATAACATTCACTGGTCAAATTAAAAGTAACCTGAGACACGTTAAATCACCAGGCAAATCAAAGGTGATTTCTTGATTTTCAAACAGTAAGGAATAGAAGTGTTTGCCTTAGATTTATGATGCAGGACTACTTCTTTCCTAAGGACTTAGGTAACTGTGAATATATATTTTTACAGAAACACTTTGTTGTTTTTTTTTTCCATAGGGAAGCTGAAGTAAAAGGCTAAAATCTGGAGTCTTTCATATCTTTATCCTGGGCTCCTAATCACTGTTTCACATTAACTTGTCTCAATCACTGTGTTTTCTTATTGTAACAATCCTCTCTGCTCCATTAGCTATGAAGAGGTAGGAAAACATTTCAGTGTCATCACAAATGTTGTGAATGTCATCTCACAGCAAAGCAAGAAACAGGATGGCAAAAGATATTTATTTATTGAACTACTTACAGTGTGCAATTCACTTGGAAACTACTTAGCTACAAGTTGTATAACTGCTGTTTTGGTCTCCTTTAATCAGTTAGCTCAAACAGCAAGGGATTAATCGCTACATAAGTCTATACTATAAGAAAAACTACTGAAAACTACTGAGTTTATCAAGATCACTTGCCTTCACTTAGCAAAAAGAAAAAAGGTGCCTTTCTATGAGCTGATTTACTTCACTCTTAGCATTACTTTGGAATTGATAACAACTAGGTTTTGAATAACTTGAATAGCAGTGTAGGCACTCTAAGCAAATAATTAAAAGCATATTAGGAATGATTTAGAATGTTTCTACAAACTGGAAACTATAATGCTAAATAATAATCCTAACCCCCCACCCCCCAAGAACATTGCATAGCACAGAAGAGTAAAACAACCCTATTACAGCTGTTAGCACATCTCAGTGCACTTGTATCCCCTGGGACATTGGAGCAATACTACAGGACTGGTACCAAGCCTGTTAGTTGAAGTATTAATTTATTCTAACTGCCATAGTACAGAAAGAGTCTGACACTTTGGGGTCAGTGATTAAAATTCTTAGTTCTTAGTTTTATTTTATTTTTAATTTCCTCTTAGCATTACTTTTAAATGAGAGCTTCAAGAATGTTTAATCATTGAAGTGTTCCTGACACTTTATATAAATCAGTAATGCTTTTGTTGTAACTTCTGTTGAACGAAGAGCAGCGTTAAAAACAATAAATATTGAAGCTTGAGGAGAAAGGCTGGGGATTAATTTGTTTGAATGATTCCTATACACACTGAGGAGTTTCAATACATGACACTGATTCCTCAATATTTTTAATACAATACAGCTGGTACTAAGTCTTCTTGCTGTAGCATATATTGCTAATTAAGCACTTCTGTCTTGCTCAGGTTTTCATGTAGGTGTTCATTTTCATTTTCTGCTTGCACATTGGATCAGCTACTTGTCCCCTATTCTCCCAGCAGAGCTGGCAAGAAGCAATTGCTGCATACAAGTTGCAGTGGAGCAGAGGCGAGAAAAGGAGGGTACATTACCAAGAAGAACATCCAAACATCTCCTTACCTGCCCACACAATGT
The DNA here is from genome assembly GCF_019232065.1 of Centrocercus urophasianus. Lineage (NCBI taxonomy): Eukaryota > Metazoa > Chordata > Aves > Galliformes > Phasianidae > Centrocercus > Centrocercus urophasianus. Next base: position 13,362,874 of record NW_024884586.1, on the reverse strand, counting down.
GTAAGCCGCCTCCTACAGTTCTATAACATCAAATCTTTACATTAGGTAAGCCAGCGTCCATAACTTGAGCCATCCTGAAATATTCTTTCTGCCTGTTGGAATAAGGATCTAACAATAAACTACTGTATGTAACCACAAAAGTCTTTCATATGAATGCTTTGAAAAGTGAGCTGTTTAACTGCTATAACAACTAGGAGTTTACCTTTACTCTTTTTTGAGAGACTGTTCTCTGACCATTTCAGGATGTCAATACATTTATCTTGATTTAAAACCTTGTCAGATGTAAATGGAGGAACCCTTGATTACAGCAGAAAGTATCACTGCAATGCTATTGAAAAACATTATTCTTTAATAGATAATTATTTACAGAAATATGTATATATAACCTGTATTCAGAAAAACTATAGTGTCTACTCCCTATACTTATTTTCTTGGTAATAAAATGATCATACCCTCATTATTTATACAGTTTACTTGAAAAGTTGAGTCTTGTTCTGGAAGGAAGAAATATTAGCTAACGCTTTGAAAAAAAAAAAAGAATTTTTCTATGTTGTTTTCTTAGTTATTGTTTTGGACGGAAAAATTTCTGTGGGTTTGTTATGTAATTCTACAAAACTACTGGAAAATATTACTTCTTTAAATCTTCACATTTTCTGCTGAGAAGTCACTTCAAAAATCATGTCAGGTCATATCAGCAGCATCAGGCAGCCAATGAAATGCGGTGAAACTGATGCAAGCTGATAAGACAGCATCACTGTGGCATGAAAGAAGAGAAAAATGGATTTCTCAAAAGAAGAGAAGAGACTGCACATAAGAATCACAATTTACCACAGTGGTATTATTTTGGTATTTCCAGCAGGGAGCTGAGACTTACACATCCTTCCATATATGAAGGAAGCCTTGCTGTATAGACTGGAGTCACACAAGTGGGGCCTGCTTTATGTTTCCAGAATCTATGTCACCCCAGCCAAAACTTACAGTGCATTTATATGCTGCTTCAAAGTTTTTCTACACAGAGAAAACTTGCATGATGTATAAACTTATTTAACATTTTTCAGCATCACAGTGGAACTTTTTAAAAGCAACATGTATTTTAATATCAGTACTCAGAGATATAAGAAAGTAATTTGCATGAGTCACTTTACTCTGGTCTCAGTATTCAAAGGCACATCATCACAGCTTTCTGCAAACAGTTTCACAACACTGCTTAAGGTATAGTGAGTACAAGTGATCCGAACACTCACACTCATGTGAAGATGGAGCCTGTATGTAATGTGCAATCATAATTCCATTTTCTTGGCAGATGAGCAATAATCTTACTAGGCATGCTTTCAGTAAGTACTTTCAGTACTTTCAGTACTTTCACCAATAAAGTGAGACAGCCTTTGAGCAGTGTTGGTGTGGCAATCTTCAATTTTTCCGGCCATAAGTCTTTAAACTGCTAATAGTAAACTAATATGGTCTCTCAATGCCTGAAACTGTACTGACACTAATTACATATCAAGCTTAAAAAGATAAATGCATCTGAGAGCTTTATGTAAAGAAAGATACCATCTCTGTGTCAGTTTACCTTCTTATCATTCACATATCTTTAGTGAACATTTGACATCATGGAATAAGTGTTTATTTACTCAGAAATAATAGTGTGTTTGACACAAACTAAGAACTGTAGCATCAGAATTTCTCAATAACCGCCAAATATGTTGTCAGAGTGCTAATATAATAGTAAAGTAACTGAAGGAGTACAGATGTTAATGTACACAGGGCACAAAGCCAACAGAAGAAAACTATGGCAGGGATAAAACCTTGTGCACAGAACTACCAAATACCAACCATTTTCATATGTGGGAGAATTTCTCTTTAGCTGCAGACCAAGTAATAAAATCAAGCGAGCATTCCCTGATTCAAATTGCCAGCTTTAGCTAACAAACATATTAATAATGAAGGCTGTGGTAACCATAGAGATCCATACACTTTTGCAGCATAACCTATACCTGAGATCTGCTTGATAAGAGATGGACGATAACTTAATGCACAAATATAGAAATATTTTTCTGATTTGAGAATTTGCTTTGAAGGGATCTTTTGGGGGGTTTTGTCTGCTTGCTGTTTCTCTCCATACTCCCAGTAGATTCCTGGATATATATCATACGTGTGATACTTTGGTGTGAATGCAGAATAGTAATTTCAAGTTTGTCTTTATACATCACTTTGCTCCACTGATTTTAAATATATTTTCAATAGTGTTTCTATCAGTAAAGTTTGCCAGAATTTATCAAGTACTCATATATTAGGGTAATAAAAATAATATATTAATATAAGTAAAAATATTAGAATAAAGGAAGGAAATGTTAGCATAACAGAAGAAATTGTAAGTGTAGATGAGCACATGTAAAAGGGCCTTTGAAGTACTGCCAGACTCTTTTCCTAGAACAAGGGTGAGTTTTTAAAGATAGGAAAGTGATTCTCTAATTAATTTGCCTTCCAATTGATAGGATAAATCTTGTTTCTCATCTTCAGTTAAATCACAGTTCATAGCAAGACAGTTTATCACCTACTACCAGAAACATTTCCCTATGATTTTCATTGTGATTTCGAGGATTTTCAGTTCTTCCATCAGACATTATGACACATAGCAATATGGAACAAGATTCACAAACCCCTAGATACATCTGCCTTCATTTCATTGCGCATTTTGAATGACTGAAATTGAGTTTTATAAATATTGCTTAAACAAAATATGCCCATGGCATGCACAGTTACTGCTTTTACAGAAGTATGCCCCTTCTACTAGAAAATGTTTGCTAGCCAAAGTAGCATTAGCAGGCATCATAAGGATATTGCTAAGGTACAGCCAAATAAGCTTTGTTTCTGTTATGTCATCTATCTTCAAACCATTAAACATAATATTATATGCTGTTTTGTAGTTGACATATCAGGAAGAAGCCTTATTCTGATTTAATTAAATGTTTCTGGCAACAGATAAAGTCAGGGAATAGAAATAATTAAGCCCATATAAGTTATTCTCATCTGCTCTTAAATCATTATTTAAGGGGAAATCCTCTAAACTTTCATTCTTCTCAGGGCCATTTTTAAAAGGAGTTTATTTTCTCAAATTCCTGCCATTTATTAATGTGTTGATTCATTTTAGCAGGATTAATATCTCAAGGGGGTCATATTTCATTTCTGTTGAATTCCTAACATGCAGAAGCTGTTTCAGAATCCTTACCAAATAGTTACAGATGAACTATCATATGAAATCAGTGTGATGTATTTAAAATTGAAGACAGCTGCATTTAGTTTAAATGGCTTGGCAACTGCCCAGCCAACTATTCATTTGGAAGACTTTCGCTCAGTAAGTATGAAAATACTGCTCAAGAGTACAAACCGAAGGCCGATTCCAGGAAGCTAGAAACCAAAACCCCATTTTAAGGTAGATGATGCAAAAATAGAATCCACAAGCCTCTGTTAAACTCACTCCGCACTGTGGAATTTAAATATAGCTTTCCCCCTTCCATATCTAATTACCTGAACACCAGAAAACTCCGTTCATCTTTAGGTGAGAGACAACATTGCATAACTGTAGCTCTAAAACTAGATCTGTTTCACTCAGTTCTCTTACTCAAAAGCTACAAAACATGAATTCCAGACTAAACCTGGCATTGACCCAAGGGGCATGCCTCCAGATGATTGACCAGATTCTCACACAGTGTCCGGATGACAAGACTCCAGACATCTCCTGCTAGCTATTGGGCTCTCTTCCAGCTGGCAATGGTGTGCTGGTCTTGGGTGTGGCTTTTTGAACAACTGAAACGTTTACATAGATTGTAAGTCTGTCATTGCATCCTATCTGCTTGAGAGTGATTTGACAGCCTAGCAGTTAGCACATTTTGCTGTCCCAAGTTTTGCTCTCAGAAATATTGCTGCAGTTTAAATTCTGAATAGTGGACCAGTTATTTGAACCTACTTGACACTGTGCACAAAATGGATATAAATGGAAAATGGTTGATGTGCATTTGCTGTTCGGGATTCAGACTGAACTAAAAATCAGTAGAATCTGTGGATTACAGCTGCAAAACTCTTGTTCCAGCCCTGAATGAAGTGGGTTCAGTGCAATTTAAATTACCAAGATCTGTGTTACTTTGTATCTCAGCTCCACAATTTGCACATACTAACATCTCATTTCACCTTCGATTTCAAGGCTCTCCTTCAAAATCCACCATAGACCATAAAGAAAAACAAGTTCCTGCTACGCTTGTCACTACTTCATCCTGGGGGACCTGCCCAGCACTTGCAGTTCCAGTAGTTCCTTATATGCACTGATCCTAAAGGTATGCTTCTGCCATGAATGCAAATGAATGTATGTTCACATTATAACCCCCTCTCATTCATCTGAGGTTGAGCTCATTTTCAGCTCATTCCTCTGCCAGGCAAGATATTGCTTAGCTCTGTGCTGAGAAATTACTTGAGTACTTTATAAACACTGCATGGTTCAGGGAATCTGATTAACACAGAAGAAATGGCCATAGTTGCTTTCTCTCTATCTACTGCACAATTCCTAAAATCAAAGTTTTATCGTAATACTTGACAGCCTGTGAGACATTTAGCACTGAAGCTAAAAGGTTTGAACTTGCAGTAACAAATTTTGTTATGTACAGTTTTCCATCTTGTATGGTATCAAAGTGTCTTAAAAGTTAATGTGTACAAGAGCTACACAGGCATTTTAAGCTAAAAGAGGGAGAAGAAATTAAAGAATTTAACGGTAGGAAGCATGAATTCTAGAGAAAAATACCTCTACAAATACTGCTTGTGAAGCTTTCAATGAGTTCTTAAATAATTTAGCTACATCAGAAGCAGCAATTGCCAAGTAATACCTGTATTTTTCTGTTTATAAATATTCAATATTCTGTTTATAAATTCAATGAACTGTCTTTTGATGAATGATTTCCTAAATATTTACAAAATATTCTTTGTCACTGCATTTTATCTGATGGAATATTACATGTGAGCAGCAGCAATACCTCATCTTGCGAAAATAAATCTTACCACGTACTTGTGTAATTTAATTATTCAAAACAGGAACAATACTAATTAATAAGTGATCTAAACTCCTTAAACCAAAGATTTTGAACTGTAGATTTATAAATAAGGAATAAGATCCTTCCTGACAGCCTATTTTTTTTTTTTTCCTTTTCAAGCGCACTTGTCCCAAGATTGAGTAAATACCTCATAGGGAATATTTTAACCCTATGTTTTGAAAATATGTTACTACTTTGTTCAGAAGCATTTTAGAGGCATAACAGTAGAAGATAAACACATCAGACCAAGTTTTTCACCTACATTTTCCATTATGAATATCTTGCCATTAGGAAGTTATTGCCAATGTAATGTCCGTGTTAGAAGCAAGCTATGCTTTTCATGTAGATTGTTTATTTTTCAAAGAGAGAACATATTAGAAAACGTGTTTAAACTTACGTTTTTCACTTACGCATCCCCCTGCTTCTCTCAGAAAATAAAAGCCTTTTGGAAGCCAGATTAGAAGTCTCCCCACATTTCTTCTCAAAATTAATATGCCTCCAGTCTATGTCCTTGTCAGTTTGGATTCAGACTGTGGGAATCAAATGTTTCTGCATTAGAACAAGTAGAATAATTAGCAATACTTGTATAGCTAGCAACAATTTATGTCTAGTCAGCATGAATATACATGTAATATTTTTCATACACATTGCAAGAATATCCTGCATGAGATTGATCAAACCAGAGAACAAGTCATGATATGCCCAAGGAAGTGCCTGGAGAGGCATTGTGAAGGCCTGGCATTCCCCCTCCATCGGTGCTCTTTGTTTAACAAAGGAAGCATCCTCTGGACAGAATGGAAGAAAGAAGCCTTGGAGAGAATCACCGTATCAACACGATAAGGAAAGTACTGAGACATCTTGGAAATAGCAGGATGGCAACTGACTGGCACAAGATCGCATATGAATCAACAAGTGTCTGAATGTAATTAACAAATGTAAATCTTTGGTTAGATTGAGAACCTGGAATACCCAGTCAATGGGAAAACAGGGGAGGGAATGGGCATGGAGGAGATAAACTACAAAAGCTGTCATATTGTGTCCATACGTGCACTCCTGCTCACGGGAGAGCCACCATTGCAATTACAAATAGTCTTTTTTACAAGACAAATTACAAATAGTTTTTATCAGAGATACCGTCCTGACAAAATTAATTGGATATTGCCAGTAAGACTAACAACCTTATCCTCTAATCACCTTGGCTAACAATCTGAATTGGGGCTGCACATCTTTGACTCTGGGAACTCTCTCCTACTTTCCTCCACCAGCCACAGAGCAAAGGCATACTTTCTGCTCGTAGGAATGGCAGCACAGAAGAACATTCATCTCCAAAATGGTGGAAAAAAAGCACCTCAGGCAGCATGTGCAGAGTAATAAAGTCATTCATTAGAATTCTTCTCAGCTGCATTACTCCAGAGTTTTAACAACTAATCCAGGTTAACAACTCTCCAGTTTTGAGAGAGGCAGTAAACAAGACAGCGGCATTCGTCAGGCACTTGAAAGTCACAACCGGTACAAGGAATTAGGCAGAGCACAGCTTAAGTTAATCTAAATATACAAACTTGTTTTAATAACCTTTCAGCATGTCAAGATCTCAGCTGAAATGCTTTTAAGGTCCAGTACTCCAGTGCAACTAATATTCTTCTTGATATTTTATACATTGTATGAGGAGCTTCAGGTGTAAAATGGATTGTAGACAAAAGACTGCCTTGACTCTGAAAGAAATCTCATAAAATGGTTGAATTGTCAGAAAAAATGACAGTCAGGAAGGGACAAGAATGCAAATGGACTTAGAGTTGTGAGAGATCTTGAAGGACACAAGTGTAAAGTTAAAGAGGCATTCTGGAAGCATCTCTGAATTTAAATCCCCCTTTCCAAAATACCTCATTCGTGACTGTACCACGCAGCTCACAAGCCCATCATAAAACAAGGCATGAAGTGATTTTAAAATGTAAGCCAAATTAGGAAAATATAATCTATTCTTGTATAACACTTTCAACAATCCAACTCAGAAAGTTCAGGGAAAGTTGGTTTAAGGGTACCGTCTTTGCTTGGAGCTTATAGAAAGGTTCAAATTGTATTTAAATGCCAGCATAATTACTATCCGATGATGCTAGGAAAAGAATGGATGCTAGGAAGTGATATTACCTAGTAATATAAACCCTTATCATCTAATGCTAACTGCATTAATATATCATTTGGGTTTCTTTGTTTGGTTTCCTAGAGAAAGTCCTCCTAATTCTCATGTTCTAGGGCTCATTATCATAACCCTCCTATCTGAACCATGTAATACAAGTAACTTATGTCTTTAATCTGTTCCATGGCACACATCTAATTATCTTCTGAATCACATTTGACAACAGCAGAACCATTTTCTATCTTTTTCTAGAAGAACTGGAAGGCTAGGCAGCCACATTAACTCAGCAGTCTACAGTCCATGTCCTGTACCAAACAAATATGGTGTTCAAAAGGTACAGATACAACATATTAACCTCAGCATAAGCCCAAGCATACAAGAACAATTTTTCAGTCATTATTTAACAGAAAGGGATACATTAATCTAAACTTCAGTTCACTATAATCAAATATACAAGGAAAAGGACATATTCCATTTCAAAACAGATATACAGAAAACTGTTATAGGGGCTACTTAGTTATGACATGGCTCAGCAGGAGTGCAGCCCACTCTGCTCCATCATAGCAGACAATACATGTTACAGTTTGCAACAGCAGAGCAGCACTACTAAAGTCACTCAGAGAAGAAGCATCTTTTGATAGTCACTCATGTACTTGCTATTTCTTGTTTCAGGAACTTGTTTGTTCCCCTCTGTAACACAGTGGGCAGTGTAACAACGACTCAGAACATCAAGGTCCTAAGTTGTATGATAGAATCTATGTGAGCATTTTATTTTTGTTGCTTAACATGTACTGCTCCCATTGTATGTACTATGTCAATAGCAAAAGTCTCCAGTTGTATAATTATCTTATAAAAATTGAATTTTGGTATAGTTTGTGGATAGAAGCATGCTATAATGGTAGATGAAAATTTGAGGCTTTTTGCTGTTAAATTGTACTGTGGCTTTGAAAGAGTACCAGCATGGAATTATTTCAATAGCTTCTTGATATGTTCAGAACTTGAAAAAACAAATGGTGACTTAGAAGTACATCAGTATTTCACTTTGACACTTTCTAGTTTTGAGCTTTGTGTGTTTTAACATGCTAGGAAATAACTTTTAATAATTAACATTAGAAATAAGCTTTCCTAAAAATAATTAGGACTGCAGTGTATATAAGCAGTACGGTATGCCTTTGTTAATCCCTGAGCAGGTATTGTTAGTTCTTTCTGTTTGACTTTAGCAAGGTTCTTTGTACAGAATGATGGTCTGTCATAAAAATAGTATGTATTATTTTCCTGAATAATTTGAAGAAATGTAAGCAGGCTTCTGAGATTCCCTTGGAGTTTTGTTTCTGTAAATGTTACTGCAGATGCTGTTTCTCTTACTTAATACCTTTCAGTGCATTATCCCGTGACATTCAACTATGTTAGCCAGTGAAAATGTAGTAAAACTGGTATTCACATTAAAGACCACTGAAAAATAGAATTAATCAACTAGGCATCAATGACACTGATTACTTCTCAACTGTTTATGTCTGGATCAAAAGTAATGAACTAAACAATAATTTGAGTGGGCTAGAAAGACTGGGTAATATCTTACAAAAGGTTTACGCTACTTTTTTCTTGAAGATTGCAGCTGCCACTTTCTGCACCTAGTGCAACAGAAATATATATACCTCGACTTAGCAGTGTATCTAGGAGTCATTTGATTTGATGTTTGATTTTCAGTTTTTTTGGAATTCAGTGATGAATTGGATGAAATCTCTAAAATTCTCATTTACTTGCGCTTATTCATATATAAAATATTTTGTCAGTCAAGTAGCCAATGAGTCTTTACTGACATTAGGAGAAGGATTAATAAATACTTCTTGATGTATTTCTGAGCTGACAATATGTCTGATTCACTTTTCTTGTCTTTCTATTGTTGCTAGCTATGCTTCTCAGAAAATACCAGTTTGTAGCTATTCTGACTATATGCAAGATCTGAAAATAATCTTTTTGAACTCTAAATGGATTGTATTTTACTTGTACGCAACTTTTTCATATTCATGGAAGTATTTTCTGTGGGAATACTGAATGCTTTGAATTATCAAATGGCTTGGTTGGGAAGGGACCTTTGAAGACCATCAAGTTTCAACTTATCTGCTGTGGACAGAGTTGCCAACAGCTTAGGTCATGCTTCCAAAGGTCTTGTCCAACTGGCCTTTCCTGCCTCTAGGATTAAGAAATTGACTGCTTCTCTCAGCAGCCTATTCTGGTGCCTCAACATCCTTTGACTAAAAAAAAAAAAAAAAAGTAAATAAAAAATCTTAATATTTAATCCGAATCTCCCTTCTCTTAGTTTAAAACCATCTTCCCTTTTCTTATCACTATCCGATTGTTTACATATAAACAATTGGATCTGTCTCCTGCTTATGAGCAACCTTTCAGTGCTGGAAAGCCGCAGTGAGATCTCTCCTGGAGCCTTCTCTTTTCTATGCAGAACAAATCCAGTTTCTTCAACCTTTCCTCGTGAGAGAGGTGATCCAGCCTTTTGATCTTCCTTGTTGCCCTCCTATGGATCTGCTCCAAAAGCTCAATGTCTTTTTTCTGTGTTGGGGGACACCTGAGATAATTTTACACTTTATATTTATTTCAGCCTAACTTGGATGACCCTAGTAGGCTCATAACTTACTCCAGAAAAGGGACGGATCTGTCTGCTGTCTCTGCGTGTGTTTTCTGTATGCTGTGTGTGAATAAAACATGACTAATAAACACTTTCCTTATCACTATCGCTGTATGCACATGGAAGAAAATGGAAAAGTCTATGGGAATCCTGTAAAATCTGTTTCCTTCAACACAAATAATGTATCATGTTTGGAGCAATAGGAATTTCATATTGTTTTACTCCTATTTTGTTATGCAAGGCAAAAAAGCTCAAGTCATAACTGATTTTTTTTATTGCCACAGCACTTACAGTGAAACACCAGTTGCTACATTGAAATTCACTTGGAGTTGGGGTTGCAGATTTCAAATCAGAGTACAATTAACAAGGAAGTCTGAAGATGAAAAGGCTTCCATAGCAGGAGTCCTGTCACTGATTAATTTCTTGGATAGTTGAAAAAACCTTAAAAACCTCTTACTTATTTGGACATTCACTGACAAAGATGTTTTGTAGACAAATTCTTATTCTGTGTGCCCCAGATACGAGTAATATAAAGAGATAATAAGTTTTCATGATCGCTAAAAGTAATTTAAAAAAAAGAAAAAAAAGAAAAATCAATGCACATTTTATAGCTTATCCCTTTGGTTCATTTTATTCCTCATGATCGTTAAAACAAGGTGATGTTGCTGCAGGTGGGCTCTATATGTGCTAGCCAGAGTGCTTCTACTGAAAAATCTGTAATACTCTTAATTAGTAATGGATTCACTAATCTGGAAGGCTTAAAAATAAGATTCTGCTCTCCTGTTAGCTGGAAAATCAAACAGGAGACTGAACACAAATTTCTGGTCTCATTAATATGACAATTGAGGGATTGCATGTCTAGGAAATATTTTATATAATTAATATAGGTAATTTCTACTTGATATCAGTAATACTGCTGTTTAGTGCAGGAAATCCACTTGTGAAATTCCACAATTATTATTAAGGAAACAAGATACTTTCCATACTAATGAGAAAAGGCCACTTCAGTCCCTTTTTCCTAGGTTTTAAAGCTATTCCAGTGTTTCTGAAGGCTTGTATAAAGAGTAATACATTTTGATTTTTGTAGCTTTACTGGTACCTATGCTAATTCTCTGAGCAAGAGTAGTTTGTTTTCCGGAGCAGAAAAAGAAGGCAAGAAATAATAGATTACCTTTAACTTTGCTTGAAATAGAGGTAAGAAAAAGTGCTTAAGAAGATCACATAGCAAAATTAAGTTAGACAAGTAGTAGCAATTTTATTTATAATGTTTCAGGTTTATTGTGATGTGACTTACTTATGATGGTCTTGAAACGAGATTAAATCTGATGAACATGGTAATTTACTCAAGTAATATGAGATGCTTAATGAACAACAAACAGTCTTCACAGCAGCAAAACAGTGAAACAGCTATTTGATCACAAGATAAAAATCACGTTGGTCTATAATTCGCTCTGTTTTAGTGATGGGAAAACTGATCTTTATCCTACAGTCATTACTCCTGAAAAATCACTTATTTCCAAGAATGCAAAAGTTACTTGAAACTGCAGCTAGAGGTTAATTAAATACTCAATTTCTTTTGTTGTCTGGATCTTTCAACACTGCTTGAATTATTTGCTGACCCTTGTTATAGCAGTTTAGTGTAGAGCTTGCTTCCATTTGACTGCTGCACTGCTGCTATTTCATCATGTTTATTCGTGAAAAAATGAATCAATATTTAGATGTATGAAATGCAATACACTAAATGTTGAAGACCTAGTTTAATTTTAGCCTATAATGGCCAAGAGTACCTCCATTTTTTTTTCTTTTCTTGCATTTTTTCCAGACTATCTCTTGTGTAACAATCAGAATGCAAATCCATTAAAATAGCATTATCATTCAAGGTTTTAGTTACTTGACCTTCTATTCAGTATTCTGTATAGACTGAGATATAACTGGATTATTTTGGAATTTGGAATTATCAATCTACTTGGGTTGGAAGAGACCTTAAAGATCATCTAGTTCTAACTCTCCTGCTGTGGACAGCGTTGCCAATCACTAGATCATGCTGGCCAAAGCCCCATCCTCTCCAGGGATGAGGCATTTACAGCTTCTCTGGATAACGTTTTGGTGCCTCACCACTATCTGTGAAAATAATTTCCCCCTAACATTTCATCTTAATCTCTTCTTTCTTAGTTTAAAATCATTTTCCCTTTTCTTACTGCTACCAGATCATGTGAAAAGACAGTCATCCTTCTGTTTATAATCTGCCTTTAAATATTAGAAGGCCGCAATGAGGTTTCCCCTGGAGCCTTCCTTTTTCCAAGTTGAACAAACCCAGTTTCCTCAATCTTTCATCATAGGAGAGGTGCTCCAGCCCTTTGATCTTCCTCATGGCTCCTCTGAACCCACTCTAAAAGCTCAATGTCTTTCCTATGTTGGTGGCCCCAGACTTGGATGTAGTACTCCAGTTGAGATCTCACAAGGGCAGAGTAGAATAGGATGATCATCTCCCTCACCCTGCTGGCCACGTCTCTTTTGAGGCAGTCAAAGATATAGTTGGACTTCTGGGCTGCAAACACACACTGCTGGCTCACGTCCAGCATTTTGTCCATCAGGACTCTGAAGTACTTTTTCTGCAGCACTTATTTCACTGACTTCTCTTAATCTGTATATATTTCTGGGATTGCACTGATCTAGATGCAATACCTTACATTTGTTGTTGTTGAATCCCTTTAAGTTGCCATGGGCCTACTTTTCAAGCCTGTCTAGGTCCATTTGGATGAACTGCTCCAGTATGCAAACCAGCACAGATTGCACTCAATCCAACTATCCGGGTTGTTGACAAAGAAGTTGAAAAGCACTGGTCTCAAGACAGATGCCTGAAGGACACCAGTTGTCACAGACCTTTACCTGGACATTCCATTGTAATAGACCACCAAATTTATCATGCATGATCTGCCTCTAATGAAGCTGAAGGCATGCTGACTGTCTCAGATCACATCCTTCTCTTGCATGTGCCTTAATACATCTTCCAGGAGTATCTATTCCATGACCTCCTTGTACCTTTCAGATTAAGCTCTTGTTGGGACTTCATTTTACAATACTTGATAGCAAAAAATATAGAGAAATGTTTCTATAGGCTGTAGTCAAACACTTATGAAAGCCATTTCAAATATTTCCATGCTTCATTTCAGCTAGTAATTCAAACTACTCAATTTCTGTCTTTGCACAGTTGATATTTAGTGGCGGATATAATTGCCTCTGAAAACTGCCTCCTTTGTGACATTCAGATGGCAATATAAAGGCCTGTGAAACACATACTGAAATGGTGATGCCTCTTGGATGATGCTTAAAATGCAATCATCGTGAAATAGGTACTTAATCAAACAGCATCTGCAATGTTCTTTTCCATTATGAATGTTCTCAGAAACATCAGCAGAGAAGAAATTTGAGAAAGAGCAGTTGCAGATGATTGCATATCAGGAAGAATAAAATTATAACAAACAAAAATGTTTTTAACTTCTCAAAAGTTAAAGCTCTGAAGAAATGAATTTGAGAACTGTACTGGGGATATTTGTCCCTTCTAAGTTTATTCCAGTGTATGACTATCTTTAATAACTGTGAGTATTGGAAGGGTCCTTAGAACATGTTTCTAGTTCTGATAAATTCTGGAAGAAAAGATTTTACCCAACTTCTGATATATGGGAAAACGAAGCTCTGGGAAGGACCCAGAAGAAAATGCTCTTCAGAAAGATCAGGATGGTGAGAAGGAACAGACCTAAGGACAAGGAAAGGACAAGTTTGCATGGGAGTTCAGGAGGAAAACATATAGTGGTTTTCCATGGTGATAGGCACCCCTGATCAGGAGATATGGATGCTATTCTGAGGCATTGCTCTTAATAACTACCAGCTCCTCTCTGTTCAGGAGAAGAAAAGAGGTATTACTGACATGACAGACAGAGCAGAAGGATGACTGTCACTGCTGTTCAGGCGGGAGCTCTAGAAAAGCTTAGAGTTTTCCTGGGGTAAGGACATCTCTGAAGGAAAGGCAGGCTTTCAGAGCAACAGACATTTAAGTTGAAGTCCATGTCAGAGAATTTTATTACTGTGTACATGCACTGCTACTTTGAAAGTGGTATTTTTGTATCAAGATAGTTTGATCTCCAGTGCCTCACAGTCTATCAGAGCAGCCAAGAAAAAAAATGTGGATCATGGGAGTCAAAAATAAGAAGCAGATACATCAATCTACTGCGATACAGAGTATGTTTGAGCAAGAATCTAGAACTTGTTAAATATCCATATATCAAAGAAAAAGAAACTATTGAACTCTATTGAAGTAAGGGTAATGGTAAGGAAGAATAACATGCAGTGCAAGGAAGAGACATTTTAATATTAATAGCTAGGGAATATAAAATACCACCAGGATAACTGACGTATATTACACCTAATGATTCACTAAAATAACGCTGGACAAAGTATTGAAAATACGCCTGCATTGGTAAGATGAAACAAATGATCCAGCATCAACAGTCTTTTATACCAAGCTTGACGTAAGCTACCAGTATGTCTGTACATATCTATGCAATTCATCCAGATTACTCTTTGCTACTAAAATAAGGGGCTCTGTGTATCTCCTCTGCAGCTTTTGAAGAGGATTTAGTAGGGCTTCTGGGAATATCTTATTTTCTTTTGAAAAGCTTGCTATGTCATTATAAAACTGTAAGAATTTGCTATGAGTCTTCATTATCTGATATGAATTTCTGTGTGAGTTATGATGCTAAAGCAGATGATTTCACTCTGTAAATAATGCATGCTCCAAACTGTATTGTTACAGTGATATGTTAGCCACAATTACAAGTTCAGTCCTTAACATTTTTTAATTTTGCATTTCCAAATTCTTTCCTCTTTCCTGAAATTAGACTCATGTGAACACAAGGTTTCTATGGCTGTTCATATCAAAGAAGGGTTGAAGACTGTTGCTACTATTGTGCATGGTAATGCATGGTAATGCAGTGCCGTTTATGCCAGCCAAAGTTAACATCAGATTTTTACTTGTAAGAAAATATATTTACTCAATTATTGAGCAATATCTGAATCTTACCTCATAAAATATTGTTTAAAAATAATCAAAACAATTCATTTTATTGCCTATTTTTAATTCATTTTTAATTCGTATTTCAGTCAGTAAAATAATACAACATCATCTCGGGGAGAAAAGCTGAGCATACTTTATAGCCACCCACAAAAAGAAGGAAGGAGGATAATCATGATAAGTAATTAGTAGCAAAAAAGAGAAATACACTAATTACCTTCATGAAATGTAAAAGGAATTTCTGACTAAGATTTATAATTAGTGCTTTTAAAACAGAGGTCAGTAAATCGTATTTATTTTATGCAAAAATATTCTGCTTAGTCTTAACACTTCAGTTGGTTTTTGATTCATTTACATCTCTCTATCTGGAAAATAACTGATAGCTGAAGACGTATTCAATATTTTTTTCTTACTTCCCCATGTCAGTAGTCTCTTGATTTGCCACAGGATGTTAGGAAATTGTGAAAGGAACAATTGACAAGATAATCTTTGTTAAATTAGTGTTCAGCATATAAAATATCCTCTGAGCTTTTTTAAAATAACTTTTTTGCACTCTGCTATCTTTTCTTCCTTTAATGTGTTTAAAACTACAACTTTTTAAAATCAAATGCTAAATGTAATGATACAGAGAGATTTGATTCTACCAAAGTAAACATAGTGGAAAGCAGTTTCAGCTTTGGAAGGAAATACAGAAATCAAACTATACTTATTTGTCTATATATTCTTTTTGTTTCAAACAATGACTTGGAAACAAGTTGTAAATCGGATTTATTCCATTTCTATCTGGAATGGGGAGCCGGAAACTAGACTTGCATCAATGTATCAGGATCTAATGCCTCTTGAGCCATGTTGCCAGTCAGGGTTGAAGATTCAGCTGCAGAGAACTTAAGAGTACTTTCCAAGAAATCCTTCCACACACCAGTCAGCAATCCCTTTCCATTATCAGTAAAATAAATTTTTCTTACTTATCAAAAGATTGGAGAAAAGTCATGGTGCTGTACTGACTGTGAAAATACTGTTGCTTTAGTCCATCTTTGAACACAAGTGTTGAAGTTCTGATGCATGAAATATTTTCTTCAGATTGAAGCTGTGAATTTAAGACTTAGTAAAATTTTTCACATGAAACAGCAATATTATAAAAGTAAGGTCTGTGGGGAAAGCTAGAGAAGAGGACTGAAATGTGGAACTGTTTATTGAAAACCACAGAAACACAAGACATTTAAAGATCGATGGTGAAATGTCACAGACAATTTACCTGATAAATATTTATGGTCAAGTAAACTTTTTAGAAGAATTTTAAAGTGATCTAGACACTTAACTTATTAGGTATATAATTTCAGGACAGACTAAGATGTTTGTATATGACTTAAGATATTACAGTCAACACAGCTCAGTTGTGACAAGTTCATAACTCTCTTCAGGTCAGTTTGCTCTGAAGAAATTTGTCTGAAGCAAGTGAGCAATGTGCTATAAAGAGGAAAACGGTTTTGTAAAAAAAATATGAAAACGTGAAATAGGTTAACTAATAGGTTAACTAGCTGTTGTGGATGTTAGCTACAGTAACGTCAGATTATGCTCACTACTATCCAGTGTCACTTCAATGAAATGTATTTTTGTTCCATATCATATTTTTTGGGGGGGGTGAGAGGGGGGGGGGGGTTGGGGAGGGTTGGCACTAAAGGAGTAGTCCTTTGGATCGAAGTAAGCTCCTGGTAGACTTGCACAGGGAAAATTAGATTAAACAACTTATCATAATAGCAAAAAGACAAGGAGGAAAACAGAAACATGAGTAAAGGGTATTATAGATGCACCAACCCAGATACATTTGGGTACAAAGCTACAGAGTTCTTCTATCTACCTCTGATCCTCATCTCTTTGTGTAAGACAAAACATAAGTAAAGTATGACAGCTTTGCTAGCTTTGAAAACCCAGTACAGTTCTTATGTTAGGTAGTCTTAGCTTCCACAAAAATAGCGCATAAGTATTACACTTTTGCAGCTTCTAACTACAGTTTGAAATTCTCAAATTCTCAATACTCAGTTCTCCCAGACTGTCAATGTAGCTCCTTCCCAAAATACAAAATTCACATAAATGAAAGAAAACAGAAATTCAATAGTTGTAAGCCCTGATAAAGTACTTGCTAAGATGAGAGACCCAGAGGAGTGCAAGTATGATTTAGTGATAAAAATAATATTTTTACATAGTAGTGCATAGTACGTAGTAGTGCATCATGACAATCCTTTTACTGTGGAAGTACAAACAAGTAGGATCAGAAAATGATCCAATGGATGGCACACATCCCCTACAAGGACAGGCTGAAAGAGTTCAGCCTGGAGAAGAGAAGGTTCTGAGGTAGCCTAATAGTGGCCGTTCCTGTACCTCTAAAGGGGAGCTACAGGAAAGACAGGGAACAACTCTTTGGCAGGGTTGGTGGTGATGGAACATGGGGAAATGGTTTCAAGCTGAGAGAGGGTAGATTTAAGTTAAGGAAGAAGTATTTTACAATGGGAACGGTGAGGCACCAGAACAGGCTGCCCAGAAATGTGGTTGATGCCCTGTCTCAGAAGACTTTCAAGGCAAGGCTGTGTAAGGCTCTTGGGCAACCTGATCTAGTTGTGGTATCCCTGTTCATTGAAAGGGGGTTGGACTAGATGGCCTTCAGAAGTTATTCCCAACTCAAAAGATTATATAATTCTATAAAGTAAACAGATAAGAATATCTTTAAAAGAATAAAACAAATTCCCCAGTCAGAGAACTAGTCTTTTTGTTCTTTCTGGTAAATACCTTTGATGTAAAATCAAGGCTCGGAATAGGTTGATGTAAAGTCAGAGCTACTTATTAACCTAGATTACTTGTATCTGCACCCATGGGATGCAGATATTGCTGTAAAACCACCTAGAGAAATTTCCAGGTACATAGAAATATACGTATAATCAGTGGTAGTACAAGAAGCATAAAAACATTCCATAAAAGGAATGCACAGGTCAAGTTAGAAAATAGTGAACCATGTTTTGTTTTGTGTTAAAGGTAAAACCCAAATTACTAATAAGCTAGCTCACTAGAACAAATAAACATTTTCAATCCAAACTGCAAAGGGAAGGGCTAACTGGCCTGAGTTCTAGAGCATGGAAAGCTATGGAGCCTCACCTTCTCTTTCCTATTTTATTGCATCTGAGGTCTGCTAAGTTTGTAGTTTACAATCACAAATATATCCATTAGCATTAATCTATCAATCTCCTGACTGAAAGCAGAAATTATCTAATTCTAATGTATCTACGAAATGGTATAAAGGAGCTTAAAGTTAGAAACCAAGGGTAATGTCCAACAAACTGATGAAATAAACTGAGTATCCTTGAAAAGTAATTCACTTAGATATTTTTATGTCCTCAATCCTGTCAACGTATCTTATTCAAAAGAGATACAAATACTGGAAGTATTCAGTTCATCTAGTATAATAAACACTAGTCCTGCAGCATAGAGTAACAAATAATTTAAAAACTGACTTTTTTGATATTGCACTATTGTAGTGAAAAGAAACTAATTGATAGTGGATTTACTCTTAAACAGTTGTTTGCTGGAATTGTATTAGCCTGCTTTCTCAGATAGGTCACATTCAGTTTCTGGAAATTTTTATTTCCTTGGACATAGAGATTAAATTTTTGCACTAAGATAAATGAATAACTGATTTCAAAAAGGAGGATTGGAATGACGCTAATGTAATGTAATACAAATATTTTAAAAAAATTTATTCAGTGGAAATATCAACAGCATTTTGGCCCAGAATTATAATTGCTTATGTCTTTGTAATTTTGTTTGTGTATGACTACACCAGCATTTAGCAGACTACAGCTACTATTGATCTACAAGTAAGAGAAATTTTATAATGACAAAAAGTAATAGTAACTAAGTAGCCAGTTTTATCAGGATTCCATATCGTGACATCATGTGGCAAGCTGTTTCTGTGCTGAAGCACAGTGCTGGGAAGCTGCATGCTCTTCCTGTGTCAGGCCCTGGTGGTATCAGTTTATGTGAGTTTTATCTCTTCAAGAAGAATATTCTCTGAGAAGAGACAAACTACAGTCCCCAGAAGTCTCCAGTTTTCCCTGTGTGATTTCCAAATAAAGGAGATAGTATAGTACAGCAATGGGGAAGAAGACTATCTTCTGTTTCTGGCAGAAGAGCAAGCAATATGATCAGAACTTCTCTCTCTCCCATTTGTTTGATTTATTACCTGTAACCCCTTTTCATATCATATTGTCTTACATTCTTACATCATTTTCAGTAAATTAGTTATCCCTCCATATCTTGGTTGTGCCCTCTGTAATTCTTCCCCCCATCCCGGAAAAAGGAAAGGTAGGGGAGGGGAAGCCCTGTTGCTGGTGATACAATCAACTGAACTGTGACACACACATATATCAAGAATTTTCTTCTATTGCTTTCTTCCCTTGGGCCAAATATTGGTTAGGGCCTCATTCCTTAAAACTAGCTAAGAGACTCTTCCGAAATATGATGAGCTCTTGCATTAAGTCCTGAAGAGCAAAACAACATGAAAGCACTTCTATTGTCAGATGTATACAGTTTAATACTTAAATTCTGTGATGAATAAAATACTTTGCAGTAGAACTTTTGCCTTTCATATTGGAAATGAAGAGTTCCTTCAGACTGCAAATCTTGGAAAAATAGTTCAATTTGAGCTGCATGTTTTAAGATTTTTTCTCACTGAAATTCTGCTTTCACATTTTCAAAATGTAGTGTCTCTCTTTTAGCTGATTTAAGAGCTATGCTTTCACTAAAGAATGGATAACAGAATAGCATCTATTAAGAGCTGCTTACCTGAAATCTGTTACATGATTATTATCCTGGGATGAGAACTGCAACTTTAAGAAAAACTCACACTGGCCCTGCTCAAGGAGAGTGCATCAAATGTTGTATGGATACGATCAACCTAAAAAGGAAGAATGCCAAGTGGGTAAAAGGTGCAAGTCTGGAGGCAGTGATGTGTTGCCAGCGAGTTAGCCATATCCTTCACAGTCAGAGGCAGCTCTAGTAAGTTTTGCACCTAGACAGCTCATTCATAGATATATAGGAATAATGCATGTCTAATTAGCTACCCATTTACTTACGAAAGTTATGATCAATATATTTTTTCACAAGACTTAGAAATGAAAATTACACAACATGTTTTGCCTACTTTGTTTTATCTGCATTGCAGAACAAGTATTTACATTTTATGTCTTTTTTTGTCAAAAGTTGGCTTAAATTTTATTCAATATTCAATAAATGTGCATGAGACAAATGCTGTTTTATACTGTTTGGCATTATGTACTATGGAAGAAAGAATATTGTTACATTTTAAAGTTGTTTGATACAAAAACAGGATAGTAGTGGCTTAATACAGAACCATAGAATGGCTTGGGTTAGAAAGGACTTCAAAGATAATATAGTTTCAACCCCTTGTTGTGGGCAGTGATGCCAACCACTGGATCAGGATGCCCAGGGCCTCATACAACCTGCACTTGAATGCTTCCAGGGCAGTCTGTTTCAGTGCCTCACCATCCTCTCAGTAAAAAAATCTCCTCCTAATATCTAATTTAAATTTCACTTCTTTTAATTTAAAATCATTCTCCCTTGTCATATCACTATCAGAGCACGGAAAAAGTTGTTTTCCTTCCTGTTTATAACCTTAAAGTACAGAAAAGCTGCAATGAGATCTCCTCAGATCTCTTCTCCAAACTAAACAAGCCCAGCTCCCTTGACCTTTCTTCACAGAAGGAGTTCTCCAGCTGTTTGACAATCTGTGGTACTCCTCTGCACTCACTCATAGCTGTGAAAATTGTACTGGGGGGCCAAGGCCTGGACACAGTAATCCAGATGTGGTCATCCAACCAATTCATTATCCACCAAATAGTCCAGCCTTCACATTCATGTCTCCAGTTCAGAAACAAAGAAATGATGTCAAAGGTCTTACACAAGTCCAAGTAGGTGATATCAATCACTCTTCTTTTGTCAACCTCTTTTTTTCCATTCAGTCTAGTCTACAGAAAAATCTGTCCTTGCACTTTCTATCAGAGTATAATAGTTTAGTCACCCTTTATATGTCTGGATAGGTCAGTGATTGCTATATCTAATTCAAATTGATTAAGTACAGATAACAGATAACTAGTAATGAAGTTGAATCATATGTTTCCCAATCTGCTGCAAGTATGAAGAAAGGAAGAAACATCAAAAGGAGAAAAAGGTCAAGACTGAATACAAAATACGATAGAAAAATTAACTTTTTTTTTTCCCATGAAAAGCTGAACTTAGAGTTCGTGTTGAGTATTAAATATTTGACGGAAAACTTATTTTTGGCTATTAGAAGTAGAGTTTCCCAGTCTACAGGAAAATGTCTGGCTTGACCTCAATCTTTCAGGAATCACTGCATTTTCATATAAATAACAATACTTAGATTACTCTTCAGAATGGAAACGAAATAGGCAAAGTTCCTTTTGCTTTATGTACTATGTTAAAACAACTACGTGGCTGCGTAGAGGACAGAAGTGTTCCCTCCATTTTTTCCACTGACTTAGAACAAATCATTCAATATTCTTGAGATTCTGAGTAGAAATCATTTAGCTTTCTTGAATCTCTGAGTTCACCTCTACAGGAGAACAGATGTCCACAGTTCTTCAGGATGCTTCTAAAGTTTTTCTTTTTTTCTTTTTTCCTTCTTTTTTTCTTTTCTTTTGGGCCCTGCTGGATACAATTTAATTCTATATTACAGCAAGTAAGTAGCAATAATGCTTCTTATTACAGGGTTATAGAAAGGGCTCAGATTTGGACCCAGATCCTCCACAGTTGACAAAGCATGAGAATATTCCATGCCTTACTGGCTAAACATCCTTTATGCAGCCTGGAATGGATTGCTGTGTTTTAACCTTTGCTTCCAGCCTTTACTGTCATAAACTATGCTTGCTGCTCCCCATTTTTACTTCGTACTGTTTCACTTTTCTCCTTGGACAGCAGATTCCTCCTACTGCCAGCTGTAGCAGTAGTCATATTAAAACTGAGTTATTAAGTTTGTTGGAATTATCCATGCTGATTAATTTTGGAAGAATGGTGGAGAATATATATTCTACCTGGTAGACTATGATCTGAGTTGACAGGTTTGGTTGAAATATGTTTACTCAAGACTCCCATTGCACCTCACTTGCAGAGTGTGTCCACTACTCTAAAGCAAGGCCACTGAGTAACAACAGCAGGCTTTGAGAATTTATTTGAGCATGTCCCAGCATTCTGTATTAATGTATCAAAGCATCTATGCATCCTCAGCAATCAAACAGGTAATCTGAGTAGCACAACAGAGACTTTGCAGGTGTCTCTGTTATGCATAACATGATTTATCTCATTGGATCAACTCCGAGTAAAACTGAGCTGGTAGATGCAGTTCTTACCATTGACTTTCACACTGTATATCCCTCTAGCTGTCATTTTATATAGTTTTCAGCTTTAGTTTAAGTGTTAGTTAAATGCTATCTTTCGTATTCTACATGTAAACATAGGTCATTTACCAGTACTGCTTCAGGCATACAATTTGTTTTTGTTTTGTTTTATATGTTTAGCTACCATTAGTTTAGCTAACTGCTTCATAATTAGACAATATGTTTGTATTACTAAGCATAAGATTATTCATTCACATACTGTGCTGTACATATGAGGTCTGTCATTATTCAGATGTGATTATATCATTTGGATTCATACTGATATTACATTATTCTATCCAATACTCTTAGAATAGACTGGGAGAAGAAGGCAGAATTAAATCCTTACACTGTGCCTGAATTCTGAACTCATGTCAGTAAATACATGAAAACTAATGCAAGCACTGAATTGGTCATTTATGGAATTTACTCCTGGGTTAACTTCACAAGTGTTCTCTACTACAAAAGTGACACAAAAAACCCTCTATATGCCTTTGGATTTCCCTTGTACATTGGGTGTCCAAAATTTTGGCTTGGCTGAGCTGCACAGAAGAGAAATTTTCTTATTGTCTTGGGACACATATAAGATGTATAATATCGTTAATGTATGTAAGTAACAAAACTTATTTTAACTTTTCTATATTTATTAAAATGTACAAAAACGAAAGCAACAAAAATATAAAACTGGTGTCATATTTGACAGGTTTTGTGAAACTAATGCATCAGTGTCCAGTATGGTGAAAGTGGGTGCAATGAGTTCTTAAGGTTCTCCTCAGATCTGATTTTACCTTCCTGTGCTTCATCCTCGAAAACAATTGTTCACAAATGTACATACTGCCACGAAGTGATGACATTAATAACACGTGATTGTGAAGTGAGGGACAGTTTTCATTGGTAAGCTAGGTCATATAAATGTCTGGTAAAGACTTATCATTGAATTTTTCTTTTAGTTGAATGGCTGATTGCTGCTCTATTTATTCAGTCTATAAATTCATAGATAATATATTTAGATCAACTGAAAATGGAATAGAAAATATACAAAAAAATTGATGAATTTTTTGGCAATCTTGAAACTTCTTCTCAAATTCCTTTATCAGAAGGAAGGCTCCCTTTATTGGAAGGCAAGGCTGCATGTTTTTCACTGTTCACAGGAATGTGTTTAGCCAATGTATCAAAATACATAAAATTATTTGCCACAACGTTAGCTTGCCATAGTTTAAGTTTCATTTCAATCTGTTTTGATTTGCAACCTAGCACAGGTAAATGTTTGTGACCTTGAAGATGCACGTGTAGCTCATTTGAGTGAGGGATCCACCAAAATGCTAAATTTGTGAGCAATTGTTCATCTTGAAATTCTGGCACAAATTTTCCTTTTGATTCCATAGAGGATTTTATTTCATTTCACAAATCACAAAATCTTTTCAGCATTTTACCCCATCTTAGTCACCTTACTTCAGAAAAGCAAATAACATCCCCATAATCAGTATCCATGATTTTGAAGAATTCACTAAGTGTCTCACATGTGTGTAATGTTTAACACACACAGGATTTGGTTCAACTGTGTGTAGCAGGTTTGAGATACAGTCACCACTTCACTGCACTTCCCCCTCTGCAGCATTGTCTTGTTGCCTAAACAGTCCCCACTTGAGCTACACAAAATCAACTCATTAAAAATTATCACTGAAAATCATATAGAATGATAAAAGTTTATGATCTTGTGGGGAGCCATTAATAGCTGTCCAGGGCCACATATGGCCCATGGGCTATAGGAAGTAGTACAGAGCAGCCTGATGTGCAATGAGACATTTTAAACCATCCTGCACAAGACTGGCTTTGTGGGCAAAAGTATCCTCATTCCCACTGCTGTCTAGCCACATGGACTATTCTCATCTTTCTTTGTACTGCCAGAATAGAATCTTTTGCGCTGCTGTAATCTTTCATTAAATCCAAATTGGTTTCAGAAAAACTATCAAGAAAATTACATATACCACAACTTATTGCCAATAAACAAAAGCACTCTTTTATACTTTTAGATCTCTAAATAACAATAAATATCACTTAGAACAGAAAATATTTATAGTGATATAAAACCAGACAGTATGCCCCAAAAAGAAATTTGATTTTTAAATGGACATGCTTTTTTCTCCCTCCACTGTATTTCTGCAAGACAACCTTGCTGCAGTTCTGATTCAAGACACCACATCTCTGCCAGTCAAAAAATATTGCAACAATCATCTGTTTAGGAACAGGAGTTGCTGAAAGGCGCACTTAATGCTTACTTTCATTCAAACTTTTCTTTCTTTCTTGTATCTCATACATGAAAACTGCACTGATTACAATTCACAGATTTCCCATGGTGAGTAAATTCACAGTCTGATTACAGATTAAACATAGACCTCTCAAGTTCGGATATTCCATCTCTGCTTTTCCAGTATTTTGGTTCATTAGTGACAAGGAAAATTAAGAATAATAGAGCACTTTATCAATAGGAACAAAGGAAAGCTAAAATTTCCTATCCAAAGCTCTCCAATGGCTTTTTATTTATTACCTTCCAGAAAAAAGAAAAAAAGAAAAAAAAAAAGAAGTAAGTTCATATGCACAGAAATAGGGAAAAAAAAAAGCAGAAATAAGGAGGTCTGCACAAATCTTGTGGAAGGTATCAAAGCTTTTCTGAGAAGGTTTGAAGAGAGGACACTGTCCTGTTCCTTCTCAATGAGTTCACACATCGCTAGTGGTCATCTAATGAACATATGCAAGTCCATGCTGAAAGCTGAAAAGTCTTTCTGTCATTTGGATCAAATATGTGAGTTGTTACTGTTAAATACTAATTATTTTTAATATTATTATTTATACACATTGTTTTTAAGAGATTTAAGAATCCACTTATTTTAAGCTGCAAGGATAAATGAGTTCACATCAATTTCTTAGATCTGACTGAAAAAAAATGATTAAAGTACCTTGATATTCTACTTTACTCTAATCTGCACGTGTTGTAATTGTGAGGATAATTGGCTGTATATCTCTACATTATAGCAGGCGCTGAATGGTGTCTTCATGTCTCATTTTTCATAAACATAATAGATTACATTCACTTGTATACTATAGAGTATTAACATAAATAATTATCTCTATAGGAGCTGACAAGATAAAAACATGTATTATGGTATGCATTTCAATAGAACTTGAAATGGTTCATACCTACTAAGAAAACTTGTAAATTATAGTAGAGAATTTTAAAATAGATGTTATGTATTAATAATTGCTCTTGTAAAATGTTGTCTATCTCCTGACTGTATTTTTCCTGTGTCTTGCATGTGTGATATACATATCGTAATCTATCCTTACATTTAGAGCTTTTAGTCTTAGGATTTAAATCATCCTTAATGTTTATTCATTTGGTTTTGTCTTTTAATTGTATGCTCTCATATTTAATTAAGCTTTTTTGTGGCATCTGCTCCAGTAGTGCTATATAAATGTTATGATTCATACATTTATGATTCATAAATATTTTCTTCCAGGAAAAATCAACACACAGAACTGCCAACACCTACACATAACTTGAAGAGCTATAAGATGCCTGAGGCTGAAAGTGTGGTAAAATTTTTCCAGACTTTATGAAACAAAGTTAGAAAACTGCATCTGTTATTAATTCTCATTATAGCACTCAGTTTGTTTTAACATTAACATACAAACTGTTGGAAGACCTACTACATTGTTTCTTTTTGGAACAGAACTATTTTCTCCTTCAAGTGTGCTAGGAATCATCTTTTTGCAATTTATACTGGTCACATTTTTTGTCTTTCAAAGTCACTTCCAATGTAATCTCACTGTTATGCGGCGAGTTGTTGTTGTGTGATCTATCTTTTCTCCCTAATGTTACTGTCAAGTTCCAGGCAGACATTTACAACCATGAAGATATCTCATGCTTATTACTGGATCATCGCATATAATCTGGATTTAACATATTTGATATTTCTCATGTATTGGCATTCACTACCGTGTCTGTATAGTAAGAAAATCAGATAGTAGATGTGAACACTAAAAAAGACTGTTGCTTAGCTCTTCATCTGCTTTTTCTGTTTTTGTTACAAACAGAAGTATCTGTAGCCTCTAGTAACATCTTCTCTTGACTGGGAATGTGCAGACTTGTAAATATACAGATGAAGTTTTCAGGTATGCCAATTACTTGCTGCTGTGACAGTTGCACTCCATTGTCTGATGGAGAGGAATTAATTCTCCTCTAAACAAACAACAACAACAAAAAGAGAGAAAGGAAAGGGGAAAAAAGGGAAAAAAAATTTTGTACTTAGTTTTCTTGTTCTAAGTAAGATTGAGGTATGTTTTCATGTTCTAATCATCGCTCAACTTATTGGAGATAGTAGAGGTAAAGACCAAATAATTTTTAAGAATTCAAATAGTTTATGAAATGTTTGTGTATGACTTCAAATTACTGGATCTGGTGAAAGATTTCCAGTTTGATATTCTTAATTCAGCTACTGTCCTTTTTCAGAAATGTTAAAAAACAGTTCAGATAGGATTAGTTTTGTTCTGAAAACAGTTCCTTCCCCTATAAAATAGAGGCGTTACTTAAGATGAATGACTATTTGCAACCCTATGGATAATTTTAAAATATCAGTTAAAATTAATAACATATCTTGAGTTTTTTGCTTTTTTTTTTTTTTAATAATAAAGGAATTTCAGATTTCCACAGTTAATTAACTAATAACAGGTATAGGCAGCTAAATAGGTTTTTTGAAAATTGTTTTGAAAATTTATCATCTTATAATACAAACGTAAATCTAAACCTTGGCATAACTTTCTTTCTGAAGGGGCTCTTTGGATACTTTTTACTTTGCAAAAGGAATTTCCGATAGCACTGTTTTGGAGTACAGAGAAATTATTAGTATATAGTTTGTAATCAGTAGTAACATATCACCAGGATAAGAATTTTCATCCTCATAGTACTGGTAAATTCCTTCTGGAGAGGGACCAGTCATCAGCCAGGAGGGGAAGGGTTGTTGTTGCTTGAAATGCTGGCATTCAACTCAGTATGCTTTTTCCTAGGTTTTTGTATCTTTTCAAATTGATGCTCTTTTCTCAAGTCCTTGAGTTATGAATTATTTCCATCTGTGCTTCTGTCTTTGTTCTTTCTTATCTTTCATAGAGTTAGCTTTTGTTCCTTCTCACAGCTCAACAGCCACTTTGTCAGTAAATTCAAGCTGAGGTTGGAAAGCTGTGCTTTAAAAAAGGCAGACTCTTTGTATCACACATAGCTGCATCCCCAGGCTGGGTTATAGTAACATCATTTCTGAATGATCAAAATGCTGAGTCTTTTAGATCCAGCTCTAAATACAATAAATAGCCTTCCCCCCGATTCTGTAGTTTCACCTCATGCTGAAGATGTTTGTGAAAAAAATTAATTATCTTTGTCAGTCACCTTCAATGTGGCTGTAATTTACAATCTAAAGAGAACAAAGTTTTTCAAAAGTACGTCATTATAGTTTCTATTGTGTGTGCGTATTGGGAATTGAAATCTTTCTGGTGGGAACCATTGTTTTGCTTAATGGAAATATACAACAGTGGCACATATGACCAAATAATAAGCCAACTGGGAAGGGAAGAAGTTACATTTGCATTGCGGAAAAAGGATAAAAGAAAGGAAAGAAAACAAGAAAAGGAATAAAGTTCAGAGTTTACTGTAAAATGAGAAGAACCAACTACTGAGGAGAAGTTCTCCAAAGTGGATATTTTAATTATTTATGAAATGGTTTTCTATAGGACAATAGCAGTTCTGAAACTATTCCTGTTTCTTAAGTTTTGGTGTTTTTTTTCTTTTTGGTGTATGTGGTTTTTTTTGTTGTTGCTGTTTTTGTTTTTTTGATTTTCAGATTTTCACTCAAACTTTGTTATTTCTGACCCATGGCTAACAATGCTCCTCTCTATTTTCTCTATTTTTACTGACCCTGTGGTTAACATTAGCACTTGTTCCCTGGCAGGGCTCTGAAATATTTTCCGAGCCACTGCAAGTCAAAGAATCCCTCACTTTGGTGAAGGTATGCTGGTAGTCACAGTGAAAGTGGCATTCACTGGTCCTGTCTTTTGTAAGGAGACCAAAGCATTCATATACTATGACAACTGCTTCTAAAGCAATTTTAAAGCACTGTCACCCAACAAGTGACAATGCTGAGCTAGCATGTGTAGGATCAGAAAAAATATATTGATTTTATTGGCTTCTACACACAATCTTTCTGCAGTGTCAGTTGGATATTGTAGAGGGAATTTCATTGAAATAATCCACAGTTTTAGATAAAAGTTAGAAGAAATCCTGGACAGATTTCTTATGTTCTTATGTTAATATATGTTTACACAGGCACTTGGTACATACAGCAGTTATTACTGCCTACTTTATAGCTGCAAATTCTTAAAAACAAGTAGACATAATTTAATGATGATAGTCCAAAACAGACCAACAGATTACCCATAACATTCCTTTCATGTTACAGCCTCTTTACTATACAATTTATATGAAACAAAAACAAGCACCTGGCTAACTGGGCACTTGTACAAGATTAGCCAAAATATCATTGCTTCCAAAGCTTCTTCAGAAGAGCTTCTTAGATGTTACGTGACTTAACTATAATATGCACCTTCTGCTTATAGTTTTGTCCTACAATATGTGATATAGCTTTGCTCAAGTTACCAGCTACTTTATACAGCATGTGTCATGTTGAAGTTGGAAATCTGTGATGATCCCATGATATTCCACTGATCTGTCTTACATTTACATTAAGGGACATAGGACTTAATATGCATTAAAAATGACTGTGGAAGACTGACCAGTGAGAAGAATGATTATGATTCATTTCAGTGTCAGCTCATAATAAACTACTTGTAAGAAATAGAAAATATCCTTTTTCAGAAGATGGTACAAAAAGACTCAGATTTGATTCTGTCAGATACTAATGTGTTTGTCATTATCATATCCTATTTTTTTTTAACAAAGTTGTTATTAGATATTAAAATTTAAATATTTTTCTAATTGCTTTTTGTAAGTCTGCAAGGAGCATGCAGACAATGGCATGAACATCAGTATACTTCAATGTTATCCTTCCTGTTTGCTTTATTATTATCAGCACAGAATCTCGGCGTTTTGTCATAGGTGTATGGTAGATACAAAAGTAAGTAAACTTACAGAGTCTGGTATATTTCTGAGTGAAACCCAATTTTTTCCTGTAGAAATGCATGAACTCCATTATTTGTGTTTACCTTATTCTATACTACCAATTACTGTATTTGTTTTCCAGTTACAAAGAAATGAGATGTAGTGATTGACTGGTTCACCTAAGGCCATTCAGCAAATCCGTGACGAGTTGGAAAACAGAAGCCAGTAGTATTCTTCTCTAGCTGCTACTTAATGTAGGGTTTATCTGTGTCCTAAAGAATTGGAGCCCAGTTTTGTTGACTTTTTTTTTTTTTCTTTTTAGCCACATATTAATTTTCATAAAGGAAAAATGGGTATACATAATGTAATTAAAAATAATGGCATGTTAATCTTCTCTCCCTAAGCTTCCATTTAATTGCTTGAAGGCTGATGAGTTTGGATCTGATACTTACTTACTAGGGATGATTGCTTAGCCACTTACCATATTAATATTGACAGATGTCCCAGAGAGATAATAAATGAAAGCATATCAGTAGTTTGCAGTCATTTAATGTTAACATACAATGCTACTTAACATATGTTGACTCCCACATTTAGCTTTTCTGATGAAAAGAACAGCATGACAGAGTTTTGCTGAGTTATTTTCATTAAATAAATTTAAAATGACATGAAAATAAACTCACTTTCTAAAATGATGAATTTAGTGTTTTATTGTGCTAATATGACGGGGGAGAAAAAGAAGTAATAATAAGCTCTATTTTTCGATTGTGACTTCAGGTGGATTTGGAAAAGTTTTTAAACACTTGTTATAATAGGAATTGTGTCTCAAAGGTGATACAAAGTTCAGAGAATCAGAGGGACACAAGGTTTTCAAAAAAATCTGCTTCCTAAAAATTTATTGGGAATGGAAAGAAACAAAGATTAATAACTCATTCATCCCACTTCTAGAGGGTGCGTTGTATTCTTCCATGATAGATTTTTATTTCCTGGTCCAGATGTGAAAACATTGTGATTATTCTGTACAACTGTTCTCGAGTGATATTCTCATTCTCAAAAGAGTGAGGAATTTTCAATATTTGCTTTTGAGTATCAAGGAAATACAAAAGTATTCCTATTAATAGTTAACACATATATATATAAATCAACAAAGAATGATGGTTAAATGAATATGAATTCTGAAAGGTATTTAGGAGCTTGACATCTGCATGACTTTTCTTTGATTTCTATCAAATCTGCAAAGCATAACTAACACTATTTAAAGAACTCAGCTTGATGACAGATGTTCTCACTGATAGACCTTTAGTGAAGTTCCTTGAAAAAACACTTTATCCATTAGTAATAATAGCAATCAACATAATTATTCAGGATGAGGGAACAGAAACTCCTTTTCTTT
>NW_024884586.1:13325939-13330158 GCF_019232065.1 Centrocercus urophasianus | reverse complement strand
TACCATCAGAAAACCAGAAAAAGCAAGTCAATTGTAGTCACATAAAACTCTTTAAAGGACACAATGCAAGAATCAAATTATTTTTAATAATTACATAATTGACAGACACTGAAGACCAGGATTAAAAAAAAAAAAAAAAAAAAAAAAAAAAAGAAAGAAAGAAAAAAAGGTTCAATCCTTCCTTAAAATTAAATTGTGACTTGTATTCCTTGGCGAATGATTGAACTCAGAAATAAAGAGGATTAAGATCACAAATTGAACATGGGGTAAAAAGAAGCTAAAAACACTTGAATAAATACCCCTGACTCTTAAAAAAGGTGTAGTATCTAGATACTACACAGTGTAAACTCTTCTAGTTTTGTTGAAATCAACTGGAAATATGTTTTAATTAGTAAAATATATTCAAAGTGTTAGTTTGACTCTCAGAAATAGCAGAGAATATATCACATCTTGGTTCTGTAGAAAATGTGCTGGTGAAACAAGTGAAAAAAAAGAATTGTATTCTTGTGTCCCTGACAAAGTACCTGGGGCTATGCATTGGAATAAATGTTATTAATAACAATTCTCTTCAAAGAAGAAAATTAGTCCTCAGGCAAACTTGGAGAACTTGTGGATTATCTGTTCTATTTCAAAAGTTAATATTTTTCTTTAGTCAAGAAGAATCTTAATTTTAGTTAATTGTTGCCTGCGACCACTGACTATCTTCCTAGAATGGACATTATGTTGCATATTCTGCTCTTGAACAAGCTTCAGCTACATTTGTTTTACTTGTGAGTTCACTTATTTAATTGCTACACATAATTAATAAAAGGTTTGGAGTTTAGTTGAATTCTGTTTTAGCAATACTATATTTGCACATCTCTCCTTAAAATTTCTTACATGTGATTTTTCAGTTAATCTGACTATGGATTCAGAGCTAACCTCATATATGATGATAATTTTGATAATTCTGATGCTACAATTTGTAATTACCTTAAATCACAGGTAAGTAAGTTAGGAAAAATATATTTTCATTTTATACTCCTGCTTGACTGTCTGGTGCCTAGTTGTTAAGTTCCAAAAGTTACAGGTTTAATCAAGTAATTTACAAACAGAGTATATATTTTAATTCAAATCTTCTCTCATATTTTATTACTATTTTTAATTATTGTTTTGTTTCCAGATAAGAGTTTAATTCTACCTAGGAAACGCTGAGAAAACAAGTAGAAAACCTCCTGGTGTAATGGATACGTAAGTGTGGTGTAGCGACAAACTGAGCATATTAAAGAACAGAAATGAAACTTCCACTGTAAAGATGTACTCTATTAGATATAGGCAATTTCATCTGAACAGCTTCATTCCATGAATTAATGCTTAAAACATATTAAGTAGAAATATTCAAGGTTCTCAAGTCTCAGTTGTTTTACATGTAATGTTCTTATGGAAAACAAGTAATAGGAGACTTGCACCAGGAGAAATCAGAGTTAGTAAGCTGTAGCTTTCATGCTGTATGACTAATTTCTTTTTGAAGACTGTGTTGCATTTGAGCATGAGAGTTGCAGCCCCATCACTTCCAGGAGATGTGTTTCAGGTTATGCCATCACTGCAGTTTGGACTTTTCATGTGACTGATCAGGAGAATTCAGAATGAAAAGAATAAGAACTTATCTCCGAAAAAAAAAAACAAAAACCCAAAATCCAAAAATTCCCGGGATTTTTTTTTTCTCAGTGTACCACACATGCTTTTGTATTCAAGTTTAATCAAAAACAAACAAACACAGTAAAAAACAAACAAATATAACGTTTTGCATTGTTGTAGTAAGCAAACAGAAACAAACATCCAGTTATGGAGCACAAAATGCTGAGGAAAATACACTAATGATCAAAAAACAGAACAAGCAAACAAACAAACAAATGCACCTGGTTTTATATTCTTTGCAGCAACAAATTAGCATGAGTACCTCCTGGATAGCATGGAATACAGCATATGTGGCACAAAATCCCAGAGTAGTTATATTTTATGGCATGAAATCTTTCTCTTACAAAATGCAGCAGCCAGTATGTTCGAGAGTTGTCTATTAATTCTAAACACTACAACAATCAATTCTGGTAGCATGTGATAGTAATTAGATCCTATTTTCATATTGCCTTTAAGCTCACTCTGTCTATTGTAATATTGTTTGATAGACAATAATTTCTTCACGTTCATTAACTGGAAACATTAACTCAAAGATTTAACAAGACTGAGAAAGAAAAACCCTTTAAGATGCAGCTAAGTGTATCTGTAAAATGACTCTTAAAAAAAAAAAAAAAAAAAAAAAAAAAGGAATCAACATTACAGCTTTCAAATTATATTACTGCTTTTGTACAAATACCTTGAAAATGATTCATAAAAGCCAATTAAATGGTAGCCTGTTGGCTCAGCAGGAGGGAATCATGTATCTTTTCAACACAACCTGCACTGAGGTATGATGAAATAGAGTGAAAGTAAAGAAACAGTGAGTTTCTACGCTTAGAAGTCACAAAGTATCTAGTTACTTCTCACAGCAATTGAAGGGGAAAAATCAATTATAATGTCTCTGTATCTAAAAATACAGCTTGTACCTCTGCATGGTGCATAATCTTCAGAGCCTACAAGAAGAGGGAATGGGAGACTGAGGAAGTGATCACCAGAGGATGCATTAGAAATTCTGTGAGCTGAAAGCAATTTCATTTGAAAATGAAGAAAGAAAAATGTTTTGATGTTAATCCATTCATGCTTCAGCATTTGACTTACAGTCAGGGCCACCCGCTTTGTAGCTTTCTTACTGAGAGCAAGAGAAATTTTTTATGCCATCATGCTGAAGTAAATCAGAAATTAATCCAATCAAAACAGTCCAGAAATATTTATATAAGATTGGTGTAAAAATCAGACCCTTATATTCAGTGGTATTTCAGTGACACAAATCTGTAGGATTTGTGACTTCTCTAAGACATCCATCAATTCTTTGGACAGATTTCATATATGTCAGAAATTCTGCAGTTCCTTAAGTAATTGCATGCAGTTTTATTCATGGCTATGTCCTCTTCTAAGAGGAGAGTCAGGACTGTGCCTTCTCTTCCTAAGGGGGATATATTCATCTTAGGCAAAATCTTTCATAAGAAGTGTTTTGTTTGAGTTCTGAATGAAAAAGGTCTTGGCTCTTACTGTTTTCCAGCCCAGTCGATCTGTGCAATTAGAGCAGAAAGCAGAAAACCTGCCCCAATAATCATACCCACTCTTTGCCTATGATCACTGCAAGAACTGACTGCAAAGGAGGGACAGCACTTCTGCTCTCCCTGTACTGCAGGCAATTGTACTTTGCTACAGAAGCATTAAGACATCCAATACTCTTTAACTCTCTCTGCAGAAGGCATGAGAACTTCATACAGAAAATTCAAGGGAGGCCATTCTGTGACGTCCCGATGAGGCAGAAGCAGTTACATTAAGAGATCGACTTGTAACCAGTTTAAGGTATACTTCAAGCACACTGCTAAATTAGAAGATACTGAAGTGCTGAATATGATGTCTAGCCACCAGGTCTTGTTCAAGTGAGTTTGGCTATATATATAGATATATATATTTTAATAAGAATATCACCTTGCCTCTCTTCTTCTACAGCATAGTTCTCTCCCCTTTTCATGCTTCATTCACCTTTCACCTGCAAAATAAAAAGCTCTGGACATCTTCTGAAATATGACTCAGAGAAACCCAATTTCTCTATGAAGAAAGATAACTAAGCCATAGCCATTAAAAGGCTGAACACAAGGAAGCAAAACTACAGCTCTGAAGAACCAGCAGCCTTCTTGAAATACTGTGCTTGTAGTGAAACAGCTGCAAATGGCAATATTTCCATTGACTTAATTGGTACTTCGTCACTGCATTTGACTTGATATTTTGGGCTTCAGCAGATAAGGCTAGAGCTGAAAAGATGAAACTCAAAAGGAAGACCTCTCCAGCCTCTCTGGGACTAAGGTATATCTTCCAATAATATGCTTAGAAGAATTTCAGTTCTACATCCTTTTTTTTTTTCCCTCCAAAAAGTTTGTGACATTTATGCTGCAGAAAAGGGTTTAGTTGGCATATGATGATACTGTGTAACACTGTCCAGAGCCAGGTTTTGATCCATCTGTACCAATGGCAAAACATCTTTTAAGAAAGAAATGAGTATGGTTAAAAAAAAAAAAAAAAAAAAAAAAAAAAAAAAAAAAAAAAAAAAAAA
>NW_024884586.1:13314034-13325929 GCF_019232065.1 Centrocercus urophasianus | reverse complement strand
AAAAAAAAAAAAAAAAAAAAAAAAAAAAAAAAAAAAAAAAAAAAAAAGCAAACATAAGGAAAAGATATGATACAAGACAGTCTTGAAAAGCAGTAGGGCTGAGTACTTCCACAACAAACAGCACTTTTAAGGGATTACAGATATCTGAAAGCAATGTAAAAAAGCAGTGTCTAAAATATGACCACCAGGGTGAGTCTCAGCATTCCTTCACTCTAATATAAAACCCCCTAAATTATAGAACAGAAATTGCTAGAAATTATATGCCAACATATATTTAAGTAAGACTTCTGGTTTTAAAACTTTCAGAGAAGCAAGGTATTCGTTTGAGATCATTCACTGTACTGTCCTTTAAGGCTCTATGGTGCTGCAAAGTTTAGCATTTAGTGTAAAAATACTGGATAGAAATACTCTAAAATAAGATGCTTACTTGTCATGACTTCTCAATTATTTGAGTATGTAACAACTTCCTATCTTATCCTTGTCAAAGGGGAAAAAAATAACATGAACTGTAAATACTGACAGCTGTGTTTGTGGGGTGAATGTCCGAAATTAAACTGTTGAACTATCAAGTGCAGTCTGCAGCTTGCTGGCTGCAGCTGGTATAGATTGCTTTAAAAAGTTGAGAACACATGGTCCTCCAGTTAAGAGAGACATGAGCCAGAGCTCTTAGGAAGCTGCTCACCCACTGTATTTCCTCAGATGGATTATTCAGGTTGAGAAAATGAGGGTCTGGGGCTCTGGCAACAGTAGGTGATGGAACAGTTTTATAAATAAAGTGGTCTCACTAAAAGATCTTGAAGATTAGAGATCTGCATGGAGACAAGAGCCAAGGACCATCCAGGTACCTTGGCTGGTGGTGCCCAAAACAGGTGACTGAGCAGCAGAATCTGCTATGACTTTCTGACACAATACCCTGTGCCAGCAATACCCTCTCAGCTGGGAAGTCCAGGCCTAATGAGACAGAAAAGAGAGAGTGCACGAAATCATCAAGCAGAATACACTTCAGTATGTAGCCTTTCTATGAGCAATGTTTTACTCCCTACTGCCCATTATCAGAATTAGGATGCTGATGTTTCAGTGAGTCTTGATATTACATCACTAGGGAGGGCTCCCATAGAGCTGTGTGTGTGTGCAGGAACATGTTGCTTTACACATGAGCCAGCAATGTGCCCTTACAGCCCTGAAAGTCAAACATATCCTCAGTTGCATCAAAAAAAGTGTGGCAACTTTTTCTGGGAGA
Organism: Centrocercus urophasianus; assembly: GCF_019232065.1. Taxonomy (NCBI): domain Eukaryota; kingdom Metazoa; phylum Chordata; class Aves; order Galliformes; family Phasianidae; genus Centrocercus; species Centrocercus urophasianus. The sequence goes on along the minus strand of NW_024884586.1, from coordinate 13,324,689 downwards.
GATTCTTCCCCTCTACACTGTAGTAATGAGACCTCACCTGTGTACTGTATCCAGATGTGGAGTCCGCAGTACAGGAGAGACATGGAACTGCTGAAGTGTGTCCAGAGGAGGGCCAGGAAAATGATCCAAAGCATGGAACACCTCTCCTATGAGGATAGGCTGAGAGAGCTGGGGCTGTTCAGCCTTGAAAAGAGAAGGTTCTGAGGTGACCTGACTGGGGCCTTTCAAGTATCTAAAGAGGAGCTACAAGGAAGAAGATGACAGACTCTTTATCAGGGTCTGTTGTGACAGAAGAAGGGAAAATATTTTCATACCAAAAGAGGAGAGATTTGGACTGGGTATAAAATAAAAGTTTTTTTATGTTCAGGGTAGTAAAGCACTGGAACAAGATGAATCCCACCCCTGAACACATTCAAGATCAGGCTTTAGGAGATCTGAGCAACCTGATTATGTGCTGTTGTATGGCTGCTTGAAAGCTGTAAGTACTTAACTGTTAAAAAGACCATCTTGCTAGCATTTTTGGAGGCTTCAATTTTTTGTTTTATAAGAAAAATATGGAATTATCTGTTTTGAAAAATGTGCTTGGAATTGCATTAGGTTTTGTAAGTTTCAAACGGAGAAGATCTATTAATATCTGTACAGGTCAAATATGACCATTGCCCTACAAGACTTTTCAAATGTAGGTCCATGCATGTTGCTCTGTGGTATCATAGTATATTGTAGTATTGAGATCATTCTCTCGAACCTCTCCAAGGCAACTGCAGCAAAAGCAACTATTAAACCCTTTATGTCAGAAGCAAGGTGATTAAACAATGAGTTCTCTAACAGCTCCTTTTAATATCTTTCAGACACGAGCGATTTGGGTGCGTTGCCTTTGGGAAGGATTATTCAAAGTTGGGAATGCTAACATGCATCATCACTTTTCTTTTTCTCCATTGAGTTATAGGATGATCAGTGTCCCCATTCTGAAAAAGGAGGGCAATCTTTATAAATAAGCAGTGAGAAATTAGTTCATGATTGAAAATCAAGTTTGGAATCTGTGCTAGGGAACAAAAAGCTGATTAGGTATATTCTTAACAGGAAGTATTGCCATAGAAACTGAAGGAATCTTTGCTAGCTGTTAGAAGTGCAGCGATGGGACTTATTTTAATTTTTTGTGCTTTTTTTTTTTTATTATTATTATAAAATCCCTGCAGTTTCAGCAGAAGCAATATTTATAATCCCCTGAGATTTATGCCTTTATTTTAAATTTCATCCTTCATGATGTACTAACCTCTATAAACTTCCCTGGCCTGCAGAAGCATTCTAACTTCAATTCACTAGTTCGTCATAATAAAACTTATTTCAAGGTACATTAGGCTTCTCCAGCCAGAATTCCTATATAGTATGTTTGTAAAAAAAAAACACAAAAAAAGACAGTGGTAGGGACCCTTCTCTTTCATTCAGCACTCGGTGAGCTGAGACTATGATGTCTCAAAATCTCTTGTGGGGTTCAAATTATTAACTGTACCATGATTTGCCCTCTGCTTTAAGTGAACTGAAAGAGTAGGAACAAAGTGATTCATGTCGATTTAAGGACAAACGTGATGTCAGAAAAATATTTTGTGAAAAAAAAAAAAAACAACAAAAACAACAATTTAAAAACTAAGGAAAGAATAGCAGAGCAATTCCACTTGGCAGTCTCTAGCTGCTCTCTTAGTAACAGGAATAAAATGCAGAGCTTTTAAGTGCATAATATACATATGCGCATACATAGCAAAGAAGATGATCTCCTTTCTGCTTTTCCTTACATACATTGTTGTTTAAAAATGTGTGAGAATCTGCTCTATCAAATAATGTTGTTGTGCTCTTTGTATCTGTTGTAATTTACAGAAATAAATAGGAGACATCACAGATTTCCAAAGCAGGAGATTTCCATTTGGAATTTGCATTCAGAAGATGGGTTTGGAGCTTAATTATCTTTAAAACATTCTGTGATTTTACGATTCCATGAATTTGACCCTGGATCTATTGGTGTACAATGGCTTTGTCAAACTTTTGAGAGCGGTTGATCAGGGAGATCTTCACATGCATAGAATATAGTATTGGATACCATTTTGACATACTTCTCTGATCTAAAATGTGACTTTTAAGACTGCATTAATACAAAGACATTCAAGATGAAGGTAAACGTGGTATTAATTCTATTCACCAAAATGGATCACTTTCTGAATGGTCCAATAAATATTGTTGTATATTAAAGAATTCCTGATAGTGTGAATGTTAAATACCTTCTTTATTCAGAAAAATTGTCTTCATCTTTCAGTTTGATGAGATCTAAACTGAATACTCCTATCTGCATATCCATGACTGTAATAGAAAGATGTGGGCTTTCTCAAGAAGCATGAAACAATTTCACTGCCCAGAACAGTTGGTTGAAAGATAAAATGCCAACATTATGGCTTTATTAGATGGTAGATTTATTAATGTAATTTATCAGATAACTTCCATGCATTATTTTATATGCTGCAAGAATGATCTATCTTTCAGAAATTTGTAAGACCATTTTCGGACCCGTCTCTCCTATTACATGCAGTTATAAGAGACAGATAGGGGAAGTGTAGTTACTTCCTTGCTGTATGAGAGGCAAGTAATTTCAAGTAATTTGTCAAAATTTTGCTTTTAATTCATTTCCAATATTAGCTTATCAGCAGATAGATCCTCATGATATAAATACATACTTGCACAAGAAGTTCTAGTCTATTAAATTGCAGCAACTCAAACCCAATCTGTTGGTCAGCTTCCTTAGACCCCTGACTTGCTGAGAAAAAAACTAAAAAAATTAAATAACAAAATTATGTCCCTTCTATGTTGGCAGTAAGTAAATAATCTGTTCCCAATCCCTGTGCTATTTCTCTTCTTTGTGCTACAAAAGATAAGGAGCAGCATGCCTGTGAGCTAAGGTAGAGTTTCTTTTCAGTCTATTATTTTTAGTTCTTGTTTTTAAGTGCCTGGCAACAGGAGAAACCATTAAAAGAAGCACTTCCCTCTTTTCTGCATGCTTGGGCAAAGATTGTTGAAGAGCTGCATTTTAAATGACCAAAAAATAGACCAAAAAAAAAAAAAAATTAAAAAAACCCAACAACCTGTCTTGCATACGTATGCAACTTATCATTTGATACGATGCTATGACCTTATTCTGGGAGCAAGTTGTACACGTGACACTCTCAGATCACATCAGGTGAAACACTAGTGAAAAACATGATTTTATTTCTGAGAACAAAGCAGGTAGCTTATGACATGATTGATAACTGAGTATCAGAGAAGGAGGTAAAATGTCTCACAGTCACCTTCTTAAAGACGCATGCCACCAATCTGCCCTGTGAATTACATGCATTTTGCAGCGAGGAAAGGCAATGCACAGGTTGATCAATATCATCACTGATTTAAAAGGAAAACATAGACATGCAATTTCTATGACCATTCACATGCATTCATTTGAACTGAACACCTAGGGGTACTGGCCCCAGCTCTCTGCACAGGTAACAGTACACTTTTCAGCTCTTTAAGCTGTGAACAACTGTTTCCAAAGACACTGCATCTTCACTGGGATTCTACTTCAAAAACTACCAAGGTTTCATTTTCTCCTTTTCTTCTCTAACCCTCTGCAGCGCTGCCTCTTTCAGCTTCCCAAGGAGGCAGAGAGAGGTTTCTCTGTTTCTCTTTGCTCTCTGCATTGAGATAAACCTGAGCAGCAGCCAGTCAGGGGGATTAAAATGGGAAGAAAATAACTTCAGATCAAATATTTAGCTGCTATCTTTTCTCCTAGATTATCAGAGGGAGATGTGGATACATGTTTCTGGGTAAGTCACTGTTCAGCAAAGCTTTCGCTTTTGATTGCAAAGTGACTGTGAAACTTTAATAACGTGTAACTGCCAGCTACCACACTTCAAAACATTCTGGGAATGACTGACTGCTAGGAATAGAAAATAATAATAGTAGATACTTTTAAATAACTGTTAAAAAATGAACTGCTACACTTGCCTGTTTGGTAGCTCGAATATACAAGCTGCACTGAGAAGCACTGAGAAGCCCTGCAGTACCATAGGCCAAAGCACGCAGTGGGAGCAGCCGCAGGCTCTCACGCTTGCATGCGCTGCCCTCGCGCTGAGCGAACAAAAGAGCCGAGAGGAGAGCCGTGGGCAGCAGCCCAGGCACGGGGCTGGGGCTGCGGGGACTCTAAAGAGGCGGGAAGCGTGCGCTGCAAGGAGCGTGCAGCGTCTCGTGCGGGGGTTTAAAAAAGGGCGGTCTCAGCCGCGTGGCGGCCGTTGGAGAAGCACGCGGCGGGCGTGAGGAGGCGAGGAGTGGGGCGTTCTGTGCGCGGGGTGATCCCGCGGGAAGAATCCGGGGGAAAGGGACCGGGCACAACTTGGCTCAGATGCAGCTGGGGTGGCAGAGAGATTCTGGAGAGAGGGGTAGTTCTGGTGCTGGGGGCTCCTGCGCGTGGATGAAGGTGAGCGGAGCCGAGGAGTAGCAGGCAGCGTGGGAAAGCGATTGCGAAGAGAAGGGGTGAGTCCTGCTGCCGCGCTCGGGTCGGTCGGGGTTACGCCGCAGTGGGTTCCCCTATCGGGCGGGGCCCCGGAGGGAAGCAGGGGGCAGGCAGGGAGCGGCCAGGCGGGCAGGGTCCGGGTCAGGCTTCTCCCAGCAGGGTTCAGGCTGCCCCCGATCAAGGGAAGAGGTGTCCAGCTCCTGAAGCGTGAATGCTCAGAGGTTGTTTTCTTGAAAAGAGATGAACGTAGGACATACAGCACTGCCCCAGGGAGATGTCTTTGCATGGCCGCAGCTGGAAGACATCTGAACGCATCTGATGGCTCCTGACATTGCTCTGGATAGTTTGGAGCATACACCACTTGGAAACTTTGCACGAGGGAGCAAGGCTTTGGTAGAGAGATGGGGATGTGAGAAATTACCAGAACCCCCTGCTGTGGGCAGCAGAAAAACACATCTCTGTGAAAGGACGAATCATGTACCTTTTCTTTGACGAATAATCAAATTGCTGTAATCTCCCTGTAAATCACCAAAGGCCTGAGCTCTGTAACAAGAGATTATTGTGGTGTCAAACCCAATTACCTAGATTTCAGAGACAATAGGATAAAGATTGTAATGGATTTTTCCACTTTCTTGCTTCTGCAGAGGTAGGGGGCAAAACTTCTTAAAGCCTGGTATGCAAGGGTGAGGGGTACACGTGGCAGGCTTTGATAGAGTGAAACTGTTCACCAGGGCATGAGTGGAGCACTGTACATGTTTATGCATAGTGCTAATGTCAATGCCTATCATCCTACAGGAGGGGAAGAGTTTACAATGTGTGTGCATTAAGATTATGATGGTAGTAAAATAGAGTTCCCAATTCATGTGTGCTCGAACAGTTATTTAATAATCTGTTTCATGAAGGTGAAGGGTGAAATGTTTGGGGGTATAAATAGCAGGATTTCAGTAATTAGTTCCTCAGAGTACACAGGGCAGGGAATAAAGGGTATGATCTGCCCTGTGTCAGTGACAGTTGGTTCCAGTATGAAATGAGTGAAAACAACCCAAAACTTCCTAACTTCCTCCAGTCAGAGTAGCAAGGAAATACTCGAATGTGTCTAAAGGTAATAACTGCTTGGGACAGGAGACAAAGGAACAGACCAGAGGCCACATAGAAGGAAAGATATAATAACAAGACCTGAAGAAGTGTTTGGAGAAGGAAAATAAATAAATAAATAAAAATAAAAAATGGATATAAGGAGGGGGACTGCTGGAGGCTCCTGTTTAGAAGGGCTTACTCCGTGCCAGAGATGTATGTCTGTCTCTAAGTGCCCCATGCCAAAGCAGGAATAACCATGTGGATAAGCCATATCTGTACATGACATTCTCAAGCAGAATGTGGCTTGTGGGCAATCAATGTTGGAAAGGGGAGAGCACTGAAAGGACTGCAGCTTTTGACTCTGTAGAGAAACACTGGAGAATACTGAAGTGAGAAACCTGGGCATGTATTCCAGATCATGAACTAAAGTTCCTGAAGATATTTGCCTGAAAAAATAAGCTGTGGCACAGTGCCTATTCTGCTGTTTTGCAGTGAATGTGACTGCATGAAGGATGTAGAGAACAGCAGATGTACAAAGTGGCAGTTATTTGAATCCCTACCTTAGGATGAATGACTTTCTCTGAGAAATGGCTATTTCTCTCCACTGAGTCTGTACTGCTGAGATCAGATGAATCTCACTTACTTGTAGAGAAGTAACTATCCTTTGCATGTCTGTTATGATACACAAACTTTGGGACTAGAGCAAACTACTGCCTGCTTCCTGTCATTGGTTAGTAAAGGTTTTAGACATGACTTGAGAGTTTTTTGATGGGCCAGAAAACTCATCTTTTGAGAACATCAGGAGAAATTTTTCAAGGGGCTTTAATGAAGTTCACATTTTGTTCTCTATGAAAACAAAGGCTATGGAAATTTCATACACTACACACTACTCTGAGTACTTTGAAATGCTAACCCAGCACAAGCTTGTTCATATGTTTAGTTCTTGCATAGCTATATTGCAGTCAGTGGGAGCTCTGCCAGTGTCTTAAATGTGGCCAAATTTTCACCCTTCAGTTAATTAAATTACTTACAGGGCAGAGAGTGAATTATGTGTAAACCAAGAGAAGATTGGAACCAAATTTATTAAATGTGTCTTATAGTGCTTAATAGATTGATATTTCAGTAGCTAGATTTCATGTAGGTTGCTCCAAAAATAATAACTTCTATTTATTTCCATGGAAACAACAACAGATGCAAAGAGCGCGCGCACACACACACACACACACACAAAACCACCACAAAAAACAAAACAAAACAAAAACAAAAAAACAACAGCCCTATTTAGTACAGCAAAATCTCAGCTACAAAACACTGTTTTTCAACATAGTCATCACCTTTAGCTGTGCATTTTTGCAAGCGGTGAGAAAGAGCCTGCACACTGCACTCATAAATATCTATACCAGCAGAGGTGACCCCCTGTCACTGTAATGTGCCACCCACCACATCACTGAGCTCACATCCACAGTTTGGTCTCCATAAACATTCAGCAAGCATCAGTGAATGTCACTGGGCACATTTCTTTTCCGCACAGAACAAGTCAGTTCCACACTTTTGCTTCATACGCACTTCCATGTTAGACGCCATTTTGTCAGACTGCCCCTCTGCTGCCGTCTGTCAGATGACAATAAAGCATAGTGGAACTTTGGCGGGAAGCTTCGACCTCTACTGCCGCACAACCAACATCTGCCTTTGACACTGTGGGCCAACATAATAGAATACGGATTATTTTCACAGCAGCCATTGTAGTTACTAAAGGTCTTGTTTAATCACAACAGGTTGCAGCTTCACATATTAGTCTAATATTGAGTCTAAAGATCCATCAGCAGATTTCTTTGCTGCACTGTAAGTTACATATAATACTGAAGTTGCACAAAATGTTATTCTCATGAGTGATTGAAACAGAAAACTGAGATTCTGTGTTTCGAGCAGGTGAGACTTTGAATGTGCTTGAACATAATAGTTGTAAATACTTCACATTTTAGAAATGTTAAGTGCCCACACTCCTTATGTGCCATTGCCTGCTTCAGAGGCAAAATTAATTTACTCAGTTTGTTTTCTTTTCTAGCTCATTTGGGGTGCAAAATAAAACTTGTAATATAAATAAAGGCTAATAAAAGTTTCCTTGGGAGGTCAGACAACATCAAAAACACGGATTATGTCTTTGTATACTGAAGTATGGTGGAGTAACTCTGTCTTACTTTGTGACAGCAAAATGTGATATTGTGTCTCTAAAATGTGTGTAGACAAAAGATAAGTTCAAGTTGTACACGAGAATAACTGCAGTCATCATGGTTATGTACTTTATCAGATAATTCTGATTTACTTGTCACCAGCTCGGTACTTTTTAATGTTTTGCATTTGGTTTCTGATTACCATCTGATTCAAGTGCTCGAGCTATATCTTGTGGCAGTGCTTTCCTTTCGCTAGTACTTGAACAGCAGTAACTTCTGCTACTCTTCCCTTTTCTTCTACTTCCAGCTTCCTGCAGCATGGCTTCTTCCTCCCAGTCAGCCTGTTCTTTCATCTCTCAGCGTCAATTCTGTAGAGAAGAGTTCAGCTAAATACAGAAAAAGGAAGTTACAAATGGGGGGAAAAAAGTGATGCTTACAAAAATAGTGACTTTCTGTCTCTGCCTTATTCATGTTACAGTGTCCTCCATATTAACAAAAACCTGATTGCCAGCAGTAGAGATGATTAACAGAGACCAACTGAAGCATGTTTCAAGAGGAGATTTCAGACTTATGGCAAGCTACAAGCTTGTTTGTCAATGTCAATTTACCTAATACAGTTTTAGACCACACGGTAAAGTGGATTAAAGAACTCTGCCATCAACAAACACTGGCAAATCCACAATCTGTCAGCAATTTCTGTGTCTCAGCTGAGCTGAAGATAAAGGAATTGATGGTAAATCAATAGGGCTCAATTGTCATATGCAATAGTGTATAACAGCAGCACTTAACAGCCAAGTTATTTATGATAGTCTTCTTGGAGAGAAGACACAGTCTCTATATCTTCCTAGAGATACATTCTGATTGTCCCTGGGTTTGGCAACTAAACTGTTCCATTCCTGTGTATTTCCTGATGCACCTGAGAAAGAGATCTTTCTAGTACTGTATTGAAATTTCAGATGGAGTTGTAGCCATCTACAGGATTTCCGGGACATTTCTTGATACTACACCACTACTATTATTTGTTCCAGTAGAAGGATGTACTTTCATTTAAAGCACAGATCCTTCTTGAGACTATATTTTGATATTTTTTTTTTTCTTGCTTTTGATGACATCTACCTTTCTGAATGGTGTAGCTGTCTTTTCTTCATCTGTTCAGAAGTGTTTCACGATAACACCCTTCAGCCTAGAAAAGAGGACAGTAATGTGTTGTTTGCCTACCATATGTGGCAATACCATATGATTTGTTATTTGGAAAGCAGAGCTGAAATTCTGCAGTGCGTTCCAACCTTAACTTCCAAATATTAAATGTTATAGTTGATTCTTCACAGTAAACAAATTTAGGCTGAGAATCTAGAGAGAAATGTATTTAAACTCTGAAGCATCGAGCTAGGAAAAATACCTTGGGCCTAAGAACTTTGCTCTTTTCCTTTAAGATTACAGTAAGATTTCTGTGTTCCTTTTTTAATAGAATTTTAGTTATAATAGCATCTGCAGAGTAAGCCTTTTCATACATTTCTATATGTCATTTAACCTTTCATTCCATTCATGGTAGAGGTCTAGCAGGATATAGTGGGTGATACACTAACTGGAGCTATAGTTTCAGTGAGTTTACAGTTTGGGGTTTGGGTGAGAGGCGGGTCTACGAGAATTTGAATACTTATCATACTTTCAGATAAAGGGTAATAAGTAGGCATACTTCCACGTGCACATATATGTATATATGTGTATGTATATGCATGCACAAGTTGCCATAATGTTCTCATTTATCTAAGGTCTTTTTCAGATTAACAAAATATTTTCACATTTGTCATCCTGGGCAAGTGTTGAGTCATTCCCTGTCTGTCTACTATACTTTCAAAGATTCCCCTAATGTGAGTGTAGGCTGTGATCCTGCAACAGCACTTGGCATAGCTGATATTCTCAATAGGAGACTGGCATGACTTTGGGGGAAGGTCTACCCTGATTCTTTCTGAAAATAACCAATAAGTTTCTATTGTTATTAAATGTGCTATACTGACAGCTTAGGAAATTTATTGCTCTCATGGTTTTCTGATTTTTGATTATTGATATTGCACGTCATAACATCCTGTAGTGCACTGGGAGTTAAAGTGTCAGTGCTCCAGTTCCGGGTACCTGTCGCTGAGGATAACTACATTCTCCAGAAGACTATTTGCTGTGCTCTTATCATTTCTGCTCAGGGGGAACACATATAAGGTCTTTTTTAATAATTTTGGGGTCCCCTGTTTCCCTTTTTGGCACTGATTTGTGAAATCCCTTTATGAAATTGGGCCCTGCGAGTCACGGAACTGGGCCGAAGCAGCCCATAAACTGTTGACAATTGCATTAGGCACAGCATAAATATTCACACAGAATGGTCTTTGCAATTACTAAAATATGTGTTCCTAGTGTACTGCAGAGGATACCGCTTTATTGAGTAAATAAGTGGGTATGCATTTCTAATCTTTCCCTCACTTGTAAAAGTGATTTAATTTCCTATTTGATGAGAATGAGTGTGGGGGAGATCAACTACAGTTATTTTCCATGTGGTCAAGATGGTTGGAGAAGTGACTTTTTTCCAAAATGCTTTGTTCATTTTTTATTTGAAGAATCCCATTAGAACGCTACATGGCACATAAGACTTGGTTTCTGAAGAATTTCTTGAGTAAAAAGAATACTGAGTATTTCACTTTGAAATGATAAAACTTAAACAAAACAATCCTCACTTACATGAGAAGAGATTTTCATGGACTAACCTTTTTGACTAAAGTGATTCTCTCAATTCAATTTTTTTTTTTTTTTTTTTTTTTTTTTTTTTTTTTTTTTTTTTTTTTTTTTTTTTTTTTTTTTTTTTTTTTTTTTTTTTTTTTTTTTTTTTTTTT
>NW_024884586.1:13263519-13313934 GCF_019232065.1 Centrocercus urophasianus | reverse complement strand
CAATACTCACTTACATGATAAGTGATTTTCATGGACTAACCTTTTTGGCTAAATTTTTTATCTAAATTCAATTTTTTTTTTTTTTTTTTTTTTTTTTTTTAGTTTGGGGCTGTAGTTCTGTTGCATAAAATGTGATCTAGCTTAATTCCCACATATATTTTCCTGTTGTGGTATTTGCATTCCAGCCTATGAGCATTTAGAATGAATATGTCAGAACTTGTTTTCGTGCCACAGTATGTTAGTGGCTTTCTGTGTCTGAACTACTTTGGAAGCAGCCTGTTAGTTTTGGTGATGAAGTTGTGCAAAAAATCTTCTCCAGCTTTTTTTCTGCGACTATTTCTTCAATCAGTCATTTCATAAAAACTGGATTATTGTAATCATCTGAGTTAATATATTCTCCCCCCCCCCCCCCACCTCTTTTTTTTTTTAATTTTATGTATTTATTTATTTATTTTGAGTGGCAGAAAATGCAGTGAAGACGAAGTGGCCTTTGCTGGCACAGTGAGCATATCATGAAAATGTGTCAGAAAGATATCTCTGTATATCTTGGCTGAAATTTATATGGATATTGAGATTTTTATTGTCCTAGTTCATTGTGTTATCTGAAGCAATTTATAGTGGCTTCTCCGATAAAAATATACTGAATTTATACCTGAGTACTGACACTTTCTATGAATGCTTTAATGTATGTATATAAAATATATACATATATATATCAGATAAGAATTGTTGATGTGTTACTTCCAATTTCTCATATCTGTTCTCTTGTAATACTGCTTTCCAATTTTTTTCCCCCTTTCCTCCCACTGCTGTATATTTGATTGGCCTTCTTGCACCCTGTCTTGAAAAGGGATTTATGTACAAACCCATAAACCCAAAAGGGCTTTTGCATAACCTCCTATGAAGTCTTTTATTCAGCTGCAAATTGCATGTCTTTTCAAAGGACTTTTGCTAGATTTCTAGTTCTATTTCTTCTTTTGTCCAGTTAATCCTTAGACTCTCATAAGCACTGAAGGGGAAAACCTAATGAATTTTTCTTTTCTGAGTTGTATGTACCATATGTAGAGCACAGAAATAAAGCATACTTTTACCATTATGATTTCTTTTTTTTTTTTTTTTTTTCTGGGATGCTAAGATCTCAGTTTTCCCAACTGCTTTTTGAAATAGAAGACTCTGAATGTTGAGCTTCATTTCCTTTCTTGTCCTCTAAGTGTAAAGCTCTCTACTGAACAACTGCAGGCATCATGTAGTAAACAGCAGAGCCGGGTCATTGTAATACATTGTGCCACACCTTTTTTGCTTGGAGTTGCTTTGTAGCAATTCATTTGACAAGCAGGGTATCAAAAATTTTTTTCCTCTGATCCTTGATTTAATCCAGTCTAGACCTGGTTGTCCCAACTGCTTAGTCATACCACACTTAGACTCTGTGCATCTGTGTGAATAGATCCTGATTCATAGAGTTATTGACCTTGTGAATCATAAGGCTCTCTCTGCTTGAAAAAATTGCCACACGCCAAAATCTGAAAGTTAACTCATATTCCATTTTTAAACTTTTTGTCCGCTGATGAAATGTTTATCCTAACTTTTAACTATTTATGTATGCTGTTGAACTTAAATTTATTTCTAATAGTTGATTCTTAAAGTTCTTGTCTTTTGGAAATATACATTTACACCATTTATTCCAAGAGTAATGCCTCTTATTCATTTCTGTAGATTCTGCCACCAATACAAAGGGCACAATAACAGTATTTAATGGAGCTAGTTCTCAGCTACAAAGCACTATTTTTTTTTTATTTTTTTTTTTTGCAGAGTAGCTTCCATTAGCTGTGCATTTTTACTAATGATGAGCAAAAGTATCCACCTGGCACCCATCAAAATGCACAAGACAGGATGATTCACTGTCACTGTAACCACTGCTGAAATGCACCACCCACCACTCACTGTGCCCACATCTGTTGTTTGGTTTCCGTACATTTAGCAAGCATCAATGAATATGAATGGGTACAATCTTTTCCCACATGAAAGAATTCCATGCCACACCTTTACTTCATATGCACTTCCACCTGATACGCCATTTTGTCAGACAGTCTCTCTGCTGCCATCAAAATGGAATGGAATACTGGTGGGAAAGTTAACCCTCTACTGCCAAACTGCCAACATTCTCCTCTGGTGTCACAGCCCAACATAATATGAAAGGGGCCATTACTTTCAGAACAGCCCATCTAGACAGGTGTGTATAGGTGTGTGTATATATGTATATACACACACGCACATCGTGTATCCCTTAGTAGTAAAACTCAGGAGGCCGTTTGCTTGTTCTCATCAGTTTCTTTTTACTTTTGCTTTCACACTAGAAAAACCAACTGTTTGTTTTCTTAGTGACATCCTCCATTTAGATTTGAATTTTCTTTATAAATGGGGAAAAAAAAAAGCATGCATTAGGATACCAATCCGTTGTTATCCTTTGCTACTCACATTTATGATGTCCTGTTGCCACCCATGTGAACTGGAGCTGTGAACTTCACTTTTGTTTAATCAATCCATATATACATTTTTCATGGGATTTTTCAGTAATTATATGGGCAGAATTTTTTGGTTTAACAAAACAGGCATGACATCCTCATAGGTAAAATGGAGATAGGAAGATCATTGTGTATTTCTTAATAAATTCAAAAAAGAGTGGTATGGAAAAAAATCCATGCCTCACAGTATGCTCCACTCAGGAAAAAAGAGAGAATGTCTTGTAACAGCTAGTCATTATTTAATGTGTATTTAAAGGTATTTCAGCTTTGAAACAAGAACAGATAAATAATTTCTGCAAAATAAATGAATAAGCCATTCAAATGCAGTCTTATACTCCTACTTTATTTAAATACTCAAATGATCTTTAAACAGTATGTATGTATTTTATCTATTTAAATTTTATAAAATATATATTTTAAGCTACTCCTGCATTGCGAGAAACTTGACTGCCTATAACCAAACAACTGTGTTGCTTAGAAAATATCTAGCTGATACGGAGTGCTTTGGTTCTGTGCTACTGACACCTGAAACCAATTTTTCTTGTGATACAGAGTTATCTTCATTTAGTTTGTACATAGAAGTTAATTTTAACTGCTGAGGGCAGTGATTCCATTTTCTAAGTTTGTAATTCCAAATCTGTTCTTTGAAGAGAATAATGCTGTAGGTAAAGTTAAAAGTGCTTTTCAGTGTGAGAAATCCAAGCACAGCTTGGCTTGCTCACTGTAAACAATATAAAGAAAAGCATGTGAAATATACAATGTAGTAGCTATAGAAAGCAACGTTAGGAATATTTTCATTTGCATTGCTCCTATATTTGTCTGGGGATTTTTATCCAATTATCAGGGGTGTATTTATAATATCTTATAAATTGCATATCTTTTTAATACTAAGCAATAGTTCATTCTTTCCTAATTATGACTGTTTTGAGCACTAATGGCTTATGCTTTAATCACTCTTTATCTATCTATATTTTGTGGTGATGATATTGCTGAGTCAGCATGGAAAGAAATTGCAAATAATGTCTCAGCATGGGAAAAATTGCAAACAGTATCTTTGCAAAAGGGTTGTTCTTGTACATCTTGCCAGTACTTACACGCTTGAGTGACTATAGCCAAATGCTCTTTGTCAGTTGTTATGAAATCCCCATCCCACATGTTCTGTAATTCTAGCTGAAGCTACTTCTAATTCTTGAAGTTTTCAGTAAGTTTTTTGAAGGTATGACATATAAATACCAATCATTCACTTTGATAAGCCTATGCAACTGCAGAAGCTTGCTGAGCTGGAGAATTAAATGTCCAGTACCAATGGCAGTGCAGTGTAAGGGCTTTTTTTTGGTGGGGGGAGAAAGATAAAAACAATTCTAAAAAAGCTCATTTTTCAGCAGTTGCATAAACTGGAGATGCTGATTTTTCTCTAAATTCCAGTCACTCATTCAGAGGTCAAGTAAGAAGTACCCAAGTCCCTAGAAAAGATTAATTTCCCCTACTTGGACTTATAGTCTAGCCTTTGTGTACCTCTGAATTTTATTCAGCTTTGCAATGCAACGTGAAAAATATTCCTTTCTACATTAGTGCCTTGATTATACAATACTAAGACATTTTGCTTTTTTTTTCCAACATATGATTAGAATTCTCTCTTATGCTATGTCCCAGCTTCAATGGAAGGAACATATTTTTATGTTTTAAACCATTCTGTACCTTACTATTTTCAGGAAGTAAACTAATGAGGGACTCTTTAGAGTACTCTGAGGAAAATGGAGTCAAGTTCTCCTGTTTGCCTCACAAAATTTCAATTAATTATGATTCACCATGTTTTACATTTCTACATGTTGTCTTAAAGAGAAAACAACCTGTGAAGAAGAGCTTTCAATCTGGATCATGAATATAAAGAAGTATTCTAGTGCCTTTTGTGTCCAACTTGTCTTCCTGCCTATGCTTCCCTATTTCTTCCTAATGACCGGTTCCTCCAAATGTTTTAAATTTTCTCTTTTTAATTTAGCTTGGGTTGGAAGGGAGCTCAAGGGTTATCAGGTTCCAAATCCTCTGTCAAAGGCAGGGTTGCCAGCTGCTAGACCAAGTACTAGATCGGAGTGCCCAGGGCCCCAGGCAGCCTGTCCTTACATGCCTCCAGGGATGAGGCATCCACAACATTTCTGGGCCACATGTTCCTGCACTTCACCATTCTCTCAGTGAAAACCTTCCCCCTGGCATCTAATACAAATCTTCCCTCCTTTAGTTTAAAATCATTCCTCCTTGTCATATCACTATCCACCAGTGCAAAAGTTTTATTTCCCTCATGTTTATAAGCAAGATTCCCTTTAAGTATTGGAAGGCCACTATTAGGTCTCCCCATAGCCTTTTCTTCTCCAAACTGAATAAGCCCAGCTCTGTCAGCCTGTCTTCATTGGAGAGGTGTTCCAGCTCTCTAATCATTTTTGTGGCCCTCCTCTGGAACATCTCCAAAAGCTCCACATCTTTTCTGTGTTGGGGACCCCAGACTTGGATACAGTACACCAGATGGGATGAAACTTTTGTAAGAAGTATAATCCATTCTTCTACATTCACTGTAGTGGTCTGTAGTCAGCTGTGTCTCTGGAAATAAGCCTGTCAATATAACACAGGATTTAGTCCCTTATGTGATAGATTTTCTCCTCTTAAATTCCATACAGTAGAAGAACAGAATCTCATTAACTATTTTTAGATTCTTTAAAATGTAATTACGCATCATTACCCACTTTGTAATATTGCCAGGCATGGGAAGTTTTACGAAACTAATTGTACACAAAACTGCTATTGATACAAATGCTATTGAAGTCTGTTGCTAATAACCATGTAATTGCTTCCAACTCCCACAAGGATGAAATGGAAGACGACCCAAAATAAGTGACTGGTAAACCTAGAAATAACCCTAAAATAATACACAATGCATCTCCCCTGTTAACTTCATTTTGTTCTGCTGATTGTAAATATGTGTGTAAATAAGAAACAAATAAAAATCCAAAGTTACTGATATGAGCACTTGAAGCAGAACTCTTTGAACTGTATTACAATTTCTCAAATATGAAAAGTACTCAAGGGATGTAATTTACATACCATTGACAACTAATGTTGCTTTTATGTTGTACACATAAGTACAGAATAAGAAAGTAATAGGGAACTTGCAAAAGCAGGAATAATGTACAATGCACTGGTTTTAGACAGGTATACTGAAGACATCAGCACGTTTTGTCAGGCTGATAGATGTGAGGAGTAATTATATTAATAAAGCCAATTTTTTGACAGCACAATAATTTTTAACGTTTTGTAAATGGGTAGGATTTTTTGTAGCCCTTGAATAACTGAGTTACTTGTACTAAGACTTGACCTTCTAATAAAATCAATGAATGGTGAAAGTGCACACAGAATAGTTCAATACTGTTAGTGGCATGACTTCTGTCCATAGAAGTTGCTACCATGTTTTGATCGTTGGAGATGATCCTCCGAAATAATTTCAGCTTAGGAAGAGAATATAGGAAAATGAGTAAAAGTCATAATACTGAACATAGCTCCAAATAAGACTATTTTCTGTAACTTTTGACTAGAATGAAACAGTTATTTATTTATTTATTTATGCCCCTTTGGTCTAGATGTGATGTTGGTGTTAATAAATCTTAGTTTTGAACAGATAAGGTTGAAGGCAACTTCTCCAGGACATCAGTTAAGCTTTATTACATATCATAAATGTGATATAAAGAATTGCATGTTGGTCTCACTCACGAGTCTTATAAATCACTAATTTAGCTTGGTATAAATTCCTTATATACACATACATTTTTAGAGTAGCTAGGTATTATCAATTCTCTATCACATCATTGTATAGAAGACAATCTCAGCGCACTTTGGTCTGAATTTGCTTGACTTGCTCAAGGAAGAGAGAAGTTAGAGGGAAGCATTTCATGAACAGTAAATGTTTGTGCAGGTGATGTCCTATTTTAATTGGATCAGCAGGCTATCAATAATTGTGGAAAGTGGTGGAAGCGATGATAAGCAAAGTTTTCAGGAAAATAAATGGTAAGTAGTTTTAAACTGAGACAGGAAAGGTTTAGGTTGGATATTAGGAGGAATTTTTTCACACAGAGGGTGGTGACGCACTGGAACAGGTTGCCCAAGGAGGTTGTGGATGCCCCATCCCTGGAGGCATTCAAGGCCATGCTGGATGTGGCTCTGGGCAGCCTGGTCTGGTGGTTGGCAGCCCTGCACATAGCAGGGGGGTTGAAACTCAGTGATCAGTTTGGTCCTTTTCAGCCCGGGCCGTTCTATGATAAATGAAACTAAATTCCTAGAGGATTGTCTGATCAGAAAATGACAACAGCTTTCTAAAATTATAAATGTGCTTTGGAATTGATTCTTCTTCATTTCTCTTGTACACCTTGAAACACTGACATATTTTGGCTATTAAAAAAAGGTCAGATTTCTTATGTAATTAAGTACCACTAGAATCTGAAAGTACTGACAGAAACTGATCAAAATTTTCCATGTTGTAAAATGAGAAATTGAAAAGAATGTTGTGAAATATGGAAATACACGCATCTTTTGTCTGAGATATGAAGTGTAAGACTAAAGGATTGAAGCTGAAAGGAGGAAGACCAGGAACATAATATACTTTTGCCCAACAGTGTTGAAGAGCATTCAGCACTCAGTGTGTTCAGTTCTGATATCATCAGTAAGGATTGATAAAGTTTCTCAGTTATACGATGGAATAATTTTAATTCAGGAAGAAGTGGATAGTAGGAAGTTGCAAAATACACACTATTTATTGAGAATCTGCATTTGTTCACAGAATTTTTGGGTGAGCTCCTCTAGAAAACTAGTCCAAACCAGAATTTGATATATTACTGATGGTTTTTTTTGCTTTAACATTTTAGTTGGGCCTCCTTTCTGCAGGCAAAAGATTTTCTTTTTCAAATTAAATTTCCTATTTTAATTACTGCTCAAATAATACAATAATCAATAATACAATACAGTTCAGAGTAGACTTTAAAGGAATACATAATTTGATCAATAAGCTCTTGTGCCTGTGCACGTTCTTCTAATTTATGCACTTCTCTAGTACACCTGTGTACTATTTTTGTGACTGTAATTGTGGCCTTTCAGATATATTTTAATGATGTAGGTCTCTGCATAGAGTCTTTGTATGTATTTGAATGGGAGAGTAAAAGAAAGCCTAATGGGTAATAAATAAATAGAGAACTGCAAGTTACAATTCATTAGCTGTCATTTCTCTATGGAAAGGAACTCCTTAAATGCTGATGTGAGAAATAAGGGTTTCAGGAAGAGGAGGAAAGTTCTGGCATTGATTTCAGCAAGAATACTGTAGGATCTGAAAGTTTTATTGTTCAAATATTCTGTTAAATTATTCATTAACAAAGAAAAGAGTTAAAAGGAGATTACAGAGGTGTTTAATATGTTAACAGCAACAAAAGCAACAGTAAACCCCATTAGTTCAATTTTTGTATGTTTCTATTTTAAAAATGTTTTGAATGCAGAGGTGGAGAACATGCGTGAACAATGCTCTCAGAAATATGGCTTGATTTTTTTGGATGGTCTTGTGTGGAGCCAGAAGCTGGACTTAATGGTCCTCATGGGCCTCTTTGAACTCAGAATATTCTTTATTTCCATAGTTCTATGGAAGTTCAGCAGTCTTAAGGAAATAACCTGAGTACTTACATATGATAGTATGCCACCAAGCTGTTAGAAGAGCAAGTCTTGTGCTCTAGGCTGTGCTGACTAGCACTGTATGGAACAGTCTCCTGGCTTGGGGAAGAGTACTAAAGTCAGCAAAAAGCATGTAGACACCTAACCATGGAGGCTAATCTTGTTAGCAGAAGCATGGTTTGTTCTTTGATGGTTGATCTTGCAACAGTTCCAGATATAATATGGATATCATATGGATATCACCTCTGAGAATCAAATTTAATATACAGAATTTTACACAAGGAATTTCCCTGATCCACAGATCACTTAGAGCTAATTGAAGGATTTTAGTCTGTTTTTAAAGAATGGTACTGCTACTAATATTTCTCCAGTTTCTCTGGTGCTTTTAAGAACTGGAGAACCATCAAGGCAAAATACTGAGCTTGAGCCTACTGAATCATTATAATATTCCTTTTCCTTTCACTCATACTTAGTGTAAATCCTAAAATCCTGACTTAGCTCAAATTTATGTTGCATACTTCCACTAAAGAACAGTGGGCACTAATAATGTGCAGTAAAAGCTGGCTAGGGTGCAGCAGGCTAAGTGCCAGTTTGTTTGACTAAGGAACTAAGCCTCAAATCAAATAAAACTCTCTTGCATACAGCATATAGGAAATAAATAAATTCTGTTCCCTGCTTTCCTGCATCTTTTACTACTGCTCTTATGATTATTCTTTGTTTTGAAAGCCATAGTCAGCTCACAGATTTTTGCTGAAGTCCCTTCACTTTTTGTTCGGCAATACGTATTCTTAAGCTCTTCATAGCTTCACCAGCTTTCCCATCAAGCCATTCTGAGAAGGGTGGTTGTGTGTACCTTGGGTTGTGTGTGGTTCATTGTGCTTGTGCACACACGTTGTTGTCTGAGAGCATGGAAATACACTAGACAAGCTCTAAAAGATGAAATCTATCTATCTATCTATCTATCTATCTATCTATCCAAATTAATTTTTTTTTTGGGGGGGGGTGGAGGCGGGAAGGAATGTGGAAATATCCAGTCTGGAATGTAGCAAGAAGGATGATTAACTTTTTTAATAAAAAGAACAATCCGTTTTATCTACAGTAGGAAACAAAATCCAAGAGCGTAGGTTGTATTCTCTGCAGAATCATTAATAGTCAGGAAGCTGGCAGAAAAGGATGAAAATAGAAAAAATGCTAAAAGGTTGGCTTCCTATTTCTAGCTCTGGGATTAAACTTCATCCTGCATCAAATATCCACATTAGAATAGATCAGTTCACATTGGACACCAGACCATCTCTGAACCTTGTGGGATGGATAAATGAAGTCATACTAATGGCTTTAATATAGAGTACTATACCAGCTAGCATATGAATTCAGAAATTTTGATTGTGATAAGATGACATTCAGTGTAGGATAAAGAGGATTTATTCAGCATCTTACGAAAGTTTACAATTTGGACTGAATTAAACGTATACAACTGATGCAGAAGTTAATCCACTTATGTCCTGTAAACTAAGTTTAGCCCATGAAGTCAGAAGCCCTCCAAGATTTCTAGAAACAACTTGAGCTTCTAAGTAGGCAAGGAACTGCCTGTTCACTGTGGTTTTCTGTAGACCAAGGGAACTCCTGACAAGCCTTATTTTTTTTCCATTTTTCTCTGGACAATAAAGTTTATGAGAGAGTTCTTGTGGAGATTCCTACAGTTGTCTGTCTATACTTAGTATATACTTTGCGGTCATAAATCTTTTTATGAACATTTTGTACTACTCTCCTCTTCTTAGGCAGTCTAAAAAATTCAAGCAGAGGATCTCACAGTTTATATGTACTTAAGCATGCTTTTGTTTTTACAACAGGAAATAAAGAATGTAAGTAATCAAAATTATAAATTTAACTATGCTTAGATCTGTACATAACACTTGTCTGTCTGTGGAGCTGATCTGCTCAGAGGCTGTTCTGTGGATAATTTATACTCTTGCTTAAAATTTCCATTTTGCCATTAATGAGAGCTAGTCCATTCTGAAACCAACCAACCAACCAACCACTTTTTATTAATTTGAACGTTATTTGTTTTATAGTATTCCTGCTTTAAAATGTCAGGGTTCACGCTTGTTCTCAATAAAAAAGAATTTAAATGACCACATAAGAATAGCAATTGGAGTTAAAACCAAACTGGAGAGTCTTTAACACTACAATATAGAATGTTTTGTCTGGCTTCAGGTTTTTCATCCCAAACGATTTGATAAGTCATCGAGAACTGTAAATAGATTCACCTATATTTGAGTGCCTTGAGTAAAATAAAGCAGTTGGAGCATAAATACATGCAACTTAAAAATATGTCATACTATACAGAGAAATATTTAATATAAATTCAACTTCCTTTCAAAAAGTAATTCTGAGGGGAGAAAAAAATTACCCCTGGGGAAAAAAGAGAGGCATATAGAAATAGTCTGTGTGAATTAAGCATTGCAGATGGGAAAAACCATTCTATTTAATTGTCTATGAAGTAGTCACTACAGTTATTCTCATTCTGAATATCTAAGTACCACTATACAGTGTCAGAGTCAGTCACTATACAGTGAAAGAGTCAGTGACAGTGAAAGAGTCTTAAGTTTCAGTTACGTATTTTATAGCAAAAGATATGTCAGTAGTAGATATGTTTTAGTCAAACTTCATCTCCTGGATGAGATTTAAAAGAAAAACCAAGTTTTGTCAAATAAGATTTAAACATGTAAATAACTTACTTTAAAATATAATCCTTTCTCAATTTATTTATAATCTGAAAAAATTTGCATTATTTATATTATTGAGCTTGAACTGCCAAGTACATCCAAATAAATTGTATCTCTCCCTTTTTTGATTTTTATAGATAAACGTCAGAAGCATCCTGATTTTTCTTACTCTGTTGCAAAGAATCATATTGTGTGAAGAGCTAGAAAAAATGGCATCCCTATACCATGAAAACAAAACCATTAAATAGAATAGAATGAAAATAGAAATCAATCATGAGGTAGTACTTTTCAAATGTGTGAGTTCTTAATCAGTGGTATTATAAATATAATTAAAAATCATCAGCATTGACTAAGATTCAAAGCTCTGAATAATTAAATACGAAGTAAAAATAAATGAGGAAGTCAGTAGTCCTACTCCATGCTGTCCCTCACTATTTTTACCTGGCTGAGAGTATAGGAAGGTTATGTCCATTTTTTACTAGATATTATTTTTGCTTGGACTTCTGTTTTTAGCACAAATTATTCCTTAAAACTTCCATATAATCCCATATAATTTAAAGTTACAAATTAGACAATACAGTAGTATGAGGGATAAAGAAGTGCAGTGCTTTAGACATGTTTGCTGTACTTTGAATTTTTAAGATTTCTTTTTATTTGGATAAGAATTTTATTTTGATTATATTTTTTGATTACTTAAACGTTTTCTGATCTCAAGCAAAGAGATCATGTTTAAAAGCTGCAGTTCTGTTTAGAAAAGGGATGACTTGAATATACTTTGATTTTCTCTGCACATTACTAGTAAAATTTATAGAAATAATCAATCCAGCCTGAGCAGAGAGATAGACAGGCTGTCCTAATGGGTCTCTTCCATTTCTTAGTTCTAAGATTCTATTATTTCATAATAAAATGCATTACAAATAAGTTTACATAACAGACTGGAACATCTCCAAGCTACCAATTTTGATGTCCCAGAAACCTAATAAATATGCAATTTAAATGCTGCCTAAAGGCATATTTACTGATCTGTTGGCATTTATTCTTCCATTGGAGATTACAGAATGCATATTTATGAAAGAACTCTCCCTAAATAATGTCAAAATCTGTCTTCATTGACTGAAGCAGTAAGGCTCATAGAAAAGTCTGAGGCTTTGTCCTTACAGCAAATTTCTCTTGTACCTTATTTTAAAGTCAGATCTGTAAGAACAACTTTTAAAAGTAGCACTAACTTCCATTTGTCAGTGAATTTCAACAAGAATTTCTGTGGTCATCGTCCCCTACGTTGCATTGGAAAATGTATGTTTTAGTTACTTTGCTAGTGTAAGCTGCAAATGGCTTACCGAACCAGAATCAACCACAAACAATATGTATTATCTTCTGAAAAACAAGCTGGTCAAATCTCCAGCTAAATCTTGTAATTGATGAACTAGAAAACTAGCTGTACTCTGGTTTCATCTGTTAGAGAAGGGACTAACCTGCCACAAGAAGAAATATAGGGAACAGACATGCTTCTACAAAGCCTGTGAAGGACAGAACTACCATGGTGGGTATATGTGTGCTTATTATCTTCATCTTAAATGCTCTACTTAAGACATTTCTTCTGTGTGATATTCTGAAAAATACTGCCGGTGTTCTCTTGCTTACTTACAGTTATTTTTAAGCTGTTCATTTGACCTTTGTCCAATACCAGCTGTGCTGGGTTTTAAATGACAAGAGTTGCAACCAGCTCTTTGCTCAGGTTCGCTAAAATCTGGGATATCTCAAAACCCAAATAACATAAAGTAAAACATGAGAGGGCTAGTGTGTGTGTCTGTCTTAGCATAAGATACTTTATCATATGAAGTTGAATTGAATCAATAGGATTTAGTGATTCATGCTCAACACTGATTGCCTCTGCTGACTTTGAATTGATTTTTGGAAGGGCAACTTGTACATTCCTACACTGAATTCTCCAGCAGTACTTAACAGATGGATGTCTTGGCTTATTGTATTGTCTCCTTATGTTCACATGAAGCTGTCTAGTTTTCTTTGAACCTATAGCACTGAACGTAATGTACAAAAGACACTAGAATGATGTAAATGATTGTTTTTAAAGCCTCCCTCTGTGGGTTTCTTTTGGGCAAATTCTAAACATCTATGTAACATGCATAACTTAAAAATACTAAATAGCTATTGGTTTATACAACTCATCATCTATCTATAGCTAGCAAGCTGTTAGGCATTAAGTATTCACCAGGCTTGTGAGGACATCTGAAGAACCTGTATTGACCAGGCAATCATTGGTAAGGCAGGGAAAAGTGTGCTTTGATGTTACTAAAGCTGCTCTCTGCTTAGTCCCTATTTTATTTCTCTATGGTTTTGTTAACTTTTCTTGATAGTTTTTTTTCCTGCTGATTGCTTGGGCTGCTTCAGATTCTTTTCTTACCAAGCTTATCTCTGTTTTCAGTCTTGATTTTCTTATCTTTCTTACCTTGCGTGGAACTAACATGTTCTATCTTTGTTTTTCTTGATTTTTTTGTGATTTTTTAATTGGAAGTTTGAATAAAAAACTTACTGCAGCATTATATCCAAACCAAAGTTTGAACACAGATAGATGAGCCACTGAGCTGATGATTACAAGATCCTATTTCACACAGAGGTATATCCCTGGAATTCAACACCTCTCTTATGAGGACAGGCTGAGAAAGCTGGGGCTCTTCAGCCTGGAGAAGAGAAGGCTGGGAGGTGACTTGTTAGTGGCTGCTTAGTGTCTAAAGGGGACCTAAAGGAACAGAACCTTTAGCAGGATCTGTAGTGATTGGACATGAGGGAATGGTTTGAAACTCAGGGAGGGCAGATTTAGATATAAGAAGAAAATCTTTTACGGTAAGGGTGGTGAGACACTGGAGCAGGTTGCCCAGAGGTGCAGTTAATGTCCTGTCCCTGGAGACTTTCAAGGCAAGACTGGACAAGGCCCTGGGCAACCTGATCTTAGTGGTATGCCTGGTAATTGGAGGGGAGCTGGACTACACGGCCTTGAGAGGTCCCTTCTAACTCTAAGCAATGTTTCCATAATTCTATATATATGCACCTAGTCTGAAGAAGTCCTAGGAGAAGTTCGTGTTAGAATGCTTTTACAATAATAACCGATCTGTCAGATGAGCTTAGAACAGAGTATTGTTGTGCTTGCAAAGGAGGGAATGAGGTCCACAGATTAGTTTCTACTGATGGAGCAGTGGACTGTACGTGTTGCCTGTTTTGCTCCTTTGTGGACAGAAGGGAAAGTGCATCCTGTTGAGACTAAAACATTATGCTTAAAAGCAACATGAAATTTAAATTTTGGCTGGTAAAAATAGTGAGTTTTAAATTCCAGTGAGGAAGGTTTATTTAAATGAGATTTTGCCTAGTCTTACCATGTAGGTTATTTCTTTTTACCTGATTCTATGTGAACAAAACTGTAATTGTGATGGCCAAGTAACACTTAACAGAAATAAACTGGAGCCAGTGCACTTTTAAAATTGCCTGAATACCTGCTATTATCAGATTCTAAAAATGATAAATGTGTTCATGGGTAAATATAAGAAGGATCAATAATCTTTCCTACTAATAAGATTAGTAACCATTAAAATATATAGTAGTTCCTAATTATTTCTAACGGGCCGTAAAATCTGTTACACTGAATAATGTAATATCTTACTTGCTTAAGACTTTCAAAACTGAAGTCTTGAATGGAGCTGATTAAAAAATACAGCATTTTTCTCACATTTTTAGTGAAAATGTTTTGTGACATTTCACATGAAATAAAAAATGAATGTAAATAAGCAGACCTTTCAATAGCTAAAAATAGTGTTATGCTTCAACAAGTCAGATATCCCACCAATAACTGAATGCACTGCACACCTTTTTGTCAGACTATCTGACTTGCTCTTTTCAGATAGATTCAGACAGGACAAATATGGACTGGTAGTCACTCCTTACATAGTGCTAGAACTTAGTAAAGAGAGTTCTTTTCATTGAAAAGATCAACTCTGTAATTTTGGTTTTATGTTCTTTAGAAAATCCGATGGCAGCTGAAAGAAAAAAGTGTTGGAAATAGAAGAGGAATGAAGGCTAATCCTCAATTTAGCAGCATGAATTACAAAGGTCACTTTCAAGATATGTTATTTTTTATTCCAGAGATATGAGCAGCAATGTCTCCTCCCTGATGTGACCCCTGTTAGCATTAAATAAAAAAGTGTGGCGCCTCACAAATGTCATCAAAGTGATGTTTTCATACAGATTCAAAGAAAAAGATATCTTTATATCAGCTCTCTGAAGAAGAAATTGAGATTTTGTGAGACTCTTTAGGCTACTTTTTCTATCAGGTCTCATCAACCCAGAGAAATATATAATTGAAGAATTTTTTTAAATGATGTATTTCCACATAAATATAAGTTTTTTTTGTGTTATTTTCTACTTTCTTTCTTGTTATGTTTCATAAAATACTCTCAGACAACCAACAGGTGTGTTGCTGTTGTCCAAGGCCAACTGCTGATTTCAGAGTAAGAGCTGGAAGGCACAAGGCTCTGCTACCAGCAGGTGCCTCCTCCCCCCTCCTCTGTGTCAGTGAACTGCAGCATCCAAAATTATCATAGCACCTGTGCTTAGAATAGCCTCAGGATAGTTTTGATTGCTCAGTAGCTCTGCAAAGAAATAATCCAGATATCCGAACAACTAATCTTACGTTTCCATTTCACATTACCTGAGTACACTGTTAATTTAATTCTGTTTCCTGAGATTTTATTTTAACCCTACATTTTTGTCACCAAATAAATGCCATTGAAAACCACTTCTGTGGAAAGTCCTAGTTTAGTGAAAAGTAGGAAAGAAGCATGGTGTTTCCCAGATAGAATAAAAATAGAAGATATCTCTTTAAAGAGAGTTTCATTCCAATAAAACTGATGAATTCATCCTTTTTCCCTTCTTTCTTTTCTTCTCTCTTAAACTTTAATAAAAGGTTATAGCTGTGTGGTTTCAAATAATAGCAGAGAATATAATTATTTTTGTTAGGAATCCTGAATTGCTTCTAAGCTGTACTTTATTACATTCAATTTTAAATCACATTTAATTATTATCCCCTAAATAAAAGAAAGGAATGAAAAATTATGAAGTCTGCATGGAATATCTATTTGAATTCGCTCTCTAAACCTTTAGCTGCTAATTTGATTATGAATTGAAACATTTGTAGAGTCTACTAATTCCACTGCAATCTTCATTTCAAATAACCTGACTGATGGCTCTTCTTGTCTGATAATATTAGGCAGAGAATGTAAGATTCATCTTTCCTCTGAGGCTTTTTTTATTTTTATTTTTATTTTACTTTTTAACAAAGAGAGGAGTACTTTCTCACTTCAAGTCCACAGTTAACAAGACAAACAGATGAGAATGCAGAAATCGCAGCCTTGGCTCCTTTTCCTCTGGCTGAATTTCTGAAGCACTTCAGTTCAGTGCAGGGACTGGGTAGTACTATTTATTACAGGAAGAAAATGAGCCGTATTATTAGCGGGATCATTTGTGTGTGCTTCTGAGTACCTGAAATTGGTTTACTTATTCTGCTTCTCTATAAATGCTTTGTGACTTTCCAGCTTGGGTTGACTGAATTTGAAGAAGTGAATATTAATTTGTTTATTTGTGATTTTTTTTTCTTTCTTTCCCTGATCATTATTCTATTTTTCTGCTAATTCTGACATCCTGTGGGTGGGTAAAATGCTGGCATGGAAATATTCAACAGTTGCACACAAAGATAGAATATGTTTCTGTAGTGGCTGTTCAAAGCCCAGGGGTTAATTCTAAAAATAAAAATTAAATTTAATTAGACAGGAATCAGATGCATATAATTGGAAGATGTTGCTCGGTTCTCCAGTGTAGTTTTCTTGGTATGCTGAGAACCTTTTATTACTGAGATCCTCTGGAAAGTTGGGGTATTTTGAATTGCACTTTAAGTACTGAGATGTGCTCAATAAACTTGCTGAGATAATGTTTTACAAAGAAAAAATTAGTAGAATTACATGGCTTTTTTGTTTTTCTTTTTCTTTTTCTTTTTTTTTTTTTTTTTTTTTTGGTAGGGCAGCAAACTCTATGTATTGTAGAATGGGATCCCTTTTTCTGTGTACTTACTTTGTTATGCAAAGCGTGGATTTGAGTCTATGGACACATGGAAAAGTTGCTGGATTTTCTGTGGCCGTGTGTAGCTGACAGGCATTACCACGTCCTTTTTACTCATTTTACTCAACGCAGTCTCCTCTGAATCATATGACAATAAAACTATGTTGCCACTCAAATATGTCCCAGCAAGAATTACTAACATCTTGGAGAAGAGGGGATCTTTTCTGTGTGTTGATTTGATGTATATCAGTCTGATGAAAAGTTGAGTAGATACTAATACTTTGAGTAAGACTTCTGGCTGGGAGCTCTAATTTCTACCTTCCTTATGGCAGACTTGTATTTTTCTCTCTGTGATTGGTTTTTAGTGTGAGCAATATTATACAAATCTGGTCAATTTTTCCTTTCTCAAGGTGTTGAGGAAAGAAGGATGAATGTATAGATAACTGAACATAGTAAAGTGTGGATTTTTTGTTCGTTATTGAGACTTGTGTTCTCGAATCAGTCTTGAATGATTAAAATTACTTCAATTTTATTTAATTTTAAATTGTTTATAAACAGAATGTCACAACTAAAGATACTAAGGATTAGTCTGTCCAAACTGGAATCCCCAAACTATCTTTTATTAGTGGTACCACTCAGTGCATTAAATGGAAAATATCATTGACTGATAAAGCAATAAATGTTGGCCTTAGATACCTGAGATTGCATTATCAGTCTGAAGAGGTATTACCACAAACTGCACTAG
This sequence comes from Centrocercus urophasianus, assembly GCF_019232065.1. Classification (NCBI taxonomy): domain Eukaryota; kingdom Metazoa; phylum Chordata; class Aves; order Galliformes; family Phasianidae; genus Centrocercus; species Centrocercus urophasianus. The sequence continues at coordinate 13,296,127 of NW_024884586.1, read as the reverse complement.
AGGATGCAAGTTCTGATGTATTCTGGATCCAAGAGTAAATGAAATAAATCATCATAGTCCAGAGGGTGGATCACACAGTCAGGTGAAATATCCCTGCTGTTTCAGGCTGCGACTTCAGTGCTTTGCTTCCAGCAGTATTGTTTTGATTATGGCTTAATAGAAATGAAATTAATGAAACTTATAAGGGCTACGAAGGTGGTGCTTTCCATTTTCAAAAAGTGAATAGTCTCTTGTGGATGCTGCCTTCATTTACCTCCAACAGTTCAATTAATCTTAATTAGACCTGTTTATTAGATTTCTATGTATGTTTATTTAGCACTGAGGCTTTTAGGATGCTCCTGCCCAAACAGTCTAAAAACGCAAGATCAATTAAATGATGTAGCAGAGAGAAAAACAAAGACTGTTTCAGCAGGATGTAGGCAATTTGAGATTTTAGAGAAGCACTGTGCCTTTAAATCTTCATCGGTATACAAAATGCCTCCTTGAAGTCACTCTGTGATCAGAGGCAATGCAGAGAATATATTAGTCCTAGTATCTCCATGACAGCGCCTGTATTAGAAATGGATGGACAGCTTCCGAATACCCATTGTTTGCTGTCACTGCAGATAGGATTCGGCTAATGAAACAGCTAATTAGATTTTTGTAATCCTGTTGTCATTGTTTGAGAGGTGACATTTTGCTTGAATTTCTCATGTGGATCTCCTCAGCCTAGAAAGGAATATGTTTCTCTGGCCAATTTGGCTCTTGTCACTTTGCTGGAATGGCAGTTCCCTCTGTTGGTGTAATGAAATTACTGCCTTCCCAAACACAGCTATGCCACTCAACATTTAAATAAAGAAAAAAAATAGAATAGGAAATAGACTATACGATTAGTCAAACAGGCCTGTGTTCAAAATCCATTTCTGAAATCAAATAGTAGAATTGGATTGAGTTCATAATGGAAGAATTATTTTGGTATTACTGTGAACATTGTTACATATTCATCAACTTGCTGAGTGTGCGTGGATTTGCAAGGCATTCTCCACTCCCCTCTCCTCAATTTTGCAGTTGCAGCAAAGGGGACGGCAACCAAATTAAAAGCAGTCTAAATTAAGAAGTGATTAAGACAAATTTGTGTGGATGATGAATGTTAATCTTACAGGCCAAATTCTTCCACAACATAAGAAGGTACAGCTTCCACTGATAGATCTCTGACTTCAGCATTCCACTGTGATGAGACTAATTTAGATGAGAGTGTAGTCTTTGAAGCTTAACTGAGTTTTGTAAGAGTGCTAGTGATTTTTTTTTTTTTTTTTTTTTTTTTTTTAAGGCTTCTTGCTAATGGTACTTCTGCTGGTATTGATTTCTAATGGGAGCTGGGAGCCTGATTCCCTGAGTGATTCTTATAAAACTCTTGTAATCAGAGAAAGAAAATTACACTGACCAGGAAAGCTGTATCAGTTGCTAACTCATTATAGTTTGATCCAGATCATATGATTCTGCCTGGGTGTCCCCCTTCCATCTGTGGAGTTCTGAGTTCTGTCCACAAGACTGTCACTGTGAAGCTCAGATCTTTTTCTGAAGGGAATACTTGTTTTTTACTTTAAAATAACAAGTACAGCAAGGTAATCAACTTAAGGGAAGTTGTAGGTTGTTGATCAGCCTTGTGATGTCAAACACATTCTAGAAATTTATATGATACAATAATACAATAAAATAATCCAGAAAGTATTTACATGAATCTACATGGCAGGTGAACTGTATGACTGACCAATTCATACTGGATTACTTGCTAAAACACCCTTTGTGCTACCATTTTATTAACATTAACACTATCTAATGTTAGAAATATTCATCTAGTGATATAAATGGTAAATTGTAATGCCCTGTATTTCTCTGTCATTTTTAAATTAAAAATCCTAATTAATTATTGAATTTATATTTAACTGTATATATTTTAATGCTTCATAAATGCATAAACTGACTCATGACACCACCACTGGAGAAGATGACATCTCCACGATGTTCTTAAGCAAACTTCAAGACAGAAAGTTAAGTCTTGGGTCAAGTTAGAAGCCAGTCAGGATTAGAAACTGAATCTCCTAACTGAACTCCAACTGCCAGTGAGTCTGTCTTGCCTGTTCATCTTTGTGGTATGCAGCAGACTGTTTTGACTCTGTTTTTTTTTTCCTTTGATCACAAAATATGTGATTTAGGGGAATATGGGTCTAAGACATAAAAAGGAATGCTAATACCTTCCATTCTCATTTTAAGTGTGAAAACAATATTTGGGTCACATACGTACCACAAAATTAGTCCCTTTAAAACAAAACAAAGTCAAAAACAAACAAAAAGCAACTAACCAAAGAAAGAAAACCCCAAAAAAATAATTTTGAAGGACATTCAGGAATTGTTTTAGATGTTTTCCTAAGATTTTATAGTGATTTTTTTTTATAAACTTTAATCAAAAGTTTCATGAATCTTCTGTTGTCACTGGATAACTGTTTTGGTTTCTTCAGACGCTGTCATGCACATTTTGCGTAGCTGAGATGTTTTGCTTTCAGAATACATGCGAAATGGTCTAAATTAGATGGACCATTACTGCTTTCACAGCATTGTTGGAAACCTGCTGCTCTTTTGCCTAGATCTTTACATGTTTAAACATTGCACTTAGAATTCATGTCTGTGAGAAATTGTCTCACACCTTTGAGTTTCTTTGTGAATTGCCTAGGAGTCTTTTGAAAAATAGCTTTTGTAAATAAAGCAATTCACTTTTAAGAGACAAATTGGTAATTTTTAATCATGAATTTCTAGCAGTCTAGTCTTTTCCGGCACTGAAAAATTTCATTTTTGTTTTGTATGTGGGTTTTTTGGTGTTTTTTTTTTTTTTTTTTTTTTTTTCCTTCTATTCCTAATATGGTGAAATACTTTTCTTTCTAAAAATAAAAATGGCTCATGTAGAGCTGGATGATTTTGGACCCAATATTATCTAAAAGGTCTATTTTTAGCATGCATGGGTCACGTCAAGCTTTCAAAGATGCTGAAAAGGCAATTCTATATTTTTGTCAAGATATTTGCTCACCACTTGATTATGGACATTTGTCCAGTTTCACACTCTGCTTTGGTTGTCAGGTATTAAAGAGTTTGGTCTCTACAGCCACAAAATCAGGCTTCTTACTTAACATAATTTCAAATCAAAACTCTCAGAATCATCTAGTCCTTCTACCTAACTGCTCATTATTAGTGATAACTGCATGAAAAAAAAGTTGTTCATCTTCTCCTGCTGTTTATTCACCAGCAGAAAATATAATCCTTTGTTTGTAGACATCACAATTAGCAGCTTTGGAGATCATAATTAATTCATCCCAGAGGCTTAAAACCAATGAGGGCAAAAGATACTCTTAAACTATGTGTGAAAGTATTGAATTTATTGATAGTTACTTCTAATAGCTCTCCAAATTTCGGTTGTCCATGAGACCATAGGAATGTCTGTAAAATATGTTTATCTTTACATTTCAGAATTAGTATGAATGGGTTACTGGAATGTGTACATTCTGTGATAGTTATAGGACATAGGGGAAAATACAGAAATAATTAAAAATGTTAATATGGTTACACAAGATGGGACACAAGTGTATATACCTAAACAGAATATTATCTGATAATGGAAGTATACCTGACTGTTGGAGAGCAGATTTGATCTTCTGAAACATGCTTATGAACTGGTGTAAGCTAACTTGACAGAAGTCTGTGAAAAAAAGAACCCAACCCCTGACCAGGTTGAGGTGATCATTTTTTATTGTTGTTTTTTTTCTCTTCCCGTCTCTTAACAATTATCCTAATTTCATCAGACATTGATACAGTATTGTTGGCCATATTTCCAATGTGATGGCATGCAACTGTGTTTGCCTGAAATAAATGGAAGTTATTTCACTTTCCTGTGTTTTTCCTAATAAAGCAACCCCACCCAACAGTGCAAACAACAGAACATATGTTCCTATAGAAAAGATGCCAGCATGTTTTACAGGGAGTGAATCTGTTGCAATCCTTTGCTCCTGGAAGACAGGTCTGGAGAGCAGCTCAGCACAGTGACACTGCTCAGTATCCTGGAATCTCCTTATAAAGCTACTGTGCAGAAGGAAAGATATAAAATGGAATAGAGAGAAAGTTCAATAAACTTGTATGCCAAATCCATTATTTCACAGAAAGATAGAAGCGATGGTTATCATTTAGCCTTCTCTTCTGTTTCCTGGCAATTTTGCAACTAGATGGACAAGATTTAATATATATATATCTAAGGTATTTAATAGATACTGATGTCCTTCAGAAACCAAAGTCAGTGTTTGTTACATACAGCATCTGAGTATAAAAAACTTTAGTCCAAAAATCAGTACTACTTCAGTGCAGGAATATTACCAAAAGACCAGTTACAAAATTAACTTGCGCATCAATTTTGCTATGATGCTTATGGTACCCTTTCACCCATTAGTTTAAAACAATTACTTTAGGAACGCAGATTATTCAGTGCTGTGAATTCTCACTGGAATTGCATAATAAAATAAAAAAAGTGGCCTTGAATGTTTTGGTTCTACAACATGGAGTATGTGTTTGGGCCACCTAGGAATGGAGAAACCATTGCTCTTATAACCAACTTTAGAAACTTGGTAAATTCTTTTGACTATTAGGCACAGGTAGTAGATAAATGTGTTCAGACATAGCTCTATGCACTTTTTTCTTGGTTGTCGTAGCTGACTTCTGGCTTTGAGGGAGATTTTATGGAGTGGTTATTATCTCTACCTTAAGGCTGTGCTGTAGTGATTAATTTTTATTGGCCAAGACCTCCCTTACAAGTAGCCATGAAAACAAATGTCTCATGCTTTGATCACAAATGATGTAATCTTAAATTTACATTCTCGCAAAGCCTCTTGCTTGAGGCCCTGTCACCCAAACTGCACCAGGTGACGCTCTGGTCTGTGTTCTCGAGATATTTGCATTAGTTGCCAATTCCTCTGCCAGAATGCCTTTCAAAGTATTTTCTGTTCTTATTGTGTCTTGCACAGAGTATATCACCGGGATATTATTCCCTGTTTAAATCAATTGATTTTAAATAAAAATTAATAGTGAATTATTTAACAATATCTTGAAGGTGTAAGTTAGGGTGAGTTAAAAAAACAAACAAACAAAAGCAATGAACTATCTCACGGAATACCGTAGTATTCTACTGGTTGTAGTTCCCCTAAATCCATTCACTTTAGCACAGAGCCCACAATTATGTTTTAAAGTACATTCAGAAAATACTGTCTGTCATTTCAGTGACATACTCATTGGTTAGAGTATCTCCGAGGGATGACAGGCTATTTACTAAGCAGATGTTAAAGACAGACATGTTTGGTATTATTTTCTTTCTTGAAATGGTCTTCATCTAGCTCTGATGGGAAGAGTTTTGGATTTTTATTATTATTATTATATTTTAGAAGTCTATTTTGCTTTGTATCTCAGCAGAAGAAGCCGCAGTAAGATATAATTTGTTACAAGGTGGGCCCTCTGTGTTGGGCCGCAATTCATAAGATGATTTAAAATTTCAGCTGAACAACGTAGCCTGCTTGAAAGTTATCATTCGTTGAAAGTGTGAAGCTGGGCACTGCACATAAAAGTGTGATTCAGGCTTGGGGCTTCTGGAGAAAAGCAGATGATGGTGCTTGCAGAATTACTAAGGACATGTAATGCGATGCAAATATTCAACAACAGCAGAAAGAGCCCTGCGGGACAGTTCAAGGGAACAGCTGTGTTTTAGCATGGTGAAAACAGGCAGCCTATTTTACTGCTAATATACACTGAAAATGAATATTATGAGGAAATGAAAACTGTTTACGAAGCAAACATACTCAAGCCACGGGAGAAAGCTGCTTTCTTTTCTTGCTTAAAATGTAAAAGAAACGTTTCTGTTTCGCCTTTGTTTCTGCTTATGTGATCCATTGTTTGCATAGCAGTGTGTTGGGCATCTCTCACAATTATACCAAGGTAAGTCCTTTTTTTTTTTTTAAAAAAGGGAACACTCAAGTTCTTAATTTGTGAGATAACATGAAAAAGGAAAAAAGGACTTGTAACAGGATTATATCACTCACTGATTTTGAGCAACTTGATTTACAGGAATGTGTCTTATCTGGGTATGATCTGGGTACGATTGTTGTGATATAGAGGTACATACAACTAAACTATTTGGCTGTTTGGATATTTTTTGCAAATATCTGCTTTATAGTTGCTTACTGTTAAATCTGATTATAATCAAATAATAAAATTCAGTGCCTAATGGAAGAGAAAACTTGGGAGCAGTCTCATTCACAAGTATGAACTCTCTTACTTGCACACTGGGTGAACATTGCCCTCTGCTGATTGTGAGGAAAAAAATTGCTGAAAACCTCTAAAAATACAGCTGAGACAAAACTTTCAGGTAAAGTAAACTGGAGTTTGTTGCTGCTTATTGACATAGCTCAATCTTTGACTATGACTCACTTGCTTGCTCAAGATTATTAAATGTGTGTGATTCAGTGTTTGAAGAGATGTTTGTGTAGTCATTGTATTTACATGTATTTGTATAAATTAAGTCTTTTGAATAATCTAAAATATGTCAATATCGATGCATTTTTCAGACTAGAATGACAGTTGGTCTTGTGTTCCTATGTATGAATTCTAAAAATGAATGGCTCTCGATAACAGTGGAAATGCCAATGAAATCTAAAGAAAGCAAGGAGATCAAGAATTATCAGTGTATCTCACAGTACCTGCAAAAGTGTTGGTGCCTGCCTGAAGTGACTGGTTAAAACCAGGAAAAAATTTGACAGGAGTAGCTTCAATGGGGATGTCTGTTGGAAGCATCTGTGCAGGGAACTTTTAGTGCCTGATGACAGCGAAGTATCCAAAACCTCCTGGCTTCTGCTGCCCTCATTGATCTTATGCCAATGCACTATTAAGGTGCTTTTGCTTGGAGGAATAAAAAAGGCGGGAGGCAGGCAAGAAGCGGAGGAGTCTATAGTGGAAATTCTGTAAAGGAAAGGAGTAAAATCTCTTGCAAAAATATTTTGTGATGTTTATTTTTAGGTGATTGACATAATATTGGAGAAAACAAAAAAAGGCTTAGTAACATATTGTACAGTCCTGCTTCCTGAGACTATGTCTTTGTTCCCAGAAGACCTTAATCTGAAACATGCCTTACTAAAAGACGTGAGCTTTACAAATTAATACTCTGCTTGAATGCAGAGTAATGCAGAAAGGCCTTTATCTTGTTCTATTTAACTCTGTTAATTTACTTATCAGTGTGGAAATAATAAACAACCTGAAAGAAACCACATACTCCACAAAAAATAAGCAAATGAACAAAAAAAGAAGTAGGCTGATATGACAAGGGTTATCAGATCTCAATCTGAAGATGTTTTATGATGTAAAATATGTGCAATAGAATTCTAGAATTTAGAAATCTAGAGACTAGTTATAATAGTTAGAAACTACAGACTAGCTAGAGACTAGTTTATAATAGTTAGAGACTATTTATAATAAATGTAGTATATATATTTACTACTTATGTACTAGGATATGTTCCAAAAAATCAAAGAGTTTACATGAAACTTTTCAACATTCTTTTGGTCCATCATTGCATAAAGCTCTGCAGTAATTTGCTTTGCTGATTAATGTGTCCTTTGATTCTTCTTCTTTTCTCCTACGTGATTCTTCAGCTTATCTTCACTGATCTCTACCTAATGTTGTTTCTTCTTTGCCAGAAGTGAGAAATAAAAGTAAAACTCAAGACATCTTAACTTCAGTCCTACAGGCTGAAATTCAGGGGTAATGAGCATGGGCCTGTTGCTCCTATGTTAAGAATTCCAGTGGACAGAAATTGCTGTCTTTTCTGTGACTGCTTACTGGAAGTTCTTGTCAGGAGCAAAATTTCAAAAAATCTTAAAAGTATAGTCAGTTGTTTTTCAATAACAGTCTTTAATTATTGTTTCAGTTGTTCTTACTTTTTATCACCCATCACATTACTCAATGCTTGTTACAGATATATATATATATTTTTAGTAGAGGCATTCAGTTATTGTCCTATGAGCATAGGTGTTTGACTTGCTTCATGCACTTTCTAAGGCCTCTGGCTCACTAGTTTTGTTCTTTCCAACTTTCTTGAAACTTGAAAAATTGAAATAAAGAAATATGCAGAAGTTTTTGTTGAAAAGTGTTATAATACTAAGTCAGTCACCTTTTTCTTATGGATGAAGGTAATGACTAAACAGCACATCATTTTTGTCTGTAGGATATACAGGTGCCTGTAGGAAAAGATATATCAAAGGAATATGATTTTAGTATTTAATTAATGGCATGAAGACATAGATTTTATTCTTTTTAAAGATGTCTGCGTCTCAAGTTGAAATAGAACAGCATTTTTTTTCCTGATGGGCATTTAATTAGCAGCTATGTAAAAACTTGTTATCAAACTAGGTTGATGCTTTAGTTAGTATGGTATTGCTCTCAAGAAATGTTGATGTTCAATATCGATACAGGCTTTTTGTTTTCCACAGAGATGGATTTTTCTTAAATGCCCTTTTAATGCTATTTTAGTCTCTGTTTCTGGAGTTCATAATGTCAAAGCATCAATGCCAGACTTTCCCAATTACATTTGATGTAAATGATGAGACAGTATGGTAGAAACTTATCTCCTTTTGTGGTCTGTTCGCAGTAGGAAAACAAACAAACAAACAAAAAAAAAAAAACCAAAGCAATCGTATGAACAAAAAAATGCACACAAAACCACACATGATTGTGAACATTTAGGTTAGTAAGACAGCTCTTGTTACAGGTAAATTACTGAATCTGGCAGTTATAATGAAAAACAGTTACTTAAACAGTGCTTTATTGAGAAATTAGAAAAGGATCAAACACACAGATATCAAGACTAACTAAGAAGACTAGGTAAGGTCTTCTGCTCCTGTCAGAAGAGTTTATTTCTTGTGTATCTATGTCTATACATCTATAGCAGTCTGGTCCCCATTGTTTGCAGGTTGCTCTTTCGCTGTTTGGTGATGTCATACATGGGGAATGGCCTTTTCACAGTGACAAAGAACAGGGAACTATTACCCATTCTCTCCTGTAGCTGCATGAGATTCAGACAAACAAATGTTCTCTTCAGAACAGAAAAAATATGCTGGGAGGGATCTGAGAGTGCTTAGCATACATCACTGCAATTCTGAAGATGATTTTACCACCTGCTTTACTTCAGCTTCTGCCTAGAATACAAGTAGTATGGGCTTAACTCACTGAGGTACAGTCATAAACCTGTAAATGATAAAATGATGAAAAGATACTACCACAAAATAGCAAATGAGTCAATATTGGATTTTTTTTAGGCTATTATGAAGCACTTTTTTGTATGATGTTTTCTGCATTTGCTTTTTGCTTTCTTTCTATGAAATTTTAGAAAATTCTTTTAATTCTGTAGCAATTCCGTTTTTTGTTTGTTTGTTTGTTTGTTTTGTGGGGTGTTTATTTGTTTTGGCTTTGTTGTTTTTTTTTTTTTTTCCTCCAAATACTATTTAGCTTTTGTTTCTCAACAGGGATATAGATGAATGTCAACTAAGTTGTGTGAAAAGGGAAAAAGTTAATACTTTTTAGTCTCATATTTCAGAGAAAATCATTCTAGTGAATCTTTGCCAAATTTGAATCTAAAATTATGTTCTTCTTACCGTGTTTCTGTTTTATAATAAGACATAAAAGTAAATGGCCTGGTTATAAATACTTTCATCAAATATGTGTTGTGCCTAGATTAAATATGTTTTGCATATTAAATACCAAGTGGGTTTTTAAATGTAGATATTTAAATAACAATTATATCATGTTTCCTTTCGAATTGTGGTATTCTGCCAACACCAAGGATGGTACTGTAAATGGAAAAAATCTTCAGGAATACCTTTGCACGAAAGTGGCATTGCAGGTCCCTCAGTTCTTGCTTCTTCTGCTCTTTGCTTCAGCAGACACAGGAAGATGTGTAAGACATATTTTAGAACACTCACAGCTGGGACTTTTTTGGCCTCTATCTCTTGTCAGAATCTTAGTATATCCCAAGTAGGCTGACCAACTCATTAAATAATAAATATATTTTCACTGCTCCAAAAAAGGGTTAAACTTTGAATTTGGAGTGCAGCACGTTGTTCAATCCTTATTATGTCAATATTATCGGTGCTTAGATTGTTTCATCTCTGTGGCCAATTGTTGTTAAATGCAGTGTATCACATCGAATAAGGAGGACTAATGCATTGAGCTCTCAGAGGAATTTTTATATAGGCTAAATATGTTGTTTTATAAATTGTGGAGATCACTGGGAAGAAAAACTATAGGACTTTTTAGAGCTAATAGCTTTGGCTATACGTTGTATTCATTGAACAGAAAGAAAAAAATCTGCAAAAGTAGTTTGTTGTTACCTAGCTGTGAGTTTTCTATTCCTCCTTCCTTAGACTTCTTTAACTGTTGAGAAGTTTCAGTCTGTGTTTGAGGGAATTAATCAAAATTAGACTGCTCTGCAGGTTGCATGTTACCATGATTTCAAATTTTTTGAGGCACACAGAGAAGGTTATTTTTTGCCTGAGGAATCAAAGGCTAATAACTTAGTAAGTTTTCACTCATTCCTGTTTTTACAAGAGAAGAAATACTGTGATTCTGGTTGACTAATAATATTTGTTAACAATATACTTGTCCCATTCCAGGAGAATTTAAAGAAGTTAAACTATATTTTTATTAAAAAATGAACTGAAATTAGGCCCAGCCACTTTAAACCTCTCTTACTTGACTCCTTGTCAGATCGGTTTGAAGATAAATAATGAGCAAAGTGCTGTTTAAAATGAGTCTGTGCTACAACATTTACCAGGAGTATTGTTAATGAAGAGCATATAATGTAAGATACCAATATAATCTGTACTCAAATGTTACGGTAGTGAAGAGGCTGAAAGCATCAAGGCAAATTCAGTTTAAAAGTGAAATTGCTGCCCAAGAGTAAATCTTTTTTCCAGAAACTAAGCTGATATTGGGATCTCCATATGTGCAAGATGAGTAACTTTTCTTCTCAGATTGCAGAGCTGTCCATTTGTACATTAAGATATTCTGCATTTATTCTGCTCCTTCTTGCTATTCTTTTGTTGTGCATTCTATTTTTCTACCACAGCATGAAACTGTGTTTGTACTGGAGGCAAGGGCAGACAATAAAGATTACTTATTCTGCAGGATTAGTCAAGATCCTTCAATAAGAGAAAATCTAACTATTGCCAATGCTGTCAAGTCATTTGGGAATTGCTAATAACTATGGTTTTCTTTTGAACTCTGCTTGTATCTTTCTTACTATAAAGATAGCTTTTTAAAAATTGTTACTTGAATTGCCATTTTCAAATATATCCGTACAGCTGAGAAATCCCTTAGTATCCTGGCACAGGTACGTGTGTAATCTGGATAGCAAAATGTAGCACAAGAGAATTACAGCATGAAATCTTTGAGACCATATCAGAGAACAATTTCAATACTCTTCTTGTGTGTTACAACCACTTGTATTCGTGCCCATTTTAAAACAGTTCCTATTTCAGAATGCATAGCTCCCAAGGTTGTTTGAAACTTCTTCTCTCTTTTTAAATAAACTGGGAACATGCTCCTAGACTTGCTGCTCTGGCTTTTGCATCATTATTTTGATCACTTCCAGAGTTCATTCACAACTTTTTTCTGATCCTTTTGCAATGTTCTCAAATTCTGTGGAGAAAGCAGTTTTGTAGATGTGTTTTGTAGACCTTATTTGACTCTCACTGGCAGTGGTGTAAAACAGTAAAATGTTACATTAAACTACTTAATCACAATTAAACTTCAATTTGTTTATCTGAAAGCATATATATTTTGTTCTGTGCTCACACTTTTTTCCATGGTATATTGAATCAGTGGAAGTTTATCTGGATCAGTAGTTTCAGAAGAATTCTAATAAGCAAGCCTAGAAAGAGTAAATCTGTGCACTGCAATAGCTAAGTCATCAGCATGGAGAGGACCTAGTGTGACAATAGGAAAGAATGTTTCCTAAACTGAAAACATGGAATAAATATAATTTGAGTCATAGAGAAAAGAACACTTCATCTTATGTAGGAGCACTGAATATTTCTAAATTAATAAATGTATTATTTGGTGCACTTTTTGGTATTTAGATTCAAATAATTGCTTGAATTAATAATGCTTTGGAGAGGTTTGGTCCAAATTCAAGGGCATACTTACTTCTTATGCAGCTACACACACAGAGAGCTCACAACAGGAATTGAGGTCTGAGTAACATTCTGAACAAAGACTGTTTTAAAAGATCCAAGACAGATACAGTTATATCAATTCACATCAATAGATTCAAGATGAGGTGCTCAATAAGAACCTAAGCTTATCTGAAAATTGGAAATACATCTGTCGTTCAGGAAATATTTTATCATGTCTGAAAAAAATGTTCTGTGGTACAAATACAGATGAGATATACTTTATTTCCAAGGAACATCACAAAAAGATCTGGAGATCTAGATAAGCTTTTCAGAGATTGGAATAACTCCTCAGGGCACATGGACTGCTGATCTCCATCATTTGCTCTAGGAAGTGCATTTTCTACATTTTCAAAAGATCTATACACCAGAAATTTTGTTTTCCATATCACCTCTTAGAGAAATAATAGTGTCAACATTATAAAATTGATAATATCATGCTGTTTATTTTAAAAAGATTAAAATCAGCGTATGATTAATGTATGTCATCCAATTTTATGGTGTTGCTCCTGCGAACCCTCCTGTACACCTGGAGAAAGATATGTGACAATGGCATTTTGTAAAAAACAATGTAATGTTTTCTTGTTTTCTTGCTTTTCTGATAACTTGGGGAACAAGAATGTAATTTTTGATATAAGCATCTCTCAGAGATGTCTGAAAATGACACTGGCTGGATAAACAGATGAATCTTCTCAGGTTTCTGACAGTTGTTCACCACTTCTGTGTTTATTTGTAGATTCTGACCTGGCTTCTTAATCACTTTTACCATGTATTAAAAGATAACCAGACTGCATGCTTCACTCAAGTGTGTCTTAAGTTGGAATGATGATAGAACGCATCTGTAGATTGTACTTAAAAAAAAAAAAAGGAAAAGAAAAAGAAATTTATTTCCTGTTTTCTCCTTACTTTTTAAAATTCAATGTATGATTTTGTCAGCTATTCAAAACTGTTCAGAAGAGCTAAGAACAAAATTAAAGAACTTCTGTTTAGAAAAATGAGAACTTAAACTAGACGACATGTGCAATTATGTTGTGAGGAAAACATATAAAACATCCTCTGGAGAATCTATAAATATATGCAAATCTTTCTACTTGTTCTCATAATTCTTACAATTACAGCAGTGTTAGATAAGTGTACATTCTAAAAGAGCTCTAAGTACGTATAGACCATGGTCCTGGCTTGCTCCAAAAGTGTGAAGTCTAGTTTTCGAAGCAGTAGACCATTGGTAGGAGAAACTGCTTTTTCCTATTTATTTACTAATTTATTTATTCTTGTTTTAAACTGCCTACAGCACCTGAAGGTGTACTGATATCACCATTCAGTATAGGGTAACAGATAAAAACATTTTTATAACTGTTAAATGTGACCTGGAAAGTTTTTAATATAAACTACTATATTACATATGGTACAATAAACTAGATTTAAATGTGATAATTAGATAGTGTGATGTTACTTGTCACAATTTCAGAACCTACAAGTACAGATATGAGGTATGAACTATATATTATTTGTCATAGCTTCTTTTTTTTTTTTTTTTTTTTTTTTTTTTTTTCCTTGATTCATAGAATCTCAAGATTGGAAAGTTGGAAACTTATAATGTTGGGAATTTATCACAGCTTGTTTGTGAAAAGCTATATTTTTAGCTTTAACCCTAGAGGTTCCATATTCAAAGACAGTCCAGAATAGTAGCATTTTTATTAAGAAAGATTTAATTCTTTTTCCTGAGGAAGCAGAGTTGTCTGGAACAAATCTACAATTCTAACCAACTCTTATTTTCTGAAACAGTCTTAGCAAAATACAGTAATGATTTTTTTTTTTTTTTGGCTGCACTTATAAGAACACTTCCTTGCTGCCCTGCCCTAAGGAAATGACCTTTGTATGACGTGTCTGTTTTCTTACATGATAAAACATATCTGACCTTCTGCATATTACCAGAAGGTGTGCAGCTGTGCAGAAGGGAAATAAGTTAGGCATATAAGCAGTAGGCCCTATTAGCTCCAATCCAAGAGGTTGAAATAGAATAAAAAATCTGTAGAACACTGGGTCAGAGCAAAAATGATTTGATAATTGCATTTCACTAATGAGGCGTTATTAGTAATACACAGAAGTTCCCACTCAGTAGGAAATTAGGAAATGGGATGTCTGCCATGGCTTGTAAGGAATGAGTTATTTACGGAAGTGTTGCTTCGCAAATCTAAAAAGCAGTAAGATAAAACAATGTGAGGATCAGCAATTGCTTTATAATCACAGTATTGGATCAGGAATGGCAGAAAGCAGTGTAACCTGCTAGTGTCTCACCATCTCATATGGGACTTAATTTCAAGGGCACAGAATGTAAAAAAAAAAGATTAGACAGGTCTCACGAGTAAGAATTTAATATTGTTTGTTTTTTAGCAGGTGAGAACTTACAATTTTGAGATTTATTTATTTACTTACTTGAAAAAGAAACAAACAAACAAACCAAAAAACAAAAAACGGAAAACAGAACTTATGAGATTTGAAGACACCTCTATAAAAGATCTGCTTTCAAAGGCAGTTACATTCGGCTACTGAATACCAAGTGATTTTTTAAGCACTTTGAACAAGGAGGAAATCTTGAATATAATTTTAGTATAGCCTTGAAGTCTCAACCATTTCAAGCAGTAGCCATAGTAAGAAAAGATTACAATGATGTCTCCCTGTCTAGAATGATACTATGTTTGTAGAATCTTTTCTATCATCAGTTGTGGTTTAAATATTATTCAACAGAAACTGGATGTTGACAACCAGGATGTTTCTACTCTGATTTGAATTTTGCCTCTATTTGAAGAATATAGCCCACAATGCAAAAGACATTTTTTAACTGAAACAGCTGCAAATGAACTCTGAAATCTTGTCCTGTGCTCTTGCAGACTTCACTAAGTGAAACTTTGCAATAGATATGCTTTCTTGCCAGTATATTACAAAACTACTAGTGGTGGTACAAAATTAGTAATTGCAACAGATTTAGTGCGAAGAGTTTGCTTTTACAACTATACTTTTAACTTGTGGCCATCGTTTAACCATTAGTGTATGCACTTCATAAATATGTTGGTGATGCCTCTGCCTTTATGTACACATGTGCTGTGAGCTCAAATGGGCTTACAAGTACAACTGTGAGGAAACTAAAAAAAGCAAGGCATTATATTTTAGAAAAGAAAAAGAATTTCTTACTGTATTTTTGCTTTGTCAATTAGAGAAAAACAATATGTTTTCTGTATTTGTGATAAAAATTACATGACTTTTTCTATTTAAAAAAAATATATATATGTACAAGGTTGTGCCTTTGTTAAATGTGAAATACTTTCCTAATACCAGTTTGAAATTTAACAAAGAAGAAAGAAGAGTTGTTGTGTACTCCTAACAAAAGTGCATAATGGAGTTTGTAACACAGGAAATTCATGGCAGCTTCAATATCTGAATTGAGTTCCAGTTAAGCTTTAAGAGTATGGAGGTCACATTTGACAACCTCCAAAAGGCTGAGCATATATTGTGGGAATGCTTTGTCTTTGATGCCAGTCAGACTGAAGAAGAAATCTGTAGAATTACATATTATAATACTATGAACAAAAAAATTAATACTTAAATTCAGCAAGAAAGAATTTGCAGCAATCACTCTTTTTACCGATTTTAAGTAAGAGATTTGCACAAGCATATCTTTTTGAATGAGTACAGTAAAGCAGCCTAAAAATCTAAATATCCTGAATTAATTTATCTAAATACTTAAGTTTGAGGTATTCATAGTACAAGTGTTATATTGCTAATGATGTGCATTGAAAATTGGGACAGTATAAAAGTGTTACTAAAATACTCAATACATTTTTAAAAGATAAGTGTGAATTCATGGTCTTTTGCATTAGAAAATTACATAATTAAGTGCACTTGATGCTATTTTCAGAAAAATCTGAT
Source organism: Centrocercus urophasianus (assembly GCF_019232065.1). NCBI lineage: Eukaryota > Metazoa > Chordata > Aves > Galliformes > Phasianidae > Centrocercus > Centrocercus urophasianus. Next base: position 13,279,916 of record NW_024884586.1, on the reverse strand, counting down.
TTTTATTAGTTTCAACTTAATATTTAAGTGCAGTATAGTACTCTTGAAGTAATATTTGCAGGAGAAGGGTCTTTCACGTAAAAACAAAACCATGGAGGGTTTAATAAACAGGATTGCAACTTTTTGTAAATTAGACTGCCATCGTGCAGTAAAGTGAGACATATGAGGGAAGGAAAAATATAAAATACTTTTGGATAAGACTGACATGAATAGAGCGAGGTAAACTGTTGCAATTGTGATTGTTGCTATGGCAGCAAGTTCAAAAAGTTCATTTTGTGCTGTCATTAATATGCAAAATAGATTTTTGTCTCAAGGCTGGCTGGGGCAGACAGTCATTTCATTGCAGTAAAACTATATATAATATCTATTTAGAAATATAATTACAGTAGAACAGATAGGAAATATGTAGACCAAATGCAACTCATGCAGACTTCATGGGAGTATTCACATCACAACAGCCTTATTTTGTTGAATGTCTCTTCTTTAGCCTGTATTGAATATGTGATTTCCTTGGGCAAAGGACGATTGAGTGATACATTGTTAACATGTCATAGTCTCAAAGGTGCTAAATTCAGAAACACTTCAGTGGATGAGCTAAGTGATTCAGAATGGAAATGGTGATTTTTATGCAAATACTAATATAACACATATACACACATATATATATGTATCATCACTGAGTTAGGGATGTCACACTCAATCAGTGTGACTTTCTTATCTGCAGCCTCAAACACAGCCTTACCTTGGTTGCTCTTTGACAAAGACTGACTCTTACAGTCCTTTTCCTGCACTGTCATATTAAAAATAAATTTCAAGTCTCTCAGGTGTATCTTGTTTTCATCCATCACTCACTACTATAATATCAGTTATTTTCTCTAGTCATCCAAGGACATCATACTACTACTTTCAGTGTTAATCACTACATTTTGGAGCTCTTAACAGATAATGAAAATTACCCACCTTCAAACCTTACTTGGCCAACATATCTACAAAATCTAAATGGAGAAAGCCATTACTGTACAGAGATTTGTTTCTCAATCTTCTCTCTATATCTCTTCTTGTTTGTTTGTTCATTTATTTTTTCTCTTCTACTGAATTTGAAAGCATTTTGTGGAAATAATGGTATTGTTTTTGTTTTTTTTTGTTTTTAATCTTGAAGTTGCATAATGTTTTTACTTATGATATGTCATAAGGATTGCACACACAAAGTAAAACAAATTGCATATGACATAAAACTTATATATTTGATGGTTATTGATATTGAATGAAAGTATTATAAGCCTCTGACGCAAAACTATCAGAAGACTAAGAAATTCTTAAAGGAGAAACCATAATTAGCCAGGGTCATTTCATTGGTGAAAGCTGGAGTTACTTGCTAAAGCAGTTTGTAAGGTAGCATTATAGACTGCTAACAGAGGTCTCTTTATTTCTTATTCAGAATCATGGATTTCTTTATAGAAATTATAGAAGTTGTAGAATCCAAGCACATTATCTTGGTGTTAATAGTATGAGTTTTGTTTTTGCTGAATGCTATCATAAAGGGAGGCTCAAAAACTATTTGTTAGTCTGTTTTCTCTATAACTCTTCCAAAAGAAATTCTACACTGACATCTTCAGGATGTGAGCTCCTGTATTTGTTGAAAATAATGGTATGTCTGCACTGAAAGAAGATTTATATTTACCCTTATTTATTGGCACACATTAGCAAAGAAATATGGAGTAGCCTTTGTGCCTATGCAGCACTGTCTCTCTAGTGAGCATACCAGAATAGTGCTCATTAATACTTGTGGATTTTATGATAGAGTCTTCGACAAAGAGGAAGACATAGGTGATGGCCATTTTATTTCATATAGATTACCTATTTACTTATAAATGATCATAAAAGTTTTTCCTTATCTTCCAGTAGTTGGAGACAATCAAAATTGAAGGACTACACACATTTTGAAGGAAACACTGACTATTCTCAAGGTCTCTGTTTACCTATGGCAGACTGGATTTAACACTTCAAATAGAAGTTCTTTAAATTTGTGATCAATTTAGAGGTGTTCTATTTAGGGAAGGGAAAACTGGAAAGATAGGCCCCAGTCCATCTCCCAGTTCAATGTTACAAGCATAAAGTTACAACTGAAATAGCTGTCTATTAGATTTCGGAGTAGATACCAGATCTTTAAAACAAGAAGACATCAGTCATATTTTTATAGCAGAGCAGACATTAATATATTTAACATATGTAAAAGGAATTTACTTCCGTGAGCTAGACCTATGCTTATTATATCACATAACAGAAATCTTTACAGTATCATGACACAAAAAATAAATAAATAGAGAGATGATACTTAAAATTTAAATTACAAGAAAGCTTGATATTGATTAGAACAAACCATCTCATCTTTTCAGAAATGTCATCATAAAAATGCCTCACAGTGAATTCGAATGAAATATCTGGGAAAACTCTGGGGGTATCTGTCACAAGAATTATAAATCATACCCATTTCTGCCCATTTCAAAGTCTATAGACACTTCATTTGAAGATCTGGCAGTCCTTATCTTATGCAAGTAGATCTTATGACCTATAAAAGAAAGTCTTCTAGAAGAATGGTAAAATTGATTGTTAAATATTAAACGTCTGTCTGTAGGATGAAGTCCTAAGTGCCACAGGGATTTGAGATATTTAAAGTTCACTCTGTTTCTTTCTTAGTTGGATCTTAGGCAGCCTTTCAGCTACCGTGCTAATGCCTTTATCAGTGGTTGTAGGGTTATGACAAAGTTAGTTAGAAGACAGGCATGTTGAAATTCCACCAGTACTTTGTGATAATCGCTCAGTAATTTCACCTTACATTAGCTCACATACTGCTTAGTGTTTTTTGTTTGTTTGCTTTTTTCCCCATTATGAGAGCATATTTCATGCCACTTGCAATCCTATCACACATTATTTAGGAATACTTTGGACTACCCAGAGTGGATACAACTAAAATAATTAACAGGATATAAAGTAGTTCCTGCTGAGAAAAATCACATTTTGTGTTTCAGAAATAAAGCATTAAGACAATCAAATGCAAACTGCCTGTCATAACAACACAAGAAAGATTCTCCACAAAGCAAGTAAATGTCAGTGACACTTCCATATGATTCTTTCACAGAGTGACACTCTCTTGGGTGACTTCTGCCAAGATTTACCACAGGAAAGCAAAAAATGTTCACGCAGTACACATAAGTGCATATTCATCCTTTTACTGCAATTGACAGAGTGCTGCTTTGTCCTTTGACTTCCCCTTACTATCTGCCATAAGAAAGGTAAAAGAAAAACCTTGGGCATCATAAACATCAATTTTCACCTGTAGAGATATTCTTTGAGAAAGATATAAATGTGAGAAAAAGTAATGGTGGAGAAAAGACAAAGAAAAGGATCATTGCAAACAAGCTTTAAACCTGTGTATAACTTATGCAAGAGAGATAGTAATTCTCTGGTTTACTTTTCTGAAAAAGCAAACAGAATTGTGTGTTCCTCTCTGAGGTGGCCTTGCCTAATGTCAGTTACAAATTACTATGACAAGGTTCAACTATTTAAAAGCAAATTTTAAAAGTCACCAGAAGTATAAAGAAATATGACTAAAGGTGTCACCATAGCTTGATTAGGAGTGAAGAATGATGAAGTGATAATTGCATACACATTTTAGAATGTAGAATTGAATGGGGATATTTAAAGTATAATAAATCAGGAAATAGATAGGAAAAGTAGAACTAAATTAGGAAATTTTCTGGTAACTAGGCTTATGTTAGATGTTTTGGGAAACTGTAATTTTGGCATTTGGGCCATTTTAGCTAGATATGTAAATAAAATGTAGAATACTAGGAAGTCTGCCATTGAAAGGAAGTGGTTTGCATAAGCTAGATTGCCCTTTTCATCTTTTGAGTAGTTAGTTCTATATTTTGCTTGAACTGCCTACTCCGGACAGACTCTTATAATTTCTATTTTCTGCTCATCTAATTTTAACTTTGACCATCTCTAAGCTGTGTCAGCGGAAGCAACACCGACAAAGAAATGCTCTGTCTTTTGAATTTTATTTTTAGAACCTGAATGATTGAGCATGAACTGAGCTTTTCCACAGTTTTTCAATATAGCAGCTGGGCCTGTTTCAGTGTTGCCTTTTAAGCTGCTCACTGCAGATAGACCAGAGTGCAAGGTCTGAGGGTGCGGATTAGCCAGGCAAGCCATTGTCTGCTTGATGGGGCACTCATCCATTGCTGGCTGGACACAAAATGTGGTGTCTCTATACTAAGCAGCCATCTACTTACAGTCCAGAGACATGACAGGTTTGAAGTATATTTCCCAGCAAATATATGATGGATTGGAAGACCGTCATACTCTGCCCAAACACACATATTTGCTAGAGGTAAATATCAGTGTAGCAATGATCTGCTGTCTCTATTCGATCCAGTCTTGTCATCTTTCACTCTACAAGCAATAAGTAAATAATAAGAATATCAAGGTTTTTTTCTTAAAGCTTTATATGACAAATAGTATCAATTCAGCATAAACCTTTTTCTTTACTGCAATTTTGTCTTGGATTGTACTCTACAGAGCAGATGTTCCTAGAATGAAACATTCAGATCCTCACCACATATATGCATATAACATGTGCACCAGAAACCTGCAGGAAAATTTGGATAAATGCCACTTGTGAGAAGAGGTGGAATATTTTTTATGTGAAAGTTTCTGAAATGAGCACTGCATGCATAGTTGATACAGTCTGATCACATAAAAGGAAACAATTTTGTTACCCTCTATAAAGGTCTCAGAGGACTTTTCACAATGTAAAGAAATGCTCTTTCTAGCATATTCCCAAATATGCAATAAATTCAGTGGAATTTTGTTTTCCTATTCTTCTCTTTGTAGTTCTAGTTGCACCCAACACTGTAGTAAGCATACATGATATAGCTAGTTGTTACATTCCACTGTGCTAGCGTATTGCAATGTTCTGAAAGGTGGTTTTTAAGTATATGTCTTGTCAGTGTCTCCAAAGTTGTGTACTTCAAGTTGTTTTCTTTTTTACAATGTTCTTAGACTATGGCAGTCCCACAGGTAAGCTGCTAGAAAATCAGACAGGTTGCTGTTTGCAGTCTTTCTGAATTTCATCAGAATTCATCAGAACCAATCCACTTTTGCAAAATGCTTCAATTTGGTAGATGAGTGTTTTGCAATAAAAGCTCAGTTTCATCAGAAAAATCCTGTTCATTTCTATTCCTTATATGATGGGATAGAGATGAAACAGATGGATTTCAGTCTACTAATCATAGAGCATGACTGATTGACTTTCCATCTCCTTTCTATCCTCTTTCACTTAATTACTATTGTATGATACCAAAGTGGGAGCTACAAAATCTGCAGTCTACATTGCAACTTTTTATACTGGTTTATATACATTGCAACTATTTATACAAGTTTATACTGATTATATCTATTATTACTTTCAGAATTAACAATTATGTACATTTTGTGTGTGAAACACCATTCTTTGTGTTTACGTTGCTGGAACTTGCTTTGCAGACAGCATTTGCACATCACTTAATACTTCAAATGGATCTTTGGGATACTTATGCTGGTTGATAGCCTTTAAAGAACATGAGAAAAGTAATATATTTGTAAAGGGAATTAATGCACTGGTCAGGACAGTATTTAAGTATGCTGTTAAATTAGAAGTAAAAATAAACCTAAGTTTTTGATGGATTAGCATACAGAAATCTCTTCCTGAATTAATGACCTAACGCAGAATAACTAAAGAAAAATACAGTCTGCCAAGAATTCATGTTAAAGAGTGTTAATGAACTTTATAAATAGGGAGTTCTGACCGAATATGCAGCTTCCCAGTCAGGATACCTGAACGGAGTCAACATGATTGAATATTAACTGTTGGGAACACAACGTATAAAATTTTCTGTATTTCCAACTTACGTGACAACAACAAAGTCCCACTGACAGACTCTAATGATTTTTCTTTGGTTTTCAGTACAAACGATTTCTACATTTAGGATTTTTTTTTTAAGAAAAATTCATTATGTAAACTAAAACTTCTCAAAAATATGTATCAAAACTTTTAAGGTTGAAAACCCCCCCCCTTTTTTTTTTTTTTTTAGGGGGAAGTCACCTCCAGAACAACAGGTAATGGTGTGTTTAGAATAATCTTGAGGGACATAAGAAACTGCAGTTCAATTTGTTACTTTGCTTGGAATCATCACTTCCTGCAAATGATCCAGTAACCTTGAAACACATTAATATTATGCTGTCTGTCAAGTATACAGTAAAATGTAGTTAATGTATTATCACTTTTAAAGCAATAGCTATTAATGAATTTTAGAAGAGCATTGTTATTTTCAATTGTTGCTTCTGTTTTAAAAAAGAGTTGGCCAGATGGTCCAAAGGAAACACTTGATAAAACCTTAGGGTATCTTTGCACAATCAAAACTCTGATTAACTTTCAGCCAGCACAATAAATGAATTTTCCCTTGTGTTATTACATTTAAAGAAACTGAGAAAAGTATTACACAGAGGAATTTCTCTATGAAATTTGATAAATTGCCAGAAGTCAAGAGGTCTGACATATAACATTAACATATAACGTATGTTATATTAACATATAACATATTTTCCTTCTATCTAAAGCCTACTTTATGTTGTTTTGCACAACAACAACAACAACAACAACAAAATCTCCCTCTGGTCTCCAGCTGATTTCTTTCTTGGTGGTTCTAAGTGCTGAATTTTGTAAGGCTATTTTTTTTCCCTTATCCTGGAGTTACTACAAAAAGAAAAAAAGAAAAATAAAGGGAAAGGGAGAGAAAAAGACAAGAATCACAAAAATCAAATCCTTAAGACTTATTTTCTTTCTTTTCTTAGGTCTGGAGCATAAGGTTACTTCTAGCTCTTGTCTGAACCATGAAGAGTGGAGGAACAGAAGATGTTTTGTAAGACGTTCTTACCATTTCTACTGAATTTTACGGTAAATGCTTCCATCTTAATTAAATAGTAAACAAAGGTTTTGTTGGTAGGATGTAAAAGTTATTTCCATTTCTTACTTTGGTTTTACTCCTGGGAGTTCACTTGGATTTCTTTCACACTTCTAGTTTTGTAATTTGAATACTTAAGTTAAAACTTAATGAAGATATAATTAAAATAATACATTAGCTATCTAATTCATACTTAGAAAACAGACAGGAATTCAATAATATATAATTAATATAGAATTTAGACATCAAAGTAACAGAGTATTTAATACTATTCTTCATATAGTTCTTCCCATGAAACTTATGGATGCTGTGATGTGCCTATATTGCTCAGTAACAGGAACTTAAATGTTTGAAATACTTCATATTAGTGTGGTGAATTACAGGCTTCTTACGCTGTGTCTCTGGTTCTTTGCCTTATATGGGAACCCAAAAGAAAAAAAATAAGTTATTTTAGAACTATGAACTGAAAGTGCATTAACTTCAGGCTTTCCTGACAACAGTTTAGTATTGATTTTAGTCAACTCCCAAGAAGTAAACTATTGTTAAACTTTGAAGAAATTCTGGTGTTTTTCCTAATTCCTAATTCTACTGTTGAGGATTTTCTCATATAAATTTGGAATAATGCAATTGTGATTCAACATGAGTGGTTTTAAACTTAGGTCCTTCTTGTGTTCATTCTTCAGTAAGGACCAGTTAGGCCTTAAAAAGTTACACAGAATTGGAATTTTAATTAGATTTTGTCTGTTACTGGAACTTTGATGAACCACTGTTTCCAGTGATAAAGAATGCTGACTTTTACTTCAGATTATATTTTATTTCTTTTTCTGTACTTTTAGAAGGAACATTTTATATGTTTTTAGAAACCGTGTTTGATTCTCTTGATTTAATTCTTCAGAATGTATAATTTATTCAAATTATATGCAGTGTTCAGTAGCAGTCATGAAGGTATTAGAATACTTTAAGCATACCCCTCTATAAAGATTCTTAACATTTTGCTGCATATTTCACTTTAGGGGGTTCATTGCCTATCTGCTTTGTCATTGAGGCAAGGTTTCAAGTTATACTTCACTACAGCTCAATCTTAGAGTTAATTCCCCATCACCTTTAGCTGAACTAGTACCATTCAGTCATGCATTTGTCATTACACATCCAGCTAGTCCTTTTTAATTTTTTTCCTTTTATCTTGGATTTTCTAGTCTTATTCTCTGCAGTCTCTGTCTGTCTATCTGGATCCAAATTAATTTCTTATAGTCTTAATATTAATGTTCCTAACAGTTTGTGTTATGTCTTTTGAAACTTATCATTGTTTATGTTACGTATATCAGAGTCTCTCTCTCGTAGAACAGTTACGCATAGGTCCAGTGTAATTTCCTTTTTGTATGATGACTTCTAATTGATTTATGTTCACCTGTCTCTTTAAGGTTAACTGTTCAATACTCATTTTCTCTCCTACTACATTTACCCATGTTTTGGACCCATTAATATCTGATTATTGTTTTTCTAGTTTAAATCTTAGTGTTCAGCAGTATATTTTCGTATGTTTTCAGATCTGATTAAACTGTTACTATAGAATCAATTTCTATCTTAATTAAAAGATTTTAGAGGAGAAGCTGTTTATCTTTTCAGTTTATTGCTCATAGCCATTGTTAATTCTATAAATACTTCTAAGTTCTTTTGTTCTATACAGTTTTATAGAAATAGAAACATCATAGAGTCTATTTTTGAAAATGTTCTTGTGACTTTATAATTCATTTGCAGCTTAGGTTTGTTCTCTGCTTGTTCTGTGGACCAGGTCCACTTCTATGTGTGGGAGTGCACTTCCATACATTTATTGTATATAGTACAAAGTGTGCACACTGTGTATTACAAGCTAATATTTTTAAGATTCTTTTTTTGAAGCAAAAACTCACTTAGGCTATTCTATCTAAATTCATATTTTACAATGTAGATGCCCCTGGGGACAGATTAAGTCCTTCTTGATGGGCAAGTACTAGAGTATTAATTTTATAACTACTGTGAGAAATTTCGGGTTCTGCTTGAATGAAGTATTAAGTAATAATATTTTGTGATTTTTTGTAGTTTTTACAGTTTTAAACTGCATTATTTTATTTTAATGGTTTTGTACTAGTAATTTCAACAGCACACCACAATTAGTTCAAATTGAGATAATTTTCATTAATGAAGCATGAAATATCCAAAAGGCGATTGCAGTTATTAACAGCTTAGCTTTCTATACTTTTTTTCCAACTATGTTTCATTATTTTTCTAGTTTGTTTATCAGAACACAGGCAGCACTGTAGCTGACAGACTTATTCTTAGCTGAAAATTATATCAAAACGCAGCTATGTATTCCTTTGCATTACCCACATTTTTGTAAAGATGTGTTGAACACTCTAAAATGTGTTTAATTTTTTTGTGAATTGATTTTTCTGTTATGTATTTTGTACAAATAAATTAAGCAATTCCACTTAAAACATGGGATTGTACATTCAGCTATACGAAAGCTCATGATAGATTCAGAGGATTGCACACCAAAGCAATTATGCCCGTCTTTAACTGATGATGTAAAATTATCTTGTGCAAAATTTCAAGCAATGTAAGATGAATGTGTGTGTGAATAGAAGTGGTGTGTGTGTGTGTGAAATCTTCTAAGCCATACTGACCAAAGAATGAAGCTAATGAATAAACACAGTGAAATAAAGTCATTGCTCATGCCCAAACATAGATTGTGCTCATCAGTTAACATGACAGAAAGTGGGACAAAACTTAGAAACTTCTTTCCCTGTACATGAACTTCCCTGTACAACTTAATATATAACTTTTATTATACATACAGTTTAATCAAATTAGAATTTTTAATAAAACTTAATGCAAATTATCAAAATAAACAGAACTAGATATTAAAGTAGCCCAATCACCTGCAAATGAATGCAAAGTAAAGTATTTATTTGCCTGGAGTGGTTAGAATTGTCGTGTTGCTACTTAGTTATTTAGATTGTGTTTTTGCCATGCTTTTTTTTTTAATGTAGATGTGTAAGCAAGAACTTGGTAGGAAATAATTTCATTTCCAAAGACACTTGAGCTTATGCTTAGAAGAACTTTTCCATTTTACATGCTTGCTGAATTTAGAAGATATCAGATTTGGTTTGGAAAGTAATTTGAGGTAATTTATGGACTTAATGCAATGGCAGTAGCATAACTTGTAATAGTACCAGAAGCAGTAGGTCAGTGTGATCTTCTATAAATTTGTAAATTGCTGAAGTGAATTCTTCTTTAAGTTAAAATATTTTTGTTTGGATGTTTCAGTGCAGTGATACACCTCTAGCTGACGTTTAACAACCTTTCTTTCATTACACATCTATTCCTTACAGATTCTTTTAAGGCACATGCCTTCAAAGATGAAGTTATATAATGCTCAGATATTCATGTAACCTGACTACTTATATGCAAGGACACTTAGCAACATAGTAATATCTGATCCCTCGGGCAGAATATTTCTGTCTTCACTAGTATCTGAGGAGAATAGTACTGTATAATTTTATCTGGGTACTGTGAAAAAGAAGTCTGCAAAACTAGATGAGACTTTGCCCATGCCTGTGACCTATTCCCTCTACGTGGAACACATAAGGGGGCCAAAGCCATGCCCTGAGTTATTAAGAAGCCATGTGACTTATCAGCAAAGTTCTTCATGCACTTCAAGGGCAACACATCATTATTAGCCTGGTCTTTAACCTGATGAAAATCTGAACCTATGTATACGGTTCTTTTTATTACTGTTTCCTAAATCAAAAAGTTGTATTTGTCGTCTAGAAAGTCTCACATTTCACATATTGTTGACCAACTAACTCCTGCATGTAGGAGTGTACAGATTTTGTTCAAAGATGGACTTTAGATATCACTCCAATAGCTGTTGTTCCAGTTAGGCATAGTAGCAGCTGTTTAGTACAAAGGTAGAGAATGCATAAATTACTACCCCTGTTGTTGACTGGTCTGCCATCTTTTTATTCCCACAGGTGATATTTATAAAAGAAAATTCAAAAGTGTTAATGCTTCTAAAAGTATTTTAGAAACATTATCGACATATCTTAAGTTAGTTACTGTCTGTTCCCATTAATTTAATTTAACCTCATATTGATGCATTACTTCTATATGCGTACTTGTAATGATTATAATATTTCAAAGGAACTTGGATTTAGACATTACATTCTGTGTCTTTATTAAGTGGCAAAGTTAAAATTCTAGCAGTTTTGCTTTTCTCCTTCCCTTTCCTTTCTCTACAAAAGTACTGCTGTCATCTTTAACAGTGTGTTAGACTAAACCCACATAAAATATCCTCACTGATTCTGAAATGTTACGTAAACTATTAGAGGTTTGTTGACAGAGTTGAAAAGACAGGCTATATATTCACCACTGGGAGAGCTTGTACAGCTACCAAATATTTCTCCTTCCATTTAACTCACAGGTCTGACTTTCAGAAACAGGTAAATGTCCGTATTTTCTTAACTACCATAAGGAAATAGAGGTTGCAAAGCGTTTGCCCATTATTCTTTCTTCATAAGTACTGACGATCAGCTTGTCATTTTCAAGTTCTGCTTATTCATCCTACAACTTCCAAACAGTGTCCTATTACTGTTTCATTTTCTAAAACAACCGCATAGGAAAAGCATTGCTTTTATATTAGTGACCTGTGATGCTTTAAAAAAAGTCTCTTTCATCATCTTAAGAATGTTTTCTGTACCCTGAACCATAATCCTCACTTGCTGGCCATAAACCTACCTACACAATTCAAATGAATGCATACATTGTGCTATTGCCCAAAGATGTATACCACAACTGAGAAGCAGTCATGCCAAATACTTTACAAGTTTTGTACAAATTACGATACTTCTGATAAGAACTCGTAACAGATCACAGGCAGATCACAAACAATACTACTTCAGGTATAGAACAGGAGAAAGAAACTACTTGTTTAGTATCATAAAACATATGCTCAATGTCCTGATACAGAGGGAACTCAAATGAAAAAATCCTGTAATAAAAGTGGAAAGTTAGCTGTAGGAATGAAAGCAACTGGCAGAAAATCCTGAGATATGGAATTAATTTGAATTTTTTGTTCACTTTTGCTCATAAATTGCAGGATTCATTTAACAAACTGTGGAACTTAAAGGTTTAGCAGAGTCTTAGACTAATAAAGGAAAAAAAAGCCTGTCTTCTTCTCTAACGGTGTCCTATTATTAACCTTCTTTTCTGAGCTGTCATTTTTCTGGATGAAAGTATCTATAGGAAAAATGAAGCCTACAAATGTATTGTGCACACACTTATGCTGCTGTATTATTCATAGAACTGATGATTAGGAGAACATTTTCTTTCTCAGACATGAAATTCCATGCAAGTTGAAAGGGAGCCTTAAAAATAATAATGGGTGTAATTAAATTTGGAATACATTGGATAATCAAGTCATTTTTCAATAATGATTAATTAGTATCGTAAAACTTTTCATATGCACAGTGTAATTGCCTTCCTCTGAGGATCTCAGTATGACACAAACAGTACTTAATTAGGCCTCTAAACACCCATTTGAGGTAGTTATTGTCTTACTGTACTCATAGAAGCTGAGGTACATATTCCTGTAAAGACACTGATTTAGAGGAGGACTAAAGTAAAGATTGTTTTCCTCTTCCTAGAACAGATGATTTCATTTGTTAATATGTAGTAAAAAATCGGAAAATATAAGTATGAAGTACATAGAAATTCAGTCTCCATCATAGAATAGACTACAGCTCTTCTTGGAATCATGCCTCCATAATTTTTTTTTCTTTAGTTAGTTTTCTTATGTTAAGTAGCTCCCTTAAAAAATAACCACAGATCTAGTCTATATTCTCAGCAGAAGTTACAAAGTGCTTTAGGTTTCTATAAAGCTTATTCTTCTAATAATTTCTGATGACCATTCTAGTATTTGCACAAAAAATGATCACACTTTTTTCTTAGCAAAATGAAGAGGCCATTATTTATTTGATCCATTTCTTTCTTCTATGGGCTTGGCATGTATCTTGGTACTGATGATCTTGAAAGTACAGCTTGCTAATTTAATATGATGAAAAAGACAAAATTCAAGTCTATCAAAAAGCTGATGATCAAATACAGGGAAGTAAATATCCTTTTGTCATGAAATTGGTAAATTTTCTACTAATTATAAAAAACCTATTGTATTTGCTTATCGTTAATAATAACTTACAATTAGTCAAGTTTCCATCACACCTTCTCACAAACCCAGAAATTTTAGCCACTCATGCATTCATAAGGTAATTATCTAGTGGAAGAAAAAAAGCCATAAATCTGGGCTCACATATTACAGTTTTGCAGGATGATTAATTAAAACATCTTATTTCCAAATTACCAAGAAGGTTCTCCTTGGCTAATATTCTTGTCTCACACATTCTGGCTTGATTTTTGTTAGTTCTTCTCTGAGATCAGTGGTTATCAAAGGACTTTCATTCATCTACTTCAATATTCAATTTTGTTATTTTTTTTACTTTACTAGAATGTGATCTCTGGGTCTTCTATGGTAAATAAAATTGTAAGACTTGAAGGAAGAATCCCCACTTATACCAAGCTGTTATATTTTTATCATGTTTTTTTTTTTTTTTTTCTAGTTATTGAAGTTTACTAAATATCTCTTTCTAAGAAAAGAACTATGAGAAAAAATGCACACACCATTCTTAGTTTTACAATCCAAGTGAACTCAGCAGCAAAGAAAGATTGCAAGCATATTTCTTTACAGCAAAACACCTACACAAGTAGTAAATCTTACGTAACCTTATGTGTGATGATTCTGAAAAGCTATGCAGGTTTTCCTGCCTGATTAGTCAATTGATACTTAGCTTTCTGGTACTTGTCATGTGTATTCTAGGACTTCTATTTTGAGAAAGCTTCAGAGTATCTTCAATGTCTTCAGCATTTAAGTACTCCATCTAAAAATAGAGTATTCTTTAAAGTAAAATTAAAGTACTCTATCTAAAAAAGAAATAATTAATATATATATGTACGTATATATAAAAATAGGGGATTATCTTCTATCTGTCATTTAAAAATAGCATTGAGAATGGCAATTAAAACTACAAAGAGAATACATAGAAGAAATAAAAATACTACAATCTAGGCAGTCCTACTATTATTTTAGCTAACACCAATTTATAGCGTTACAAAATTCAAATGACAAGGAATGACATTTTAAGGGCATGTTTTATATAGCTGGCAATTTAATTCATCATAGTTTAGCTACTCATCTTTTCCACCTAAAATAAATCCGAACATGTCTTCAGTTATTTTAAGGTTTTCAGTTTATCATGAACAATTTTCAGTTTAAATTGCCCAGATAATTGAAATAGTCCATAACATTAAACCATTGAACCTTTTAAATGGCTTATTTATACAGATTTAACTCTAGGTAATGATGATAAAAATACAAGATGAATCTGGACTGAGATTCTTAAAATCATTTACCAATATTTTTAGTCCAGTCCATAGGCACTGGGCCTAATGTTTCTGTAGCGGCTGTTAATTTTGGGGGAAAAAAACATGGAAAAAAATGCAAGAATGATCAGAGGAATTTTAAACCTGCCGTAGAAGATGAGCCTGAAAGAATTGTGTGATTCAAAGAATGACAACATTCTGTTGCTCTATTTTAAGAGCATAAGTAAACAGGTACAAATTTTGGTGATTTGAACTGAAGGGCAGCACTGAAGCAAGGGCGAAAGGATACAATTTTCCGTAGGAAAATGTATGCTGAAAATTATATGATTTATGATCAAAGAAGTCTTGAAATAGTCTTTGATTCAGACTGCTAAGATCAAACACGGAAAGCTGTAGTTCACAAATCTCTGAAAACAGTAAAGTGACATTGTTGCCCTGGATCACAGTAGACCACCTTGTTAAATCTTTAGACATTTCCAAGTCTCATTTTCATGGAATAGCAGAACTAAAATCATAGAATCATTTAAGTGGGAAGGGACCTGTAAAGGTCACTTAGTCCAACTCCTCTGCAGTGCATAGGGATGCCTATAGCTAGATCAGGCTGCTCAGAGCCCCGTACAGCCTGACATTGAATGTTCCCAGGGACAGGGCTTCCACCACCTCTTTGGGCAACCTTTTCTAGTGCTTCACTATCCTCATCATAAAAAACTTTTTTCTTCTACCCAATATAAATCTCCCCTGTTTTCGTTTTGAAACCAGTTCCCTTGGACTTCCCATAACAGTCACTGCCCTTCTTTCTTATATATCTTTCTTATATATTCTTTCTATATATTTCTTATTATATCCATTTAGCTACCGAAAGGCTGCTATTAGGTCTCCTTGCAGCCTACTCTTTTCCAGGCTGAACAGCCCCAACTCTCTCATCTTGCCTTCATAGGAAAGGTGTTACATCCCTCATGATGCACTCCAATAGGTTTATATTTCTCCTGCCCACATCTGGACACAGTACTAGAGCTTGTGAACTCTCACCAGCTCAGAGAAGAGGGGCAGGATCAACTCCTTTGACCTGCTGGCCATGCTTCTTTTGATGCAGCCCAGTAAACTGTTGGCTTTCAGGGCTGTGAGGGTTGCTGGCTCATGTGCAGCTTACCGTCCACCATATCCTGAAGTTATGACTGCATATTTGATATTTGTTTCCATTTCCCTCTTGTGTCTTAGTAAGTAGGTTTTATCTCAACCTATGGATTATATTTTATTTCCAGTTCTCTCTCCCATCCCATTTTGGTGGGAAACAAGTGAACAACTGAGTGGTGCTTAGATGCTTCCTAGGTTTAACCATAAAATTGACATAAGAATTAAAAAAGTCTGATTCTTTCTTCTGTATATATGCATTGAAATTGGATTTTGTATGTTTTGTTAATAAGACAATGTTCATAGGCATACTAAACACAGAAAAGGATCAGCAAGACCACTGGCAGTGAGGCATACAAAATGCTATGTGTTTTGGTTATAGTTTGTAGTAATTACACCAGTGAAAGCAATAGAATTATGCTTTTAGCAGTGTCAGTGGCACTCGATGGCTCTATAAAAAGAGGTTTTCGATGTGGGTGTAGAAGCCACTTTCTCTACTACCCTTCT
Organism: Centrocercus urophasianus; assembly: GCF_019232065.1. Taxonomy (NCBI): domain Eukaryota; kingdom Metazoa; phylum Chordata; class Aves; order Galliformes; family Phasianidae; genus Centrocercus; species Centrocercus urophasianus. Next base: position 13,263,801 of record NW_024884586.1, on the reverse strand, counting down.
TTGTGGTTTTGCAAAGCACCACACCACCATGCTTTAATATAACACACTGGATATGAGCTGGATGGATTCAGATGAACCGCCTGTGTCGCTTAAGTTAACAGAGAAAAGTTTGACAATTACTTGTTCCAGAGACAGCAAATGAAATGGTGAAATAACAGACAAAGGCAAACATAGGCAATTGCTGATGTTTTGCACAGTTTATCCCTTTCAAACAGGTCATAATTTACAGAAGTGTAAATTCTAAAGGAATTATTGGGAAGGGAAGGGAAGGGAAGGGAAGGG
>NW_024884586.1:13238110-13244484 GCF_019232065.1 Centrocercus urophasianus | reverse complement strand
ATTTAATAGGTCAAATGAAACACAAAGTATTTTAAAATATCACAGTGCAGTGCCATTCAGGGATAAACAAATAAGTTCTAAATAAAACTGGAAGGTATTGTCTAAAAAGCAGTGTAAAAGTGTTACTCAGTATGTGTGATCTGCCATATTAAGTCAGATTAAATGGTTTCATTGAGGTCACCTGATTCCATCCCAAAGCAAAGGAGCTAACTATCTTCTTTTAATATGAACAGTCTGTCATTAACAGCATTTCTAAACTTTTTTTAAAAATCTCAAAAATATTTACATGTTAAAGGAAAACCATTTAATAATCTATTTCACTCATCTGTGTCCTAGAAAGTGAAGACTCGCATGGTGTCTTATGTTTGTAAATGCAACACAGATGGACAGTTAGGAGCATGCTTCCATTTCATTACTGCTCGAATATGAATAGATCTCAAAGTGACTTACAAAGCTGAATGTTATTATTCCCATTTTTTCTTACCGGAAGTGATAGAGTAACTGAGGCGTAGATAAATTGGAGTGACTTGTGAAAGTTTAAAGAGCTTATGACCTTGCTAGTTGGTCATGGAATAAAAATAGAAGCTGAGATCACTGGTACCCAGAAATGGCCACTAGGCTATGCTTTGTAGCGAGGCTTGTGGTAGAATAAAAACATTATCCACATGCCTCTAAAACATGTATTTCAGACCCGTATTGTTACAGGATCTTCTCATATGGCAAATATGAAATAAACAGAACTACGTTTGCGATATAAATGCATCATGTAAATACAGTCTCTCTCGACATAAGAATTCTGAAGAAAGTCAAATTAATTTACTGACCTTCTTCTTCAAACAGTAAGTGCTATCCTCTCTGGCTATAGTTGATGTAGTTGGCTGAGGAATGGAAATCCAAGATACTTGAGACTAGACATTGGAGGTTGCTATTAGCTTTGCTGATTTCTGTCTAATTTTTGTTATTGTTGTTTCTGTTCCTAAATGACACTTTATGTTATGTCCCCAAAGCCTGGCTTATTTCTCTTATTGTTGAAAACAACATCAGTAAACTGAATAATCACATTCTCATCTTGGTTACCCAAACAGTGTTTTCCTCCTGAATCTCTTTATGTGAATTTGTGTCTTCAATGATATCCAAGGTCAGGTGATACCCTTAACAGTTTTTTTTACCTTCTTACCCACAGCAACTCTGACTGCCTAGGCTGAAGGAAAACTCAGATTTTGGCACTGTATTTTAAAGTGTTTGATTACTGCATCTACTGCATACTGCTGGGATTACTGCAATGCTCTTAAGATCTCTGTTCTCCCATATTTTGAGCTGGGACAGTCACAGTCACAACATATTCCTATAGTAGAATAAGTGAAGAGGTGAGAAAATAAAGTTATGTTTCAGTAAACTCATCGTTAATCAGAAATATTACTCACATTTACTTAAAGAAGTGTGTTGGCTATAATAACATCAACATTCAGTGGTGAAGTTCTGTGAGCAGTAAGGTTGCCACCGCTACAGCAGCTGGCATACTTTCCATTCCCATTTTCTGTGAAGAAATGGAAACACTTCTTGAGATCTGGATAAGAAGAATGCAACTTTTCTTCTTTCCTTTCCTCAGAAATTTTTCAGTGAGACTAAGTTTAGACATCTACTTCTAATAAGTGTTCCCATTCTAAATCCCATTGAAAGAATACTTACCTCTAACTTTCAAATAGAAAACCACAAATGCTTACCTCTGAAAGATTAAAATAATATGCCTTAAATTACCATGTGTTCTTGTTCAACTAGTCTTTTGCAATAATTTCTCATGTAGCTTGATAAAGTTAAATTTCTAAAACAAATTCAAGGATGAGAGTGCATTTTGAACTGTAGTAGTAGTGACTCTCAAAAACTAAGCCGAAGAGTAGGATTATTGTTAAAGCTACTCTTCCTCAAAGGAGCTTAAATCCAAAAGAATAAAATAAACTGAAATTTCCTTTACAATCCATCTAAATTACTTATAGTGAAACCTGTTCTGAGAATGATTTCTTCTTTTCCTTTTTTTTTTTTTTTTTAATATATATTTTTATTCCTGTGCTAATTAGATCAAAACAGGGGTTTGTAGAACAAATTAAATCAATTTCATACGTAAAAGAGATTTCCAAACCACAGCAACTGTTTATTTCTGATTTCTCATTTAGCAGAAATTGAATTGTGTATCTTACTTTCTATCATTTTTGAGCACTCTGAGAAGCCCAGATCTGTCAGCCTTCATGAAAAATTCCATCTGTTTGTTGTTGTTGTTGTTTTTCCCCAGCAGAACCTTTCTTAATCAAACAATTTATATTGGGAAATTATTTTCAGTTCTCTCTTCAGTACATGCATTGGCTTAGCACAGAATTTTTGCTCTTTCCATTTCTATTTGCTGTTTTCTATTTTTTAAAATTTTCTTTTAAATTCCCGTTGATATATCCTTATTTCATTATTATCCTTGTTTCAAACACATTAATATGTGTTTTATGATCTCTATTATGCTTTTCTTAATAATATAAGTGAATCTAAATATTACATTAAAATTAAAACTAAAACAAACAAGCAAAACCACCACAACATTTGCAATAGTTTGCATTACTTGGATTAACGTAATTCTTCACTGCTGTTCATTTAAAGCCACCCTGACCTCCCCATACAGTGAATATTCTATGCAACCTATGGACCTAAATTCAGACAGCAGCTTAAGCTGTGACTTCCTCTTTTGATATGTGTTTACACTGTTACTGAAAAGAAAAAGGTAAAACCCAGCAGAAAATACTGGAGAAAAAATGTAGTTCTCACATTCATATTCTTACCAGTCTCTATCTCCTACATATCTGTATTTTACTCTAATCTTAAATTGCAAAAGTGAGTATGATCTATCCTCAGCTGGCTTTCCTTAGGATGTCACAATTAGGAAGAAAAACTGCACCAAAACAAAACAAAACAAAAACTAATGAGAAAAAAATTCTCTAAAAAAATGCAAAAACTTTAAAGTATTTAAGGATACCGATGTGTTTATTTTCTCAGTATTTATTTGAGAGAGTGCAAACACCGTAAATTGACCGCACCATTCTTCACTTTACAGTTCCTTTGGAGAATATGTGATTCAGTGTAGACAGAAGAAGCAAGTGCTCAGTATATAGTCATTCAAAAAGTCCTCTGATACAGTGACCCATACTTAAGCTCAGAGAACACGGTGTAATGTGCTCTTCATTAATTTTCATTTCCTTATGGTTATTTTTTTTTTAATTTTTTTTTTTTTTAAGTGTATAGAGTTATCTCTCATCTATTCGGAGAACAAATTATTTGCAAATTGTCTGTATCACATGTAGTTTTCAAAGGCAAAAATGATGTGTACTTTTCCTCTGCGTTTCATGATATAGATAGTAAAAAACTGAAAACTCTATAGGATAAAAATGGTTTGTTGTATTTCCTTCCCCCACGGTGGTTTTTTTTTTTTTTTTTTTTTTTTTTTTCCCAGTAGGACATACATTGTTCTTCTTCACTGACACTGACACTTTTAGAGAAATCATGAATTCTAAGCACACAAAACCAAATGCTCAGGAAGCTCTGGATATCGTATTGATACGCTGTTTTCCAAGTAGTCTGGAGGCTGTTCAAAAAATAGCAAAGTCTCCTTTTAGTTCTAGTTATGAGATGCAGCACTTTTGTTTACATATATATGTATACATATATATAATAATTCTGTCAGAATTTGTAAAGGAGATGTGGCAAAAAAGTATCTATAATCTTAATGATTTTTTCCTACATTAACTGTCATGTATTGAACACAAAGTTCACTTAACATTTTCATATCTTCCATTATCAATTACTTCCATTTAGATTGTATATAAAAGTGAATGCCTTGCTGGCACAATTTACTATCTATCTGTAGAAAGTAGAGGATGAATTTAGGGAAAAAAGCCCTCTGAGAACTCTGCAATCATACCTCTTTCACTTTTTCCATAATTTTATGACCCTTTTACCAAGAACAAATCACCATAAGTGAAATAAACTCTTTAGAAAATAACTGAACAAAAGCAAAAATAAACAAAAAAACTTGAATGATGAAAGATGGTTTAATATTTACCAATTCCAAGGGCATACATATAGAAAAATATGTTGTTTGTGAATAAAGCAACATAACTGCCATTGAATTCTTCAGTGTAATATTTTAGGGAATCAGAGTCAGAGTAAAAGGAGGTAAAATGTAAGCAGAAATGTACTCTGAATTGTAGAAGGGTAGTCTGGGTAGACTCTTGTAGGAAAAAAATAAGTCTCTTATTTGTGGAAACTGCTAAAAAATGAAATAGTGTCAGTAAGCAAGTAGAGAAAGCATTATATTAAAGAAGACAAGGTATTAAAGAAGAGAAAAAGCCTTTAATAATGTGCTCTGATGACTGAGCAATCATAGAATTGCTCAGGTTGGAAAAGACCTTAAAGATCATCAAGTCTAACCACAACCTAACCAAATTAGCCTAACTCTACCAAGCCTCTACTAAATCATGTCCCTGAGCACCACATCCAAACGGTTTTTAAACACATCCAGGGATGGTGACTCAACCACCCCCCTGGGGAGCCTATTCCAGTGCTTAACAACCCTTTCTGTAAAGAAGTTTTTATAATGAAAGAACCACAGTGAAAGGAATATGGATTACATATAATCTAATGTATTTGTAAGATTCAAATATCTTAGATGTTATAAATTAATTAAATCTACAGATACTATTGGAATTGTTCAAAATATGATTTTCTTTTGATTAATTCTCTTCTATGGGTTGTCAGTGAAAATATAGGGCATATTCTGAAATTTAAATAAGAATGAAACAAATGCCCGTTGTTTTCTATGTGACATTTCTTTACTGTTCATAGCATTAGCCTGCAAGACAACAGAAAAAAAAATATAACAATCAAGTTGTCTTAAACACTATAATAGTCTAACATTCAAATCAATTGGCCTTAAAAAAGTGAATTACATTGAACTACTTCTGTAACTTCTGAGTGACAGTTATGTAGGAGGCACTAAGGCTCTTCCGAAAACTTGGGAAGCATATAAGCAGCTGAAATTTTATATGCACGTGATGATGAGCCTACACTGGTGTAACACAGGTGATCAGTTCAGAACTAAGTGCTTAGTTCAGAATTCTGCATGGAGATGTACAAATGTGTCCTGAAGGAGATGTTTGGATCAGTTTTGTCTTTTTTTTTTTGGCTTATGTTTGTTTATTCACATTTGTTACCCCATTTTTGCAGCAATCACAAAATTCATCTGAAATTTCAAGAAATGTAGCTCTCTGGAAGTGCTCATCTCCTGACCCTCCTAATTCTCTCCATCATACAAGTCATTAATAGTATTTCTGGCTTCTAATTCTACACAAGTCTAAACTAACCAGAACACAACAACCTACCCTTCCTCTAGCATATATATTTCATACAGTGACCATTTTTTATAGTCTGTCACTGCTACAATGACTAATCTCCAGTTTCCAAAAATTAACACAGTTCATAGTCAAAAATGGCCAGTATTATCTCTTCTTTCTTCTTTTTTAACCAGTTCTATCTGTACTGTCTTCCCTGTTGACTTTTTTCTTGTACTTTGTTTTACTTTACCGCATTATCAAACTGGAATGCAAAGCACATGAAGAAATCTAAGTTTGGTAGAAATGTGTGAAGTTAGAAGATAGAATCTGTACTAATTTTTTCAAATATTGTGAACTTCCAGTTTACTTTGTTCTGACTTACTAGTTTGCTTATATTTTGCATTCCAAAATTAGGATAAGTGTATAGTGGCATGTAGCAGGAAACACAGATACTGAAATATCAAGTAAATATCGTATCAAAAAGAGGAAGGTACATCCTACTTCACCACTGAAGGAAGGCATTACCATTGCCTTCCATGGCTTAGAAATAATACTAAGAGTTATATACTAGTATTATAATGTTGTGTTTGTAGAAAGCAAGATGGCGTACTGCAGAGGACATGAAGTCACCGCATTGTTTTAGAGTACATTCAAGACCATCAGATATAGCACCTAAGCAGTCAGATTAGCAACTTTGCCCATGGCAGCTTTGTGTGCTCTGCAGGCAATAACATTCGGTGCTGTCTTTAGGATACTTTGTTCTGGAAGCTCAAATAATTCTCTGATTTCTTTATAGGAGAAATACTAATGTACACGACTTTAGTGAACTTAGCTCCTTGGGAAGCTAAAAATACATGCTCTTATGGTTTGGTAATTTATAAATATATTCAGTTTAGAATTTAAATTATGCTGTTTCAGGTATGATTTTGTTTCTGATTTTATTTTAGCTTTGGAATGTTTCTTTTCACTCGTTAATTTGTAAAGACTACTTAAATTGGAAAGTATCTT
>NW_024884586.1:13175628-13238010 GCF_019232065.1 Centrocercus urophasianus | reverse complement strand
AGGGTAAGTGTTCTGGCAACTTAAGAACTCTATTTTGAAAAAAAAAAAAAAAAAAATAAAAGTGTGTGTTTTATAGTGTTTTGTATTATTAAGAAAATAACATATATATATATATATATATATATATATATATAATCCTCAGAGATAAATTTCAGGCATCAGTATCAGTTGAGAGCTTTGAAATGCACTACAGTTTGTTCTTTTTTTCTGCCATGAGGATTGTTGTTTAAAACTTATGAAGGGTCACAAGCAGTGGTAGAACTTCTTAATCTTAGTTATAAGAAAAGTATCAAGAGTTGACTGAAACTGCAAGAGTCTATATCTAAATTGTCTGGTGTTAATTATATGGAAGAAAATTAAATTTCTTTTAATATTCTCTGATCTCCACTGCCCACTGCTTGTCATAGCATAACTTTCTTGCTAGTATTTTCTGGTTTTTAAGCTAGACATATGTGCAGAGAATAGAAACAGTTTAAAATTACTATTATGTATGCACACAGACACTCTATAAAGTTGCTGCCATTCCCTTATAGATGAATTATTACAGTGGATGTAGTAATGAGAACAGAAATATGGCAGATTTATTTATGGCAGATTTATTGAAATACGTATCTTCTGATAACTTTTCCAAGAATTTGCTATTATGCCATTTTTTCCCCTAAGTTAGTCTTATTTTTCAGTTAATCTTCACAGCTGTATTGAAAAAAAAGAGAGGTAAATTTACCTCTGGCCATTTTATCCCTTTATGTTGTAACTGTAAGCTTTGCCTGCTAATGGTGCTGAGCTATTTATCCAATTCATATGCAAAGACTATACGAAAAATGCAGCAGTGTAAGATGTATTCCTTTGATGCTTCCTGTGAGTGCTGGCATGATATTCAACCTCAGAGAATAAATATTTCTTTCTTAAGACTTTAATCAGAGATGTTTTGGAAGGTATTGAACAATGAGTTGGAGCTGTTTGAATTCAAGCTCAGAAGTTTAGAAAGCAATTTATGAGGGGGAAACTGTTTCAGTTTCAGAACTGCCAGATTTGTAACCCAGCAATACATTGAATTCAAATCAATGCACATATAAAAAGCACTGGCAAATTTCCATTTCTATGGAAGAAAGGAAGAAGGTTTTTCAATCAGAAACTGAATCTCATGAGCCTAACTTGACAGAACCAAAAGCTCAGTTGTATCCCTGTCCCATGATAAGAATGTATCTGAGTATAAGATATTCAGAGTATTGCAAATCAATGAGGTGCAGAGACAACCCATAGGATGTAGGTGACAGAGTGCTGCTGTCTGTCCAGAGTTACACAAAAGTGTCTGTCTGGCAGCATGGGTTGGTACCTATGATACTAAAAAAGAGAGAGGAAATCATGGCTTCCTTGAACTGATTTTTTTCCACTGACTTCACAAAACCAAAACAGGATTCTCTAGTAAGGGCTTTCCTCCTTTCCTCCCCCCCCGCCCCCCCCCTAGAAATGTAATAAATCCCCTGAATCCATTTCAATAGTTTATTCTCACTAATGTTTTCATTATAGTTTAAAGAAGAAATACTAGGTACTTTTATTCTTCTTTGGACATACGTATTTTTTCTTTGTCAGCAGGGCTCCATTCATTGCACACATTATATGGTTGTTTTCAATATAAAGTAATACTGACCTCTGCAAAGGGTTGTGACAAATTGCTTTTCTTCTTCCCCAGCACCGTAGGTTAAGGATCAGCCTTGGGAGTTCTAAGGGTTAACTTTAGATAGCTTCTGCTCACCCCCTAGAGGTCAGAGCTTGGCTAAAGGAACTACTGACACTAAATAGAGGCATCAAAATTGCTGTGGGGCCAGCAACACCATATGCATAACAGCCCAATTTGCCCTCTGCTACGTTTCTAATGCATTCGTTTTAAAACCAACTTTTGAAGATCTTAGTTTTGCAATTTTTTCTGTATGCTCCAAGCACTATTTGTGTGAGTAATGGGAGACTCATTGTTCCCTTGTTCACAGGACTGGTTCATGGCCATTAACATGGGAATAAGGGGATTGAATGTCAGGGAGACTACTGAATGGAGTCTTTATTCTTTCAAAGAGTATTTGTGTTCATAATAAAATCTAAGAGAAGGCATGAGTAATTATGAAGCAGATAATAATGTAAAAAAATGTTTATTCTTTACATCTAAAGAGGTTTTAAAGGAAAGATTTAAGATTTAAGATATACTGTGCTTTATTTGTATTTTTTGTTTTATTTGTACTTACAAAAAAAGAAAAAAAAAGGGGAAGAAAAAGAAAAGGAAACAAGCATGTAAGGGACAACTAGTTTGAAAAGCTTCAGAACTCCACAATGAAAGGCTTGAAAAGACAAAGAATTAAAAAATAAAGAAGGTGAACAGAAAAATGAATAAATTAAGATACAGTGCTCAGTTAGAAATGACAGTAAAAACCATAAGATATTTCTGAAAGATGGAGTAGCTTTCCAGTGTTTGATAGCATTTTTTTAATATCCCTTTTAATCACAGATGGAAATAAAAAAGTTTTCTAAATACGTACATCACTGAAATATGGGAGGACAAAATCAACATCACTGAGGTAGAAACCAGCTGGAAGCTGGTAAAGCCTTTTTACAAAGTTAACCTAAGACTTGCTTTCAAAAACTATTATGGCTAGCCTCACCTTCAAGATTTTTCCTACCAAAAATATCCAGCTTACATGGGATGAATGGCAGCTTGATATTACTTGTCCTGGCCTGCTATTGGATTCAAAGTTCACATGGAATTGTTTCATGCTAATTTATTCTTCTTTATTCTCTTTCCCCCTGCCTTTTTTTCTATTTAATAATTTACACATCCTGTCTTCTCTCAGAGCCTATAAAACTCCATAGCCAAGAATTAATATTTGCTTTGTGTCTAGTGAAATGGTCACTGCATAAAAATAAAAGATAAATAATATCTTTTTTATTTGAATGGAGAATTGCATGTCAATGAAGGGAAAGTCTTAATGGAAACTGCAATACCCCCACATCTATAAGATGGATGCTTAAAATACCTTTATTCTAATTCATCTCAAAATGACAGAAAAGCGTCAAGACAAGAAGCAGACAAATGAGTGGTAAATAAGGAGGAGAGCTTGTGAGGGAAGATGCAAATTAACCATTTTAAATTCTACTTATTTTTGTTTTAGCATGGCATTTAAATCTGTTAATAAATTGACAGTACCTCTGAGAGTGTTGATCTTAGTTTAATACCTTTATGACAGTAAAAAATGGACTGAGCTGTGCCATTTACTGGTGGATTAGATAAATCTAAAAGTTTATTTTCTGACTCTATACTTTGCTTTTGCAGCTACCCCCAAGACATTAATCTATTGAAAAGGAGAAGATATCATCTTTCAGGAAAAACATGTCATAAATATTTTGATAAAGTATTTATAATCCTCAAACAGATGGCTGTTCCATGAAGATTGTCAGCTGAGGTTTGCTGACAGAAACATGTTAAACAACTTTAAATTTTTTTGAGGGAAGGACTTGTACCACAAAATCAGATTCATTCTTCTATTAATCAATCACAGCTGGGTGATTTTTTGACAGCTGGAACATGCTAGACCTAATTTGATTGTCTCGTGCTTTTTCTGACAATTCCTATATAAGTTGAAACTTGGTGGAGGCAGTATAAAAGCAAATAAGCTACTAAACGTGTAGGTGGGATGAATGGGAAGAAATTTTTGCACGTGTAGATAGAGGAAAATCTATGAGATTGTGTTCAAAAGTTAGCTTTGTTCTGGCTGAGATTCCAATAGACAATATTTAAACTCTTGTATGTACCTTTATACATAGGTTGCTCCGAAAGTAGTATCTCCTATTTATTTCCTCGAAAACTACAGCAGTTACAAGGAGCACAGTAATGCCCCTTGATAGAGCAAATTTTCCATTACAAAATACTATTTTTCAATATAGTCATCACCATTAGATGATTTGTGTGGATGAGTGGATCCAGATGCTCTTCATTTTATGGTGTGGCAGCTGTGCTTGGCTGTCCAGAGCACGGCTTGTCTTTAACATCAATGTTGCAACAGCTGAAGCGCAACAGCCACCACCTCGCTGTGCTCACATCCACTGTTTGGTCTCCATAAATGTTCAGCAAGCATCGGTGAGCATCAATAGGAGCCATTTTTTCCACAGGTATGAATTCAGTGACATACCTTTGTTTCATATGCATTTTCTCGTCAGACAATATTTTGTCAGGCTGCCTCTCTGCTGACATCTGTGGCACAGCAACAAAACTTAACTTCTACTGACATGCCACCAACATCTGTCTTTGACGTTGTGGACTAACATAATAAAATAGAAGACTTTAGTTTGGAGTAACCCTTGTAAATTCGCCCCAGACAATATATGTTAATAAGAAGAGCTTACTCTTTGATATTTCACATAAGCTTTCAGTCTTTTCTGTTTGTATTAGGAATCTTTTTGATGGAATTACGAATATGTGCCAAGGCAAGACTCAGTATAATGTCATAAAATATCCCAGTTGAAATCCACAGGATCTGGTAGTCTGGAGCACAGAACAGTAATGAGGGAGTGAGAAACATAAATCAGAAAAGCAGTTACTGACAGATACTCTGCTCTTGTGTGATTTGGTGATACTTGTTAGTGAAAGATGTGCTGTTTGAGAATATTGGAGTTGTCACAGCTAAAAAGTCTCAGATATCATCTTGGCAGATCCCCACTTACTTACCACTCATCTTTTCAAGGTGTTTGTTGTCTCTTTTGGGTGGATTGGAGGCCTTTCTCTCACCATGCGCTGGTGAACTGTATGAAGAAGCCTAAACAAAAGTGCACATTCATAACTTACAGGATATACTGTATACTGTTAATTTTGGTCAAGCTAAGTTTTGATTGCAAACCTAAAGATTGGCAGTACTATAATTCAAGCAATCAAGCAGCAAAGACATTCAAAACCGTACTAAGATGCCTTCGTATCTAAGTCTCCCTACCCCTTGTCATCCAAAATCCAGGAAGAAAACTCTCTAACCCCAATGTGATGTTACAAAATGACACCACTTTATTTCTCACAATAGGTATTGGGTGACTTGAGAAATCACACGTGAATTCTCAGAGTTCAAATTCTGCATTTAAATAGTTAAGACATACATATGCAATACATTGGCATACGTATTCATTCTTTTCCAAGAACTCATTAATGTACGCTACTGTCCCTCTGTGCATGCATGGTAGGGATCTCTGGTGGTCTTAGACTGATACTTGCTGCTAATTTTTCCATCACTGGGTTTGGTCCTTTGCCTGATCTTTTGACTGTTTTTTTTCCAGTTTGGCAAGTTTCTGTTACTTGTTATGCCATAATGAGCATCTTAAAATCTTGGTGCACGAACCTCAAAAGAATGTACATGAAATCCAAGAAAAATCTTGTGCCTGGTGGATACAAAGATAAAGTTAGCCTACTGTGACTTCAGTGCTTCTGTGAAACTGGATCGTTGAGAAAAAAAAGGCTGTTCACACACCAAGTAAAGTTAAACTGGAAAGTTTCAGATCTAGCACTCACTGATTCCTTTTGCCTAGCTAATATATTGGTCCTTAAACTAATATTCTGATCCCTATTGATAAACCAGCCTATATTAACCTTAAGCCTGTCTGAGGCAATGCCAATCTTTCTTGCTCTCATTCTGTTGTTATCACCACAAGGAGAGGGAGGGAACGTAAATGTAGTAAACTAGCTTCTCTTGATCTTATCTTGATTTAGTGGTCATGCCTGAGACTATCACCTAGAAGAAGATTGGAGAAATGAATTCCACTGTGATCTGATAACAGATTTTCTTCAGGTGTTGATGAGTTTGCATTGTGTATGAATGAAAGTCTCTGTACTCATACAAAAATGTATTTTACCAAGAATTGTATAACTATAGAATACTTCTGCTTTTCAGATCTGAAATTAATGTCACTAAAACTAAGGATTGCCAGATATTTCAGGGTGGCTTCCTTGCCAAGTAATTGCTGAGTTCACTAATGATAGTATTGGTTTTGCTTTTGGAAAATAAAAACAAAAAAGTGATCCTACAAAACTGCTGGTGGTTAATACGTTTTGAATTGATTTTATTTTTTTGTAATTTTTTTATTAAATTGAGAAAAGATATGTAAGGTGTTAGACATTTCAAATTAGTTTCTTGATTTGGAAGGAAAAACACATTTTAGAGATCAATGGTAAAACCATTATGTTTTACCTATCTTTCTTGCTTCTTGCTTAGTATCTTCTAGGTGAAGTTAGATAAATGTTTGTAGATCCTAATTATAAGAAATTGAAATTATTTTGATTGATATTATCTCTTGAAAAATGGGCTTAACTTAAAGATATTGCGTAACCCTTCAGTAGTGTTAGAAAAGCAGACGTTCCTCAGTTTCCATTCTCAATTTCTGCTTCTCCCTGTGCGCAGAAATGAAATTTTTCCTATTATGTATGTGGGGGTGCCTTTCTTCCTGACTTTTACACCCCTGAAAATTTGAAGATTACTAAGTCAAATTTAAAATGTTACTGCCCCTTGGCATTTCTACATTTAGAAATAAACCTGGAAAGCATTAGATATTGTAAAATGTAAAAATGAAGTAGAGCTGTACTGCTCATGAGGCATTTGAAGTCAAAGCTCAGTTCGAACTGTTACTGTATTAGGCTAAAGTGCAAATATTCAGGGAAAAATGTATTAGCCATATATATTCATAATTCTTTACTTTACTCCATTGTAAGCCCTCGGGGGAATCAATTATTTGAACACATTAGCAACCTAATGCCATAGGCAAGGGTTACTGTATTACCCAACGGAGTTCATCTTGCTCCCATGGAAATTAAAAGGTATTTTGGCATGGGCTCCCTTAAAAACAGCAACCAGTACAATATTTTATACGCCTACAATAAACTGAGGAAAATTGCAAAGCCTGTTGTTGCAGGCTCACAAAGTCTTTTACAGAAATAGTGGATAGATATTAAGAGCTACTTTATATACTCAAATGCTTACACAATGTTTTTTCTTATATATATTAATGTAAGAATATTGAAAATAATTTAATGTATTAAAGAACTCCAGTGTTCAAAAACGAAAGAAAGCCACATTTTTCTTTATAGCAAATGAATGGTGCTGGTATGAATGGATTTTAAGTTAGCATAAGACTGTAGTTGCAGCTGTCAAATAGTGGCATGTCAAGACCTTGTTTGATTCATTGTAAGTGTTTTTGTGTTTTTTTTTACTTTTGTGTTAAGGATATAAAACTTTATGTCCTATTAGCTCCATATTTGCTTATTCTAAAAGTTCTTTTAGAGCTATGCAATATACTTAAGGCTTTGGAAGGCTGTTCTATGTAAGTAAGAAAGTGGAATAATGTCTGTGATGTGACAGTTTTGCCTTGCATTCACTTGTGGTTGTTTCATATTGTAAACATCTTTCTTGTCATCCTGTCATCTCAGCATCGTTTTACTTTGCCTTTACTTTTTACAACTCAGACCCTCACTAGCACAATTCAGAAATGACTCATGGCCTGTACATGGTGACTACTGTGTTATACATTATACACAGGTCATGTCAACTAAGACCATGACAATTTTAACATTTGACAATTACTATAAATTTACTGTATAGGAAGCATGAAATTAAAATAGTGAAATACCTACCTGAATGAGAACGTCAGTATTCAAGAAAATAAGATGAAGTCATGTTATTCTCTGGAGTCTTATTTCCTTGTGACTTCTGAGAGGATGGAAGTTTAGCACTATTTGTTGGAAGTGACTGGTCTTAAATTATTGTTTGCTATTAATTATGTTTTTATTCTCTGCTTATCTTGTAATTTATGGATATAGAGGATTTTTCTTTTTATTTTGGTCTCTGAAAATATATTATTACTCAATGAGTGAAAAATGATTTTCCTATGATTTTAACATGATTCTGTCTAGTTTCTGAATCACTGCTTTAACTCAGAACAAGATAGGCCCTAGGAGAAATTAATTATATGAGCACATTAATATCTACATGCCTTAGGTATGGATTACAAAAATAACTTTGATCCTATTGTAATCAGAGAGTCTGCACATGAATTCAGAGTTACATGGTGTTGTAAGAGCAAACACAAATATACATTAGTAATCTCTGTGTTTTCCTAGTGTATTCAAAGACAAGTGAGACTAATTCTGAATTGTCTTCACATCTTAGTACCCATTTTACAAGTGTTAATGGGAAATGATCAAGGATAATTAAAAAGTCAGCTTTAGGTATGTGGCGTAGGAATGCTTATGAGATTAAATAGCAATTAATTAGTGGGTCAAATAGTCTAATTTTTCCTTTAATAGGAATATAAAATAACATGGAGGGAAATGGTTACTAAAAGGCAGAGATTTTTAGTCAGATTTTGGGATTTATAAATGGAGCTGTTTTCCTTTTGGTTGTTTTCAAGCTTTCAGCATGATTGGAGGGACCCTTGGTCTTGTCTGAGCATGCAATAGCAACTTTGCTTTCCCTGATGCCAAAACTGTCAGATATGTCCAATAAGCAACACCACATTGTTACATTTCTCAAAGGACACTACGTGAAGTAGGACATTACTCATAAAACCTTTATACTTAGCAGTTTTAAGCTGTTGCAATGGTGATGGTCTCCAGAAACTCAGAAATTCTTAAGGGGATGAAAACTTGCATGTTGCAGTTTTAGCCCATTACCTCTTGTAATGTGTTCCTGCACACCACTGAAAGGAGCCTGGCCTCATCCATTTGACTCCTGCTCTTTAGATATTTATAAACAGTGATGAGATCCCCTTTTAGTCTTTTCTTCTCAGGGTTAAAGAGTCACATGTCTCTCAGCCTTTCCTTACACAGCAGATGCTCCAGGTCCTTAATCATCTTTGTAGCGGCTTCACTGGTCTCTCTCTAGAAGATCCCATCATTCTTCAACTGAGGAGCCCAGAACTGGACATGGTATTCCAGATCTGGCCTCATTAGGGCAGAGAGGAGGGGGAGAATAGCCTCCCTTGACCTTCTGGCCACATTCTTTTTAATGTACCATTTAGCCACTGGCCTTCCTGGCCACAAGAGCATACTGCTGGCTCATGGCCAATGTGTTACCCCTAAGTTCTTCTTTGCAGAGGTCCATCCCAGCAAGTCATTCCCTTACCTGTACTGATGATGTGTGTGGTGATTCCTCCACAGGTGCAGGATTCTACCCTTGCTCTTTAACTTCGTCAGGTTCCTCTCTATCCAACTCATCAGTCTGTCCATGTCTTGTTGAATGGTAACACAGCCATCTGGTGTGTCAGTAGGGGTATGCGGGAGGAGGGTGACTTATATGTGTACCTATTGGCAGAGAGCTGTAATTAGCAGTAACAAGATGAAATTATGAACAAGAAATTCCAGGATAAATGTCAAGAAAATATATATTCGTAGCAAGCTATGTATTCATATGCAGACAGAATGGCTGGAAACTATCATGTGAATAGTGTTAAAGAATAAGTTGTACAGAGCAAATTCATTGACAGAGGAAGGTGACACAGGACAGACCATTTAGATCTCTTATTTATACAGTTCATTGCCTGAAAATGAGTCACTGTCTCCCAGCAAAAACTTCTAATCCACGTGCAACGTTCAAACCATCTCTGGTTTAACTAACAGTTATTTAGCAGAATGTTTCTTAAGCAAAATTTATCTCTTAATCTTAAATAATTAAAATATAATCAAAATTATAATTCAAATAAAATTGAGCTGTGATAGTAAAGACAATAAAAACATCTGGAATTATCAGCAAATCCTGTTAAACAAAGATGTATTTACCTTGCTTAAAATGAAAAGTAATATGTAACTGACTCTATGAAAGGATGCATTGTTTCAGACAAATGCCAGCAAATAATCGTATAAACTTACGTCTCCATATGATGTAAATCAGATGAGATAATGAACATTATACCTCTTCATCATGCACTGTTCTTTAAATAGTCTTACCTTCTTGTCCCTTCACTGGAGGTGGACAAATTAAAACATTACTCTTTACAGAAGCATACTATCACTGATGGGATAAAATATTTTCTGTAGCTAGCTGGCATCTAGAGCAAAGCTTTATGAATGCATAGTTTTACTCTTTTTCTTTCAGCAATGATGGAGTATGATGGTATTCTGGCACAAATTAACTCATTCAGATCTTGCTTCTGCTCTTTGTGACCCAGGTGCCTTCTCCCAGACAAAAATAATCATAGAGAAGTAACAATTTCATAGATTTAGAAAAATGACCTGGCATTCAGACAATCTCTAGTATCATACAATACTTGCACAAATGTATGCATGTTCAAATGAGGGTTTGAATGGCAAATCCCTCCATTGTGACATTACTATATTGGCAATATGTGATATTAATACTGAGGGTGGAGGTTTGGTGTTTGTTTGGTTTTTTTTGTTTGTTTGTTTATTTGTTTTATTTTCTCCTTCCATTATAGCGTGAGATATGCATGTGTTTTCTTTAGTAAGAAAAGAGTGTTCTTAAACATTTTTCCTCTGTAGAGTGACTCAGCAATCTATGTATAAGTATCCATACAACACAAGAAGATTTCAAAATTTTTTTGATAGAAGAATCTTTTTTGATAGGTTTAAGAAAATGCACTCAATAGTAGGGAAAAAAAATCATGAAAAATGCCCAAGTCACCCAAATAAGCGACTGCACATGTTAAATGTGACCACAACATTAATACTAACCGCAGATGAAAACTGCAGACTGGTCAGTAAAGTAAGGTAAACACACTTATTTAGAGCTCTTGGAAAGACTGATTTCCCAAGTGGTACATACACCATTCACAGTATAAATAGCATGGAAAAATGAACTTTTCTGAAAAGCTGTTGTTGACCATCTCTGTATATGTGAGTGTTTAAATTTCCAATGTCTGTTTTGCAGAGTGGGCAGTTTTCAGTGGACTGAAGAGCTGTGAAGTTGTATGGTGTCTGTAAGAAGTGAGCAAATATCATTAACCTTTCCTAAATACTCTTGGCAACAAATAGGTGCATATGTGTTTCATGAGAATAGTTTTTCTCCTGTCTAAGAAACATTATTTATGCATCCTATATTGAAATAGGCAAGTTTGAAGACATTTTTCTTCACTTCCTAGTTACTGGAAGTCTATTTTTCTCAGAATACTGCCCAAGATTTAGCCTGCTGAAATAGACATAAAGATTTTTTTCACTATATTTGCTCATGTTATTTTCAGTCCTAGCACCTGCAAAAAGCATGGGCCTTCCAAGAGGTCCAGAGCTTGCACTCAGCAACTGTTCACTTAAGAAGACAGGTAATTTATCCAAGGCACTGATCTGTGCTATTATATGCTTATCTGCAATTAATATGTTCCTTCACAAATGTTGTTATGATTTAAGCCACATATTGCTTGTAACAAGGCAATGTTCTTAGGGAGAATCAAAGAATCATAGAATGGCTTGGGTCGGAAAGGATCTTAAAATTATCTTGTTCCAACATCTCTGCTGCAGGGAGGGAAGAAATATTTCCCTATATTTACTGAGATAATTAAAAAACAAATCAGCAACTTTCCAAACACAGATGTCCTTCAAGTTCATAACAATTATATCTGTGATAGCCACCTTCAGGAAGGAGGAGATAAGCACAACAAAAGAAACAAAAGAATTATGATACATGCTACACTTTGCAAGGCTTTACGAGACTGCAAGAAACCAAGCAGTCTATATCCTTGAGATGTGCTCTTAGGTCTCAGCTACCAGTTAGAAGACCTTTCCCGCTAACAGCTGGGATGATGCAAAGTACTAAACAAAAGTTCACCCATACGCTGACATTATACCTAGTCAAAGGTTGAGTCTGTTACTCTTGAAATACATGAATTGACAGTATCAGCTGGTGCTTCTTTCACTGTGAGCTGAGCCAGGTATGGTAAATCACTCTTCATGCCTGATTTCTTTGTTTCCTTTTTATTAGTGATTTCAGAAAAGGCAGAAAATGATGAGTTTTATGCACCAAACCATCAGGAACTTTATGTTCTTTCTTGGAAAGACCTTTTAATATGGGTTGATTTGATCAAAATTAGAGGTTATACATGTGAATTTCGGTAAAGTATGTTTATATAAACTTCTAACGCTCCTCTTTGACCTTTCAAGATCTTTGCATTGTAATAATTTGTGTGATAGCACTGGTGTCTACAGTCAAACAACTGCAATGGAAGATACATGAAATACTTCTGTCCTCATTTCTTGCTAATCTTAACTCCAACCTGAGGGATACTCTCTATTTTATCATGAATACGTTCTCTAAATTCACTATATTCATGCATAATATTGGAGGAAAATGGTTTAATTATTTCAGCATTTGCTGTCTTTCTGTTCTGTAATGGTGCTCCTCTTATTTTTCTTGGAAAAAATCTATCTGCATCTGCATCTATCTATCTGCTATCTATCTGCAGTATGTTTCTTTTCTAATTTCAAGCTGGAAGGAAAAATTACTTGCATATGTGACAGAAACCAACACTACAACTACTAAGACTTCTGTGCTTTATGAAAGATGATTAATTCCGGATCAGTTTACAGTGAATGCAAACCCACCTAGAATAAAAAGAAAGGATTGTACAATCAAGAGCAGAAATGTTAATGCTGTTCTAATCATCATCTGATCTTTCCTAATCTCAAGCATTCATGCTAGTATCATTGACATCGAATCCATATAACATTAACAGTAATCACTCCATATTCCTCCAAAATGAATAGTAACAGAAATTAAGCAATGTTAGGCTTTTCCTTTCCAACAGTGGCATTGATAGTAAGCGTAAGTACAATACAGTACTGACCATCCACAACAAAATTTAGAATCTTAGTTTAGTCCATGCGTGTGCTTGTTATTCTGGTGAGGTGATCTTAGTCTGTTCTGACAGTCCTGTTCCGTAGTCCTATGCTTCTGAGGATTTCTGCACAATGTTCTATTGGTTTTCATATCACAAATGAAAAAGTTACCTTTGCCCGAGCTGTAAACACAATATTTAAAAGTTGCCCTCTGTCTTTTTCTAAGAAGTAGTTGTTATCTTTGTTAACAAAAGGAAAAAAAGTACAGCAGATTTAAGATCTCAATGGAAAAAGAAAATATAGCCATTCAAATGTTTACAAGTTATGAACACTTCAGTGTTTTCAGCTTTGGCTTTAATTCCAGCTGAATCCTTACATTGTCCTGATTTTGAGATCAAGGTTCTTCAAAAGTTTGTGAAATTTCTTACCATGAAATTGAGCTTTGATTATAATATTCTGTGGCAGGCAGGTTTTGCACACAAGTGCAAAATTGAGTGAGGTCCCACACAGACCTCTCAGTTTTCTGACTCTTTGACCAATTGTTCTGTTCTGTGAATACATATCAATATCAGATGCACAATTCAAAGCAGCCTATCTTGTCCAGGGGCAAACATTGTGATTACAGTTTGAGAAAAGAGGAGCAAAGAGGCTTTATTTGTTTTTTAACTTAGATCTACAAAAGCCAGCTTCCTTGACTGTATCTTGTCTCCAGTCAAAATCTTTATCCTAGACAAGGACTGGATAGATATATTTTGTATTTTTTTATTGGGTGAGCCATCACCAAAGTAGTTTTATACTAAAAAATTGCATTCAGTTCCTCCAAATACTCATTTTCTCCTGGACAGGATAACTACTCATACAGGAATATTTCTCACTTTACCCTGCAATTCTAGTTAAATGGAATATTGCCATGCACATGGAACTGAACCTCAGCTCATGTGTGGTTCAAAAAAATAAGTTAAATGCTATCGTTATTATATAGTTCTTAGGTGCCTTTTAAGATAGAAACTAGGGCATGGGGACTACGGTGAAGGACATTAGCAGTGGTACAAACAGCAGACATCATGTAACAAGATTGCTGTGATTAGTCACCTCTACTAGCAGGCTTAGTGTGGGAGCCGAGAGAACAGACACACAGGGCTAGGAATGCCTTACATATTGAATCAGTAGCATGAACAGTAACTTGAAGTGATATTTTTAGATAAGAACATGTGTCTACAGAAACTGAAACAAACTTTTCAGGAACTAACATGCAGATAAGAAAAATCTTTTTGTTTATCTTATTTGAGAAAAAGTTTACAGAAACAGTTTTACTGTTCAAGTGGCTTTGTTTTGTAAAGTGACGTATATGGCCAATTATAACTACCTTTGTAGACCATTCACATATTTTTACCCCAATTAATTAATCAGATTGTTATTCACAAAAATGTATTTTAATTTACTTTTCAGTAATTAAAAAAATCTCATTTTTTCCTATGAGGGAAAAATAGAGTCAAATTTCTCAAATATCATTCTCTATCACACCCTTTTACTAGATATATTCTTTATTATTATTGTAAGGTCTGTATTTATTTAAAAGTATGATTTTGGTCTCAGTTGATCACATATCCTCCAATTCATGGGATAGAAGAGCCCTTTTAGAGTATGACTTGGCCCATCCTACAAAAGAAGCAATAAACTCTTGTGCACTTATTCTCTCCCTTGACTAGATGGGATCCAGATGATTAATCACATGATTTTCTGCCTTGGAACTCCTGGAACTCCTTACAGTGAATGCAATCAATGCTATTTAAAATGTGCGTGTAGAATTGTGTATAGCTAAGCATGTGTCTCCTCCTCTCTCATCCTCTGTGTTAAAGACGTAAAAGCATTGTAGAGTGCTGCCTGATTCTCAAAAGGTTCAGGCATAAAAAAGAGAGCATTTATCTAAAAAATGAGATTTCACATTTCGGAACAATGGTCTGAAAAGTTATTTTTAAAGAGGGTAAGTGATAGTGCATTTATATCATTCATTCAAGTTGTATACAGTCCCTTAAAAGTTTTACAGCTTTCTCTCTACCAAATGAAAAGTCTTCTCTTTCTCTGATATGGATGGTTACAACAAATTTTCTTTTGCAACAGATATGCATTCAAGCACTGCAAGAATGAGAGGAAAGCTTTGCAGAACTCTTTGGGCATTTCACAGGATGTTAGTAAAATATTATAAATTATATAGCCACAAGAACTGTGTGAAACAGTCTGAAACTCTAGCTAAATCAAAGTGATCATGGGCTATCAGAATTGACTATTTTTGTGAGCCTCATTCTGTGCTCTTCAACACAAAATCAAATTATTAGCAAGAATTTCTGACTTTTTGCCTACCCTCCTCTTCTGTGAATGGCATTTGTCTTTTATCTTTCCAGCAGTCCAAATGACACTTAACATTTGTTTTTGTTTGTTTGTTGTTGTTTTGTTTTGTTTTGTTTGTTTTGTTTAGTGGGAGAACTTCCGCAGCTTTTTTTTTCTTTCCTGGAAATACTCTGTGAAGCACTGCACTCTGAATCCTTTCCAGCTAAATCATAGTAATATAACTTTAGTATAGCAAAGAAAGTGTGAGCCACGAGAAGTGTGGGAAGTATTCAACTCAACTACTTAGCCTTGCAGAAAGGTAATAAATGCACCCGTAAGTGTGTCATCTTGGTAAAATTTACTTTCCAGCTTTAAAGGATGATACCAGATACAGTGGGAACAAAAACAAATGCTTTCTGTAAGGAAAAGACACATAGAAAGAAAGACAGAAAGGAAGAAACAAACAAATAAACAAACAAAATAGTTATGCACAAAATATATTGATTTTAATTTTTTAAATTATGATTATTGTAGAAAATAAACATGCAACACAAACAGTGAAAGTTAATTTATCCTGCTTCACTTCTATTTTTTTTTTTTTAAATATTTAAATACTAATACTGATGTTGAATAGAAATTTTGGGGTTTTGATAATTTATAGAGGTTAGGTCTTCATTTTTTTTTATGATCATTAAATACTTAGCAGCCTTTTAAAATGAAGAACTGAACTTTTCCTTGATTCTCCTCTAAGTTTCAGCCCCTCTCCAAATTAAGTTTAGCAGATTTTTTTACTGGTTAATTCATGGCAATTTTTTTCTGTTCTATAAAAAAATGAAGAATGTGAACCTGAAGAATTTTCAGTGTCTACTTTTCACAGCTGAAGTTTTCTGGTTCCATAACTTCATTTCCTTGAAATTCCCCAATGACTAGGTTTCACGGTGTGGTTTGCTTGAAAATTATGGAATATTCACAGTCTGAGTGTGACTCTGGAGATTTGTCTTTTTGCACAAGTGTTCATCTCCACTGCAAAGAGAACCCTCCATTGACTGTAGTAATAAATCACCATATTACGACCGTAAGGGCATTTAATTTACAATTCAAATCAATTGGGATTTGCTGTTGTTATACTGTAATATATTGTTGGTTTAGAAAACTGAATAATGTAGATGGGCTGCCAGTCAAAAGGGTGACAAAGAGACAATTTGTGGTTTGTAAAAATCCAGCAGATAAACTAAAAGAAAAATACAGCCTGACTTGAACAGCATAGCATGCAGAATATATTTGTGCTGAAAGGACTAGGAAATCTGGGAGATAATTACCTCCATTAAATTGAAATATTTTGCTCTCATTCTCCTTAATATGTGTTCATTTAAAAAAACTCATTTAACAACTGGTGCCCTTAAAGAAAACTGAAGTAAACCAAAATGTATATAATAGATATTGTTCTTTGGTGATGGAGTCACTTCTAGGTTAGCCATCTATTGTAAATGGGTACAACATCACTGAAGTTCACCTGAGCTGTATGGAAGTGTATTAAATGCTTTGCAGTTTTTGCAGGTGAATGCAATTCATGTGAAAGGCTTCTGTCATTGTGGTGAAATAACGAGGGTTTATAAGAAACAGAATACTGCTTCTTAGTGGTAAAGATAAAGACAATAAGAGAGAGAGATCTGTGCCTACAGAAAGCCCTAGTTATCTCAAAAGTCATATAGCCATAAGGAGAAGTGGCCTTTTTGCACTATCTTTGTAAGCTTTGTAAGCAAAGCAAAGAAATAAATTGAGAGCCCACTGGGACTCTTTAAACTCTTGAAAGTGTTTTTCTTCCTGAACTGAAAGATTATATAGAGTCATTTTAACCTTACCTCTTGGAAGATACTTAATTCATATCCCAAACATATATTCAGCCACACTGTATATTTCTAGTACTGCTGTGATCTATTGCATGCTGCAATTAACATGCATTTTATTTTGATTGAATTCTTCTGTCTTCAAAAGCTATTACATTGTAAAGTCCATTACTATTCTCCATTACTATTCTCTCCAAACAAAAGAATATTAAAAAGCATATCAAATGATTCTTGCCTTACACCATCTCACTGTAACTCAATCTAAATGCCCCCAAGGGTATTTAGTTTCTAAATTAGAAGGGGGGTTCTTATTTTTATTCTCATATACTGAAATTCTCAAGTCTGACAACAACAAACAGGAATTTTTTTTATATGGCTTATTTGTGACATGACTGATGGTCAAATATAGCTCTGTATATAGTCAGCCATTAGAGTTGGCAGTTCGAAGTCCTTCAGTCCAGAAGTATTGCCATCATTTACACTTTATGACATGGTAAACTCTTTAGCTGTTATTCATTTATTATATTTATATATATATCTATATATTTTTTTTCCCCAAGGATATCATAATTCCTTGAGATATTTAAATCATTATCCTTACTGCATAGAGAAGTAACACGAGGCTCATGAGACTTAAGTAAATGCATAATTGCTCACAGTGACTCAAAGCAAAATAAATAAATGCTATGACACCAGACTATTTCCAAGTGCAAAGACATTTTTCCATCACAAAATGGATTGTAAATGATGACATTTTTCAATAACAAATACAAGGATCTTCATTTTTCAAAGACTTACCTAGGTAAAAGTCATGATAAAAACGTAATCCAGAAGCTCTTGAGGTCCAATAATTCTATTTTTAATCTAATAACAGATTTCTACATGTTTGGTATTCCCCAAATTCCAAATTAAATTTTAATCACTATTCTGCCTGGGAGACAGTCTTGCATTTCTTCTGAAGACATTTCTTGCTATGGAAAAAAAAAATGTTAATGTCAGAGCTTATATTGTTGAATGTCTTCATTTAAAATTTTTGAATATATATTTTTTATTACAGAGGGAAAAAAAACTTCAATAAATTTAAGTGAATTGTAGGTATCTAAAACCCAGTTTGAAGCGGATTTTTCTCTACTTTTTCCCTTATCTCATAGAATGGCCTGGGTTGAAAAGGACCATAATGGTCATCTAATTTCAACCCCCTAGTATGTTCAGGGTTGCCAGCTACTAGGCCAGGCTGCCCAGAGCCACATCCAGCCTGGAATTCATTTAGCTGATGGTTATTTTTATCAGAAATATAGCTGAATCTAGTTATTAAGAAATAAGTTGTATCCAGTTTAAGAGCTAAGGAATACTGGTCTCTTTCATTGTGAAATTATTTTTTCTAACTCACTTAGCAACAGGAAGTTGGTAATTATGATGTACTTGTATTTTAACTTCATTTTTGATAGATACATGTGTAAATGTGAAAAACCTATTGAAAATTATAAAGATGGTTTAACTGCTCACTGTGTAGTAAGCTGCTGCTATTTGGTTTGCAGGAGAATGCTGGAATAATGCAATAAGCTATAAAACTTTCAATAACATGTAGGTGAATGCTCAAGAGACACAGTGGTTTCTCTGCTGGAGATACATTGCACTATCGTGCATTTCACCTATGGTATATCAGCGGTCTTTTAAGAACCAGAATTCCAAATCAGGAGCTCACAGACTTCCTGAAATTACAAGTTTTTTCCTAGATTGGTCAGAATTTTATGTCCACAGCTGGGCCTTTTTAGGAAAAAGCCAAGCAATCATAAGTAGACCACATTATAGTAATGGGTATAAAAAAGGAAGACTGAGGTGGGAAGGATTCTTCTGGGGTGAAGATAGAAAGAGAATGGTTTAGGTTAGTTTGGAGATAAATGATTGAGATTTGTAGAAGTTGTTTCATGTCTTGTATAGCTTATTTGTTGTTAGTTATCTAGTTTTTGTCAGAGCACACCCAGGAATGTATTTCCATAGAAGTTGTGCCACATGATAGGAGGTAAACTGATTACTTCTAAAGCCTTGGAGAAATGTGGATAATCTGTTCTGAACCTTTATTGTGAATTAGTAAATGAGAACTTCTGCTTATTTTCCTCTTGAAAGTAATAGGATAGCAAAGATAAAAATGATTATTGTGACGACTGTTTGTATATGTTACCTAGGGTGAGATTTCTGACTGTAAGGTCAGAAAGCGTAAGGTTGAAGTTATAAAACAAAGTCCCCAGAACAGCCTAGGTGCTGATAGCATGTTACTGCAGCTATGGTTCCTCAGCTGGTAAGGTAATGCACACCATTCTAAACTGATGGGACTGCTAAATGTTTTAGATAGATTTTAAAAAAAATTGTCTGTGGTAGAACATAATGAAAGGTGAAAAGCTCCTTCCTTTTTTTGATAAAGTATATCTTCTGTCAGTCGGTTGCCTATAGTTTTAGTGGCTTTTTTCTGCAGTAGGTAAACTTTAATTCTGTAATGGTTGCATAGCAACTGAATTCTGAATTGTATTAGTGTTTAGCAGTAATTATACCTTTTCTGAAATTGTTTCAGCAGTAGCGAGTCGTCTTTGCCTCTCCTCACTGCTCCTTCCCACCCCTTACCCAAACCCATAATCCCCCTTAGGTTTTCATAACCTTTTCCAAGAGCACGATGTTCTCTTTGAGAAGAATGGTTATTAGCAATTGTTCGTAACTTCATTTGTAAAGCAGGTCTGTTGTGCTATAAGTGTTAAATGTGCAGCCCCTCTCAGGATGGGAGGGTAGATGCTGTACTGGTGAATTCCCGTTGACCTGCTTCACCCTCACCTATCCCTCCCATCCCCTCAGCCCCTTCCCCCCCTCACTTATCTCCTTCCATTGGCCTAGCCTTGGACACAAGACCTTGCAAAGGAAGGCAATAAGTAACTGATGATGATCACAGATCTGCTTCAGACAAGGTGCGCAGTTGAAAGAACAGATAACAGACACTCGGTTCCTCAGTTGCTGAGGACCAAATGAACATAAAAAGCAATTTATGACTGAGTCAATCATCTTACCGCATAAATAATGAGCAGCCAAAGAGCCCCTTAGAACTCTCCTTCATGGCAGTGGGCTGCGTGACAAGATCTCCCCAGGAGCAGCGATGCCTCTTGATATTATGCCTATGCTAAGGTCCCTTACATTTTGATTTCAAGATGCCTTGCAAATACAGATCCTCAGTAAGTGACTAATAGCTTTTTTTAGGCTTTCTTATTTTCGCTAAGATCACATCTTTAATTGTAAGCTTTATTGGCTTCACTGTAAGCTTTATTGGCTTCACTGAGACTGTATTTCAAATTAATTGTGCAAGTATAATCCTTTAGACATAAACTGCTGATCAAGTGGGACCAGGAGTGAATCCAGCTCCTGGTCCATCTCCAATCCTTGGCTCCTTACCTCCAGGGCTTAAGGAGTTTAGAAAGAAAGATGGAGTTCACTGTGAACCCTGTGACTTAGTGGGAGGACCTCCTCGACACTTAAGCATAAGCCACTAACCAAGTCTGAAACTAATAGTGGTTTCAACCACACCTAGGGTCTTTATTTACATCATTCAAGGAGTTTGGAAAGCAGGGGGTTCTGTTCTGAACCTTATAACTCAACAGGAGGGCCCTTCTAATTTTTTTTTAACCCCACTTTCTATGTAGTAAATTATCAAACATATCCAGGCGTTTCAAATCTTTAGTTTCTGTTAAACTATTACATTATATCTACATTATAAATGTATTCCTCCTCCTTTTTTGAGTGAAGTATATACCGTAGTTGTTTCCATCTGCAATGCATGCTCAGTCTTTGGCTCAGCATTGGATACAAATACCAAAGGTGCAGCTCAATTAAAATTTAGGTGAATACCTTTTGTTGCTACTGCTAGTATCAAGACATTTGTCTCTAACTTACGAAGTGAAAGACATTAATTGATAATTGAATTATCAGGTGTCCCTGGAAACAAAAGATTTTCCAAGCTCTGTGAGCAAAAATGAATTTTGAAACAAAATATGCTGCCAATATGTGATGAGTTATCCTCCAGATAGATTCTGTAATTTAAAACATTTTATTGTAGAGTCATGGTCTTCTAAG
This sequence comes from Centrocercus urophasianus, assembly GCF_019232065.1. Lineage (NCBI taxonomy): Eukaryota > Metazoa > Chordata > Aves > Galliformes > Phasianidae > Centrocercus > Centrocercus urophasianus. Next base: position 13,216,929 of record NW_024884586.1, on the reverse strand, counting down.
TAGATACAACTTTCACTGCATTTTGTGTTGTAATCAGACAATAACAATAAAGTTGTCCTGTTACAGATGAAACAATTTCTTCATGAACTTTCATCTCTTCAGCTTCCCTCTACTCAAAAACAGTGCATCACAAGTCTTTAAACTTTTTATCCTGAAGACTTAATTGGCCTGCATTCTTCTCCACACTGCCTTGTTACCTTACTGAAGGTGACAAATATCTCAGAGGGGAAATGCCAACAGTATATTTGCAGTTCCTACTTATATCCACTTAGATATTTTTTAATCTGATGGGAAAACTTCAAGACTTGTTAGGATCATTTCACAGAAAGAACAATACAGTTATTTACTATAAGCATTTGTACAGCTCAGTGAAAACAAGAATGAAATGTCTTAGAATTCCTTCTGTATCTGTTCATTACTAATGCTCTTTTTCACTAAATCATCCACTAAATAAATGGCAAATTCTTTCTTAGAGGATTTCTCAAATCTCTTTAGGATATAGCAGTACTTTTTGAACAGAACTTTGATTCGACTGCAGTTAGAATGAGATAACAGGAGAGGTTTTGTCTGCTTCCAGTCAGCAAATCATTCAAATATCTTCCTGAACATTGCTTGTTAATGAAATTAGAAAGATAATATGAATGACAGGAGAATACTGGTGTAACTTAGAACTGTTTACCATCTCACCTGATTGACATAAGGAAAACAGATTTCTTGCCTTTCTTTAACTGAAAATAATCTTGACTAGGTCTTGAAACAGTAACTATTAAGGACAACTCGTTTGCTTTTATTTTTAATGAGTTGAATACGAGTAGAGAAAGGTAAGAAAATCATTGGCAGCCCATCTGTAAACTTACTTTTTTCAAGTTGAAAAACCTTTTTCAAGCTTCTGTGAGATTGCATAACAGATGTATAATTTTATGGAAATATATTGCAGCATGCAACTAATTGATAAGTAATAAATGAGATGTGAATGTGATCAGGTGAAAGTGAACCATCTTTTTTTTATGTTTGTTGGTCTAAATAAACTTGAAGGAAAATTCAAATCTCAGGCAGAAATAATAAATTTTTGATTCCAGTGTCCTACAACTGTACAGAAATCTGCTACCTGAGATGACATAGAACAACACAAAACTCACGCTGTAAATATAAGTTGGAAATATAATTGGTCTCTAATCAAAATGTCATTTTTGATGTCTGTGTCTATAACCACATTACTCCTGCAAAATATAGTAACATCAAATCCAGGATTGAACCTGGTTAAAGAACCCTCACAGGAGAGGCTTGAAGAGAATATCACTCCTTTTATTTAAAAGGTAGTATATCTTAGTGACTAGCAAAACTCAAGATAGACTCATAAGGGACTTTACTGACTAAGTGGATTTTGTGAGCTCAGAACAGCAATCTTAGCTGTGTATAAATGAATCATTTGATTTAAGATTGATGGATAATGGAAAACCACTGTGCTGGATGCCTCTATACAAACTAATTTTGGCTGAGGATTTTGCTTCAACTTTTAGTGTTTTGTACTGATTTACTTATTTTGCTTAAAATGTCAGACAATAGAATTGTTTACTGAATAGTACTAGTGTTGCAAAATGAGGGTATCAAGACAATTTCTGGTAAGTTTCTTACTGGACATTGTGTTACCTGCCAAGTACCTGTATAACCATGGATTAATCAGTGTCTGTTTTATTTTTTTCTTTAATGCTTTAAGGCACAGTTGCACTCTTCTTTCATTACTTTAAATAAAAAAAAAAATACATTTGAAAATACAGGTTTTGTTGCTCACTATTTCCAGCCTTGTAACTGTGGATTGCATTTATTTTCCATGATCAGCACAGGTAAGATATAGACTTCCTTAAGAAGAAAATACTAAACAGCTACTGAAATAACTACACAAGTGAAAGTAGAGCTCAAGTCCATCAAACTCATCCTTCAGTCACAGGAGTTGCTAGAAAATTCCTAGGGACTTTAAAAGACATCAGGGGAAAAAAAAAAAAACAAAAACGCAGCAGATCTTAGCAGACTTGTGTGTTCCCAGAATAAATGGGTTTTCTGGAAACTTGGAACAGTCACTTTTCATTCTGAAGCACAAATATAAATTACAGTAATCAAGCTTGAGTTTTAAAGATGCATGAAATAATAAACATCTGTACCTCTGAGTTGTGCTACCTGTTATTCTGCTTATTCTTTACCTGTATGTCTGCCAAGCCTAGTTTTTAGTACAAAGTGCTCAGTGTTTTTTTTTTATGTATGGGTTTTCTTTGTTGTTATTTTTCTACTCTATCTCACAATGTTGATTTGCCAAGGTCTTAAAGTCCTATTTAATATCCTAGTGTTTTCTGTACTGAACAAGCCTAATTCATTGAATTTTCTAATGCATACTGATGTGAAGGAAATCATTGCTTTCCTCTTACTTTTACTACTATGTAAGCTCATCAAGAAGACTGAGCACTAAGGAAGACTTGAGTCATCCTTTACTTTAGTTATGAAGACATAGACACCTAGGTGATGCACAGTAGGCTTATCTTAGAAATACAATTAAACTTGCTTGGGTTTCATCTGAGTGGGATGTAAACTAGATCCCAGTTAGCTGCTTATTAAATGAAGAACTTGATGGGAGCTCACTGGTGTGCCAGGATGGAGAGACGTATGTTTACAGCAGCATGAAAATCTTTTTGAATACAAAAGTTTAACCATGGTAAAAGAACCATGTCTGATTGTGATTTCAATCTGAGAGGAAAAATAACATAACTCTGGTTCTTACTCATTGTCTTACTAGAGTAGAAGCAGTTAAATCTTGAGGATAAATAATATTCATAGCATGAAATTCATCTCCTGTTTGTAATATGTTTGTAATGTAATTATTTCAATATGAACAGTTAGTTATAACACCGATGTCCTATTCAGTAAGAAAAACTGAAGGGTACTTTACCAATGAGCTAATGTCTTCCTGCTGTCTTCCTTCCTTTAAATGTACAGAAACAGTTTTCTTTACTTTATATGGAATCTACAGAAAACAACATTTATGGAGAGGAGTTAATCAGAAAAAGAAACTTTCAGCTACTCCTTTCTCAGCTTTTGATTCTTGCAATACCCAGCCCATTTCAGTGAGAATAGACATAATACAGTGATACAAACTGACAAGAGAGCTGTAATAATTATGCAGGATTTGAAAAGCCTTGCATTTTCAGATGACAAGGATATAAAGGAAATGCTATTTAATGCTACATACCATGATTTTATATTCAGGGTAGATGAATAATTAATGATGACTGAACATTTAATGCTTGCATCTTTGACTGCAACAGAAAGAAAAGTCTTAATGTACAACTTAGAACCAAATTAGACTTTGGAATGCACCATTTTCTGACTTGCACATCAAAATGCTCAGTATGTTAGATTTTGAATAGTAGCTGTTCAGGTTAGTTACAGTGCACATTATAATTTCTCCTAGTGAATAAGATTTCTGGTAAAATCTGATGCACAATCCTTGCGAAGACTGATTAGCTACAATTTTTAATTGAAATCAGCAGTGTCTCTCTTCTGTGAAGTCACAAAAATGCATAAATAAAAAAGGAACAGGAAGATCTAGCTAGAACTCCATGCCACTGCTGACATGCTGTGGTTACTTTTTCCTATTATATTTTGACATATATTTTCCTAGTATCTCCAGTTCACCCATATCTGCTTTTTCCTAGTGTGTGAATATAATGTCCTTCAAGATTTCCCTGATTTTTTTAAATACAATTCTATAAATATAGAGCAGTACAGATGATGACTGCCATAGCCTCCACTGTATGTATGCAGAAGCTTCCTTAGAGTGCTTGCTGTTGCTATTCACCTCTGTTGTACACGGTTATACCTTAATGTAATAGGATTATCTGAGGATAGTATAACCACTGAGATTTTAATAATGCTGAGCATGCAAAATAAATCCCTAAAGTATCTTAAACATTTAATACATCTACGAACTAAGTTTACCTTTTTATTCTTTTAACACTGAGGCAAAAATACTCGTGATTTGAATTGACTTTACAACCTGCTGGTATGTCTTCAACACCATCTATTAACAGACAGTTATTATATATTTCTGCTCTGGAACTGTCCTTCAGTAGATTCACATTTATCTCAATTATATTTCGTTCTCATAGATTATTTTTGTCAAGTCCATATTGAATTCCCATTGCTTTTCTTGGAAATGGTGAAGTTATTTTCTAGCTGTATGATGTTCACAGCTTTGTTTTATTGTTCAAGGCCATTGTTCAGAATATAGACCTAATCATAAGAGAGATCCCACTTGAAGACATGTCTTGGAGACATCCTAATGTCTCCAAGAATTCCAGAGTACAGTCTGAATCTTGACTTCTAGCCAGTAATGTATTTCTTATTCCCCCAAGCTATATTTTTTTTTCCTTCACTTAGAAAAATATCATATGAGACAACGTCAAATATTCGATTGATTTGACTGGTTTTGTCCTTGAGAAATCTTTAAGTTATTTCTTAGCTTAATTTCTAAAGGAAATTGGGCTTCTACCATCACAATGTGTCTGTTCTTCCTGATTAATAACCTCTTTTCAACCGAATTTGACATTGACCAGAGGGATAGAGATCTCACTTATAATTAAATCTCTATGCACTGCAGGGAAGTAAGCAGCTAGGTAAATGAAAAGTGCCTTTTATAAGATAGACTGAAGATTCAATTCATCAAGAAATTAGAGAATCTACTCAGGGTAAGTGCTACTAATCCCCTGACCTTGCTTGAATTTCGGTGAGTGTTCAACATATGGTGGACAACAGAATCTGAAGAATTTTGTTCTGTATGAGAAATGATGCCTGCTCTTGATACTAATCATGTTTGAGTGAAGAAACTAGTATTTTAGTACTATTGTTTTAGACACCAAGAGTAGCTGGTAGGTTTGCTATTTTTGAGATCCATGTTTTTCCTAATTTTACACATGACTGTTCACTCTTTATTTATCTTAAAATTTATCTGGTAATGGCTGAGACACTACTTGAGAAAGTCTGTTAACAATTCTAAGTGTGGAGCTTGCCAAACAGTACTAATAGCTTTTTTTATTTCATAGAGATACACCCGATTTTCTATTTAACTGTTTTAGGGTGTTCTTTAAAGGAACCAGATAGTTGGGAAAATTATATTTAGAAAAGCAAAAGTTAAGTTGTCATTTGTATCGTGCTAAATCCATAGCCTAACATGGTCAGAATAACATGTTTTTGAAAATTATGTTCCTTTTTCTCATGTATTCTTTACTCACATGCTTTCATAGATTCGTTAATTCAAGAATAATTGAATTATTAAGGTTGGAAAAGACCAGTAAGATAATCTAGTCCATATGTCAGCTCATCACCACTATGGCCACTAAATCACATCACTCAATGTTACATCTACCCTTCTTCCATTAAACTCTGGAGATTATGACTCAACCACTTCCTGGATAGCCTTTTCTAATGCATTATCACTCTTCCGGAAAACAAATTTTTCCTACTATCCAACCTAAACCTTCATTGCTGCAATGTAAGACCATTATTTCTCATCCTATCATGCTGGTTACCTGGGAGAAGAGGTTGACCCTCACCACAAGTTCTTTTCAGTTAGGTGCTGACAGTGTTAAGGTCTTCCCTGTGCCTTTTCTTCACCAGACTAAGCAATCTCTTTTCCCCTCTAGCCGCTCCTCATAAGGCTTGTGTTTCAGAACCCTTTGTCAGCTTTGTTGTCCTTATCTGGATGCGTTCCAGGGCCTCAATGTCTGTCTTGTAGTGTAGGGCTCCAAACTGAACGCAGTACTCATAGTACAGACTCACCAGTGCCAAGTGTGGAAAGGCAATCACCTCCCTAGTCCTGCTGATTACACTATTTCTGATAAAAGCCAGGATGCCATTGGCCTTCTTGGCAACACTTCTGGCTCATGTTTAGATGGATGTCAACTAAAACCCCCAGATCCTTTTCTCCCCATGCAGCTTTCTAGCTGCTCTGCCCTAGTCTGTATTGATGCATGGGTTTTTTATGACTGAAGTGCAGGAGCTACTGCTTGGTCTTGTTAAAGGTCATACATTTGTCCCAAGTCATTGATCCAGCCTACCCAGAAACCTCTGTAGTGCTTTCCTACTGTCGGGTAGATCAGTGCTTTCTCCCAACTTGGTATCATCCTCAAATTTACTGAGGGTGCACTCAGTCTTCCTGTCCAGATCATCAGTAAGACCTTATACAGGGTGCCAGAACTGACCACCAAGAAGCATTATTAGTGACCAGAACTAGATATAACTCAATTTAATACTGCTTTCCATTCATTATTTTTACCCAGTAAAGAGTGTCTGAGCTGTGAGCTGCCAGTTTCTCCAGAAGAATATGGGAAGATAGCGTCAAGCACTTTACTGAAGTCTAGGCAGACTACATCTGCAGCCTCTTCCTCATTCGCTAGGTAGGTCACCCATTTTAGGAGGAGATCAGGTTGGATAACTAAGACCTGCCTTTCATGAACCGATGCTGGCTAGACCTGATCCCCTTATTGCCCTGTACGTATTGTGTGACATCAGTCAAGATGATCTGCTCCGTTATTTCCTGCCATACCACGGTCAGGCTGGTGGGCCAATAATTCTTTGGATCTTTTTTCCAACACTTCTTGAAGATCGGTGTCATGTTAGCTAGTCTCCAGTCATCTGGGATTTCCCTGGTTGATAGAAAGCAGTTAAGCAATCAGTTCCGCCAGCTCCCTCAGTACCCTCATAATAGTGGCACGCACAGAGAGACAATAATCTCATCACTGGGGATGTGATTTTTTTAGGAAACTGCCACCTTCAGCTTTGTATTTGTTAAATAGATTCTGAAGGGCTTGCATATGCTGTTCTTTCTTTTCCTGTGTATTTGTAGAACCCATCTTGCGCAGCCTTTGCAGTACTCTAATGTTGCCACCATAATTACCAATGTACTGAGGGGATATTTATACCTGTACACAATTCCCTGTTTGTAATCCACTGATTTACATGGATGAGCTGATTGAAATACTCTTCATTTTGAGGTGTGACAGCTATATAGGGCCATCTAGAATGTGCCTTGTCTTTTAAGACTCTATCACCACTGCTGAAATGCATCACCCACTGCCTCATTGTGCACACATCCACTGTTTGGTCTCTGTAAATGTTCTGCAAGCATCAATGAATGTCAATGAGTGCAACTTTTTTCCACACAGCAATTAAATTCTGTGCGTTTGCTTCATACATGCTTCCATTTCAGATGTTTTTAGTCAGACTGCCCCTCTTCTGCCGTCTGTCACATAGAAACAAAGTTTAATGTAATATTGGTCAGAAAGTTCAACATCTACTGCCATACCACCAATATCCTCCTCTGACCTTGTGGGTCAGCATACCAAAATAGGAGGCATTACTTTCAGCACAGCTGTCATGTTATTCTGCTGAAGTTGAGCTTGGAATAGAAGATAGAGGCATATCTTGATGTACAGAATGAATCATAGGCTTTCAATTTGTTTTCTGGAGTGTTTTGTTTTGCAGAATGTTAGTTTCTGTAGGGTGGGGTGGAATTTAGTTTTCTTCATTTTATCATGGTTCTTAACAGCAGCTGTGTCAGGGATCAGTATAGAGATTTCTATAATGTTTTCGTTATGACACATTTCAGAATATGTATATACAGTAAGAAATCTTTCTGCTTACACGGGCAGTATATCTTGTACAACATGATTCATTCAGTACTGTAATTTTCTGTTGTTATTATTATCTATGACAGGAAACAATGTTCCATATGCAAAAGATTCGCTCAATTGTGTGCTCTAATATTTTACAAAGCAGAAAATTGGTAAAAAGCAAGTTCACTTGTTTTTGCACATTTCTGCTCAATTTCCTTATGTCTGAAGAAAGTTGTCTGCATAGCAAAAGGGCAGATGGAGCTGGAAAATTAGTCTGCAGAGCATGGCTAGTAGTGCAAACTCCAGATCAGAATTGCATGCTGTTAAACTGTCCCTAAGTCCCCTTCTTGCTTTCTTTCACAGTCTGCTGAAGTATGTATAATTCAGGAAGGAGTCATTCTGGCATTTTGAATTAACAAGCAGGAACAAAACATTTGATTTTGACTAGTGAAGTTAGCTGCTTCAAATATTTTCTTTCCATCCCACCAAAATACTTATGGTTTTGCCCACAGAAAATGATTACTGCATCACCTAATACTAAATACATACGCATAAACTAATAAAAGGGGAAAGAAATAGCAACTTAACTGTTCCATAAAAAGTTAATCAAAGTACATGTGCAAACATGTTCTAATGAATCGCCTCCAACAGGCAACAAAGATATATTCCACACCTTATACAACTTGGCAAAGTCTGTCTGTAATAGACAAAAATAGACATTCAAGACCTTTGAGGGTATTTGTTTTGAGAGTGAACAACCTGCTCACATTTTCAGCTTCAGGTTGCACATATTTGTGTATATGTAGTAATTCATAGCATTATTACTGAGATTCCTGCTTAGTTTGTCGTGTAGTGAATGGATTGTCCTGTATTTTAAAGGGCTTTGGCAAGGTAATTCTGTGCTGTTGTTTTCATCCACAGCATAGGCATAATGACCAAAGTATATTAGAAATGTATATTTATATAATAAAACTTTATTTGTCAGCTGCATTTCCCTCTAACCACAGGTAACCACATCATGCAATCCAGAACAGATAGAGCTTTTTATTGAGTGTAGTTCAACTAATAGGGAATTTCTGACCAGAAAATCATGTAATGCCTACGAAATCAGAAGTTTTCTACTTTCTTTTCATTCTAAAAGACAGATGTTCTCACATTGGTACTGTTGGAGTAGATTGTCAAGTAACTCTTCTGCTGTTAATTTTGTATTCTCTATATTTAATAGCTAGCAAGATAAGTGACTTCAGCAAGTCAGAACTTGAGTACATGATAGTATTTCCATTTCTAATGTAAGCTTGGGGATCCACACTGTGCAATTAACTATGTAAATCAGTTTCTTATATTAGGAGATCTTTAATTACTCAAGAATTCTTTAAATGGATTTACGTGAGTTTAAAATCATTAGTAAAAAGAGTCCATGGACATGGTTGTAAAAATTCTGAGTTTGGTGGCCTTCATACAACTTCTGTTAATCCTTTGGAAACTTCCAAAATCCTTTTGGAAACTGCAGTCCATGTAATGTACTCATACCTTTTAATATTAATACCGCAAATGCAGAGTGAGGTTTGTATAACAATGAATGAACTACCAGAGGAGGAGCATTTCTAGTTATCAGGTTTATTGAAAGTCAAAGAGTATATCTTGGTACCATCTTGTGCTTTTCCTGACATAGACTTTAACTACATATGGCTGGGTCTGTTGCTGCTATTGATGATCTTCCTATTAAATTTTTATGGATTGAAATGTCACAGAGGAAGTCAGAACTTTCAAAAAGGTTTATACTTTGGAACTACTTACTTACAAAATGAAGAAACCCTATTACTCAATCGCATACACTTTTTTTTTTTTTTGAATGAAATAGGGGTGAGGGGAGAAGATTGATGATAATTCTAGAAGATATGACTGAGTCTTATCCCTGACAAATAGAACTGCATGAAAAATACATAAGGAAGTGAATGAAGTTCTTCCTTTTACTGTCTGAGGAGTTTGACATCTCATTCATCACAAATGAGTGTAAAATTTGTTTTTAGCACAGCTTTATAAAATGATCCCATTTGTTTATCTACTGGTAGTAATCTGTGCCAGACTTTAGTGATAATGAGATCTCCAACTGGATGAGCAGGCTTCTGGCAGAATATTATGCATGTGCACAAATGATGTTGTGCACTGCAATAGGACCTTTTAGAACTTTATCAGTAGAACAAGTATTTACACACATATACACACACACACACACACACACAATTTAGTTTTACAGGTAAACCAGTTTACTAAAGATATTATGTTTTTTTTTTTACTTTCTTCTACTATCTGATCAGTAAAGACTACAGAAGACAAGGTGTAACACAGTATTACTAAATATTCAGAAATAATGAGTTTTTTTCTATGTAAACTTGCCATTCTGAACTTGCATTCAACTGTCATTGTTAGTCTATTTACATAAATCTATGTACATATATTTGTATGTACATATTTATCTATTGTTATAATATTTGTATAAATGTAAGCCACGTGATCAGACTGACAGGAATGTGGCTTAGCCAGGAGTAGTGTATTAGTAGCATTCACTCCTCCTCTGACCTGGATCTGCTGCTTGGTCTCTGCTGAGCTTCAAGGTGTCAATGAGTGTGTAGAACATGCTGTAACATTGTAGACTTGCATTTGTTTTTTTGGGGAGTTTTGTTGGATTTGAGGTTTTTTTTTAATTATCAGTAACTCATGGATTCTTCCCCAGTATACTACGTACCAGGACTGTGTTTAGGTAAATCAGAATTAGTCCATGCTCAGGAAATCCTGCCTTCAAAGTATTCCTGCAGCTGCACTTGCTAATACCACTAAAGCCCAAATGTGTTAGGATATTGCATAAACTTACAGAGATCAATCAAGAATAAAAACTTGTTTACTTTCAATGAATTGTTTTGGTTTTGGACAAAACAGAGCCCTTGATGCACTGCAAATTAATAGAGTGTAAGACATGCAGGCCTTGAATACAAAGAAAAAAAAATCTTTGAAGAGATGCTGTGTATGTTTCCTAGTAGATTATCAGCCTAGATGATCATTCTTGATTATGCAAACTCCTAACTCATTACACAGCATATTTCGTGCTGTTTATTTGAGGGATGGAATTACACAGTGAAAAATGTTGGAAGCTATAAAAATAGAATGGTAGATCTAGATATTATTTGAACCTGAATTTATTTGGATCTTTTTGTAGGTGGATGTCTTACCTTTATAAATCCAATTGCAGGATATTTTTCAGTATGTTTTTCTGTGTATTTATGTTTCTGTATTGGAACTCCAAAAGAAAACAGCAAAAGCTACATATATCCTCTAAAGCATTTTATAGGGATACATATTTGTATGGCATTACAGTTTGAGGGAGCTATTCATTTTATCTCTAAACTTTTCACAAGCTTTGTCTCTTTGTTTGTATGTTAAGAGCTCATTCAGCTACAAATGAGGTTTATAGAGTCACATTAATATGGAATGACCTGGAGTATGCTGGTGAAAATAACTCAAACTAAGGGGCACTGAATCTAATCTGCAGAAACGATTCCTTCTCACAGGTTTGTGAGACTGTTTTACTCTGCATAAAGTCAGTGGAAACTGTGTGTCCACCTTGACTTACCTCTTTGAAGATCCATGTAACCGCTTGTTACAGACTTGTTGAAGGAGTCATCTGTCATGGCTCTGACTCCTCTTGAAGGTCATGGGAGCTAAGGAGTTCCCAGTGGCAGCACTCATCTTTCTGAGGGTCTGTCAGTGGAAGAGGGCGTACTTTTCATTCAGAACCTATGGAGACGCAGACCGGTATTTGGTTAGTGAAACAACAGTGAAATGATAATACTGAGGAACCTTCTCAGATTTCTGAGATTTCTGGTTTGAGACTTAATATTACCTTAAAAGTATTTCCAAACTGTTTTGGGTTATCTGTGAAATCAGGCATGACTAAACTGGCAATATTTGGATAATATTCAGAAACATAAATGTTGACACAGCTTTCACTATGACAGAATTCTGACATCATTAACTCTCTTCAGAAAGAGACCAACCTTTGGGTATGCTCATCATACAAATTGGTTAATATTATAATACTTGTGTGTGCAGATCATGATGATAATCTTATAGAAAGAAAATATATTTTATTAGTCACTTTTTTCAGTTGTTTTTTTCAGAGGTAGTATTGTGAAATGGGACAATTCTGTATAGTTTTAATGATTCTAGGTAATAAAAAAAATTATTTGTAGATTTTTAATACATTTACTAGTCCTTCAGTTGAGACCTGTATGAACTGATTTTGCACTTATATGTGCCTAATTTAACGATTTTGTGGTGTTTATTGTAAATGCATAAGATTTTGTTCTCAATCTATGTATGAAGCAATTGTGATTTATGTTGGAATAGACAAAACACTATGGTGAAGTAATTTTTGAGAAACATGTTTCTGCATGTTGTAACATAGAAGGGAGCCAGCACTACAAAAGTTATGCTTTGAGCTTAGGGTTGGATGATATGCTCTTCAAACATTGCTCCTAACTGAAATTTCTTCATGAGCCTATGAAAAACTTGCTACTTCATTAGTGGTAACTTCAAGACAACCTTATTTCTACTCTCCAAAGTTGTGTATTGGAATCTAGATTTTGTTCTTTATTTTATCAGTAATGTTAGGGGTTATTTTAAATAATATAATTGTTATTTTCATTTAGGCTAATACAATTTTGTCAGTCCTTGGTAAAACTGTTTCCTTAAACAACAACAACAACAACAAAAATAGCACTGACAAAGATGCTAGCGCATAGTTTTCAAAGTGTAAAAAGTTTTGAACAAATGTTAAGTTAATTCAGAGTGTTTTAAAACGACTAACCAGTAAGAGAAGGTGAAGTAATCATAGACATCTGTAGTCAAGTTATTCCTTTTGATGTGTCCTTGCACGTTGTAAGTCTTCAGAGTTGATTTCAATAAAAACCAGGATAGTTCAGAAGGACAGTGATGTTCATGATATGTATATGTGGCCAGATAAATTCTGGAGGTGGTTTTCCTTTTTTCCTGAGAATACTGGTGTCTGTCAGCGCCTGGCTTACTAACTGCAATAGAGCAGGTTTATACTGGAGTGCAGTAATCTGTTTCTAGGTTATCCAATAATGTCTTTCTGCCTTACATTTTGCTTTTTTTTTTTTTTAATATATATAACCTCATGTATTTCAGTGCAGAAGAGTTTCATCTCCTAGCATCTTCTGTGTATTTCATGCAATCCACTTGTAGGCTTTACACTGTTACGCTTTTTTTTAAGCATAGTAATCCTCTATACTGTCTGCCTGAAGTGGTATTTATTGAGGGACTTGTTTTTAGTAAAGATTTATTTAACTCTAAACAAAGCTGAGCTGTCAAAATTACATTATTTGCATATCATAGTTAATTGAGTTGATTTATTCTTGTCTTAAATTCTGAAATCTCTAGTTTTAGCAAACATTTCATCATTTTCAACAGGTTTTTTTATCCTTATATTAATGAAGTTAATCACTAGAATGTTACTACACCTGAGCCCTTGTGTCAGCTTGATATCAAGTTGTGGTGGTTAGTTTTTTTAAACTAACACTTTCTGTGAATTAGTTCTCTAAGAAACAAAATGTTTTGTTGGAGAGAATCTTTACTGGTTTACTATACTGGCTACCTATGTTTTCAGTGTGCTGTATGTTTTTCTAACATCCACTGTAAAAGACCATCACAGAATCGTAGGGGTTGGAAGGGACCTCCAGAGATCTTCGAGTCCAACTCCCTGCCAAAGCAGGCTCCCTACACCAGGTTGCACAAGTAGGTGTCTAGGAGGGTCTTGAACATCTCCAGAGAAGGAGACTCCACAACGCCCCAACTGTTTTTTGTATTTCTGTATTGCAAATTATAGGATTTGCAATATCGTAATGTTACAAGGCCTGAATATCTAAACAGATATTGAACAAGAATGGGAAAGTAAGTGGGGAAAGATATTGTGAGCCAGATACCTCTGATCTACATCTTTCTTCTGAAATTCTCTTACTGGCAGTTAAGAGTATTAGGTGTTCGGTTTAGGAGACTCCTGTTAGATGGCATCTGCAACCAGAGTGATATTCAGGTTACTGCACCTGACTGCTCAGCTGGAAAGACAACAGAATAGTGCCTAAGATGTCCAAAAAATCTGACTGAACCCTAAGTAGCATTTGTAGCTTTAAAAAAAACAAAACAGTGCTTTTGCTATGTTAGTTTAGAAGGGTTAGGTTGTGAGGTGCAACTATATTAGGGAGTTAACAATAAATATAGTCAAGAATGGATTTTAAACATCAACAAGGCTTTTCACTAAAGCAAGCTAAAAGTGATTTGATTTGTTTCTATTCCATAACAAATAAATAGGAAAAACGTTGCAAAATTTTGTAGTAAAAACTCATACCATCTAGTCTCTCTCACAGTATGTCTATAAATAGTTGAGCCAAATGTTTGCAATGAACTCTATCTAGAACTTCTCAAGTTCATACAAGCAAGATCATATAAGCAGATCCCCTTCTCAAAGGATGTACTGCATATCTCTGAATAGCACCTAGAGTAAAAACCTGAGTTTCCCGTCAAGACACAGAAGCAAAGAACTAGTGTAAATGTTCAGTACAGCATGTTTCCTAAGAATGAAAAACATAAGATGCTGTAGCTGGTTTCTCAGATTCTTTAAGTTCTGTAGTCTAGGTACTGCCTGCTCTTAAGACAAGCTTCCTTTTCAGCAAACTTTCATTAATTTTTTCACCTAAGCACCTTTCATTGGGATCTTTTCTTCAGCATTTTCGGGGAAAAATTATTTGTTTCTGGTGTTGATCAGTGAAATGAAGAATATTTCTGAGGTGAAATGAAGTACATTCTATATACCTTTCTGAACTCAAACACCTTCCCTGCAGTATATGCTTCTTTTTTAATCCTTCAGTGCTTCTGTAATCACTTTCAGTGGCCCCAGTACTAGGAGTTCTTCCTCCTATGACTTGCAATCCAAGTTTTTGTTGCTGATAGCTGTTATTTAACATCAAGATCTTTGATACAAAAAACACTTTTGCTCATTACCATTGTTGCTAGTTGTCATGAAGAGCACACTTCCCTTGCCTTTTCCAGCTAATGTTATCCTTTTATAGAATGATTTGGATTGAGAACATATAATCCAATCTTCTCTGTCTTGGGCAGGGGCACCTTCCATAAAATGCACAAAGCTCCATCCAGTCTGGCCCCCTTTCTTCAGAAAGGATCAATTACTTCTTCATAGGGCTGTAAAATGCCCTTGCTTTTAACCATCTTTTGCACAGCAGCTCTGCATTGCAAGCTATCATTTGCAGCAACTGTAGTAGAGTGTGCAGCATTTCTCTGGATGCTACTTTTTGGAAGAAATCAGGAATAAATGGAATTCCAGGGCTTATTCAGAGAGGATGACAACACTTTTGGTGTTGTGCCTAGTCACAAGATCTTCTCTACAGGATGAAGGAAGACAGGATTGAATTTACATAAATGAAGAAGATGAATATGCACTGACCAAGAGACACCCCTGTGGCTTGGTGTTTCCCTGGGGATCCTTTTGGACTGCTTGATTGAGTCTCTGGTGCCTTTACAGGCTCAAGTTGGGAGTGTTACTTCTCAGTACTGCCATGAGCTCTGACAGTGTTGCCAAACAGCAATCAATGCAAGCTATACCCTTTTTAATTGTTTTTTCTTCTGCTAATACCTTTCCTTGAAGAACTGAATGTATGTGTTAGATAAATGCAAAAGAGTGAAGATGAGGTTGTTCTTCTATAATCAATAGTGAAGTTGGAGCAAAGATATTAGAGAACCCTTTGAACCACATCAACATTTGTTGTGCAGTTGCCTCTTTCTTTCTTCCTTCCCTAACATTAGTGGAGAGGTCATCTTTTCCTATTCTGACAGGAGGTACTTGTAGCTTTGTAATTCTCTCTTCAGTCTCCTTTACCATTGTAAAATACATTTATAATATCTTTGAAGCCAATCTGTTCCCAGGAAGTGCTCAATTTGTGTTTCAATTCACCTCCAAGTAGACAGCATTTGTTATTTTATGGAGTTTTTGACTCTTTCAAGAGCTGTCTTTGCTGCATTTGTAGAAGCCTCTCATCTTTGTCTTCCAATGGGCTCTTCGGTTTTTCTAGAGCAGTTATGTGTATACACTGGTGGGAAAGAAAGCAAAATTGGATTTTAACAGCGCTGATTTGAAGCACGTTACCATATGTTATTCACTCACTTACTAGGGGATGACAAAGTTTCAATGAGTTTTCCAAGCCAGATCACCTTTCAGAGATGTAGGAAAAAAGAAAAAAAAAGGTTCTGAAATGAGTGTGTAACAAGAAACAAAAAGCTTGTGGAGGTAAAATTCAGGGAAAATTCATATTAATAAAATTTATAGCTTAAGGAACTGAGTCAGTGATTGCATTTTGGAAATGTTATTTGATGCTTTTCACTTTCAATGTACTGTTGAATTTATTAATGAGAGAATTTTTTTTCCCAACCTGCATGGATCTTTCGTTAAGATTCTCATGTAGTACTGGAGAATAATGTAAGGGACCAAAGGTTAAAACTTCAGCCCAAAAATGCAGTCATGTTTTTGTTGCTTCAGCAGCAAATTTGCATAATATGCAATCCTATCACAAATTCCTAGGACAAGGAATCCAAAAGACTGATTTATAAAAGCTGGCTACAAAGCAAGCAGAGTCTATTTGTGTGAAACAAATTGAAACTGACCCTTAAAATCCAAAGGACTCTTTTCTATATTGCTGTTATCTGCAAGCTATGCATTTGCAGCTAGTGAATATTTGTGAAGTGGATAGAATTAAGTGCAGCAAATGTGTCCCAGAAGATGCAGTGCTTAGCTTAAAGCTTCGGGAAGGAGACTTCCAAGTATAATTGGTGGAACCTAGTTCGTAATTTATCTGTGACAACCTTTCTTATGCTGGCCACTCACTACATTGAGGAGAAGAAAAACAGAACAAATTCTTAGTTTCAAAAATATCTCAGTTCAGGCAAAGAATGATATCAGAGAGAGAAATGTATGTGTCTGTTCTTCAGAAATAGTAATATCTCCCTAGCTGATAGAATCTGAGAGGTGCCTGTCTTCTGCAGAGTGAAAACCAGATATTTGCAGAGGATTATTGATCCTCATCGTCATCTCTGCATGGACTGGATTTCCAGACTTCGCTCACCTGTGTCAAGCATTTTTTCTGTAGCTCTTAGCTCAGGTGATTTTCCTCTGAAATAAGTATCAGTAAAGCTGTTCTTCCTTCTGCGTATCATTAAATTATGAGCAGATAGGTTCTGAGACTCAAGGCTCCCTTCATCACCTGAACAATTTTCAGGGCAATTTGAATTTCACCCCATAGCAGAGGATCTCTGGGGGATACTGTTTTAAAGTGTTACTGATTAGGGAGAAGGGCATTACCATATAGACATGCGAGTAGTGCATGCAGAGATGAAATCCTCACAAATGTTCTTTGTGATTCTAAGTACTTCCTCCAAGACTCTGAATGCTGACTTTTCTGAAATAAAGTTGAATGGTGCACAAGGAGCAGAACAAGGGTGGGAACATGTAAAAAACTGTAAAGAATTTATCTAAGAGAAAGTAGACAACAGTTCATATCATGCAAAATGGAGAAGGGAGGAGAGGAAGTTTATAATGTGCCAAATCCATAATTTATCAGTTTGCAAGATATGAAAGTAACGCATTAATCATGAATTTTAATTTGAAAGCTCTTTTGAAAATTTTTGCAGGTTCCCTCTCACAACTAAAGATATGCTGTAATGTAAATTTTGCAGTAAGTGTTTCCATTTGGAGTACATGTTACTATGCAGATTTTGTTCAAGCTATTATTTTTGTGTGGAAAAGCTGCTGAACTTCATCTCCACAGTTATGAGAATGTGATGTACTGGATGAAGCATACTATATTCCAGGAAAGGCAGCTGTAAAATATACTAGGTGTTAATTGTTCTGCTGTTGAGAATGTTTATTGTGATGTGATAGAGTTATGTTGGTAAGTTTTCTGTTCCTTACTTCAGCAAAATTTATATTCATTTGTCCTGTTTGAGAACACAGGGAGTTCCCTGTTAAAATGAATGTTGCTAGGCTGGAGGGCTGTTTGAAGGACAAGATGTTTATTGTGGTACAAGCTGTCATTAACAGCATTCTGAGCATGTTCTGGCATAGGCCAGGAAGTGACAATAGGTGTACATTTAATGATGAATAGAAGAATCATTATGCATTATGTACTAAATTCCTTACATACTGTTTCACAACTTTCAAAAACTTTGTGTATTCATGATGGATAAACCCCCTCTGTTACTAAGGTGAGTGCCACATTATCCTCGTAACTGCAGCACAAACTGTAAATAAAGGCTTTTGGAGGGCTATTTTTAATGTCTGTTCTGGCCTTCAGTTTTGTTTGTCACAGCTGCAAGTTAGCATTGCTGTCACTGCTGAGGTAAAGTGATGCTTTTGTATGAGTGTAGCAGTGACAGCTTGGTGGAGAGTGGTGGCTATTGAATTTGCAGTAAAAATCAATAAGACAGTCCAAATTTCCAATCCAGATAATAAAAATGTCATCTATAAATCTTAGGTAGAGTGTTGTTTCAGTGATACAATTATTTAAGAACTGTTATTCATGGTAGTTTTTGAAAAGACTGTCATAATGCAGAGGTGGATAAAAACTATCCAAAGAGAAGGATGTTTCAGTTAAATTCCTCAAACAGGGAGGGGTAAAAAAAGTGGTAATGGCTCTTCTACATTTTTCTTCACATTTATTTGTATGAAGTGCTTACCTCTGCGTTATAGACTCTTATTGCCTTTGTATCCATAGTCTAGATTGATCTGCAGTGGCCTATAGCTGTCTGAAGCCTACTGCCACAAGCAGCTTCCCACTAGCTTCCCACCAATTTTTAGGAAAAAATTTCTTGCTGGCATGAAGAATGTGAATGGAAAGAGTAATTAGGGATAAAGAAAACTTCCAAAAATCCAAACTAGTCTACTTTCAAAGTATTTGATTTTCCTGTAAATTTTAATTTTTGTGCTGCTATTTGTACACTTCTGTTATACACTGGAGATAGAATTCACAGAGAAATCAACCTGGCATGACTACTGCTTAAGATATTGTCAAACTAGTATTTCATACATTAGTTTCAAAGGTCTTGAGAAATTTCCATATTCTCCATGCCCGAGTTTACTACTGATTTCCTCTCACCAGCATGAGGAACGTCACTGTGTAAAGAGAACTTCACCTGCAGTGGGAGAGGTGCAGATCAGAGGATTTGTACCTATGTTTCCTTCTGAGTGTTATTTAATTTGGCAAGATAATTGTATCCTATTTCAAACCTGCTACTTGTGTACACCGTGTAGGAGTAGGATGAATATGGGATCTCATCACAAAATTCAATGTAATCAGTGGAAGAAATATTTGAAAGATGTCCAAGAATTATGAAGGACCTTACATTTTAAGTTAACTTGCGGTCATCAGCTATAATGATGAAAGAGTTTTCCAGCAAAAGTTAGATTAATTAAAAAAATAAAATAAAAAGACAATTGATACTAAAATAGATCTTTCTCAGTTTTTGCGAGTTGTTATCTTCAATGCAGTTGCCTCTGTAGTAGAGAGGTCACACAATAGCTCTGTTCTCTCTTTCCTTTTTCCCAAGATTGATGAGATTTTTTTCCTGCTTTTTAATTTAAAATATTCTCTAACAGCACCAAAAAGCAGATTTCATGATTTCTAATTAAGAAGTCCTTAAATTAACAGTGACAGTGTCATTTCAGTCTGTCAGATAGGCAGTGTTGAAATGATTGCGATGCAAAATACAGAAGTAATGCATTATTCTTTCAGTATACTGTCCCTACTCAGTCATGAGGATTTCTGCTTTAGTTATGGCCTGTATATGGCCGTATTAGTCTTTAAACTAAACACACTAGGTGAGGATAATCTACCTCTTGAAATCAAGCAAATCTTGCATGTGCTCACAGGATTCAGAAGATGAAGATTCATGCTTTTCACACAGATTAGCGTAGCTATTTGTTCTGCTGCTCACCTCACTTTTTGCTTTAACTGTTTATCATCCATCTTGATAGTACAGAGTTACATGTAGTAATTTTGGTGTTCTTATTATAGAAAGATTATCATTTTGGTAGTGTTGTACTGCTTAAACTTTTTGCAATATACTTGGCTACAGGAGTTACATCTTTGGTTGGACTCCAAATCTGAGTGATCTGGTGACTTTCATTTTCACCTACATGGCGCCTTACTTTTACTACTTTTGTTCGTTGCCTGCTCTACTTCAAGTGAAAGAAAATCATCTCATTCTAAACTGGAAAAATCTGCTTTCTTCCGTTACCCAAGCAATAGTGTTACTTAAAATACTGCAGAAGATGGAAAAGATTTTCTTTTCTTGCCATCATTATCAGTTCAGTTCTACCTCGAATCTTTCTTACTATATCAGTACACCTTGTGGATTACGTGAATTTTCACTGGCCTGAGGTACAGATAACACCCAGTCTCTTAAGGGTAGCAGTTGATTCCCTTCATCTATGGATATGTTTAACCCATATGTTTTTATACTTTTATTCACCATAAAACTCTTGTTACAGATTTGAATAGACTCTGCTTAACATCTTAGCTTATACTATAGTTGGAAACATTTTTGGAAAGTGTATCAGTATATATAGTCATAAACAGGGTGAAAAGCATAATGTGAAAAGTCCTTTTTTTTTAATTTAATAAAAAGGCACCCTAAAGAAAGTGATAAAAATATAAATATGAAAAATCATATTTCTAGCTGCGTATTGAAGTACTATCAGTTTCGGATCTTCCTTTCATATTCATAATACATATATTGTCTTTTTCCTCTCACCAAGGACATGCAACAACCTAAATGCAAAAAGGGAAAACATCTGCTTATTTAGTTTAAAACAAAGAACAAAGATACTTCAACTCGATTTTAAATTTAACTGGAGATCTACATATAATTAAGAAGTTCCTATGCTTTGAAACAGGAGTAATTAACTTTTTAAGTCATATATGTAACTAAGGCATAAAATTAGTGAACATGTGTATTTCACTTCTTAAAATAAATATTAAAAAAACGCATATGTTATGAAGCTCTATGTATGTTACTTTAAACAAGATGCTGAATATTTAGTCCTGATTCCACATATCACTGTTAAATACTTTAATAGAGTAAGTGCTTGCTTTCTTTGTGTGTGATAGAAGTGTCAAACTCCTCCGTAGTGCACGAGTAACTCTGTAATGAATAATTTCCAGACTTAATATGCAACACTACAAATACTGTGATTTTGCAAAGGAGAATTTTGGGAAGCAGCTATCAAGAAAGCTGGTTGATTTTTTGTTTATTCCAGATATTTCAAGTGTCTGAATGAAAGAGAATTATGATGGTAGTCTAGTGAAACAAAAAGTAGCAATGCAAATATGAAAGCTATGCTTTTTTCTTCTTTGTTTGTAACACTGATTAGTAAAATTGCAGTCTACTCATGCATCAGTCGTAATGTTACTCCGATGTAAGTTTTATGTACCATATGACCAATATTATAAAAGTTTGAACTCACCATCAGATGGGAAATAATTCATTTCTAGGTGATGTTAAATTTCATTTCATGTTTGCTACTTAGTCTTAGTATGTGTATGTATGTCGTATACAATATACAATCGTGTCGTATACATATACAATCTCAGTCTGTGCATATAATATGCCTTTTCTCCACTTTTTAAAAACAGGATTTCCTCTGCTGTTATGTTTTTCCTCTTCTGCTACATGAAACACCTACACAGGGTTAACAGGGAAAACTGATGAAAAATGAAAGACAGCAAAATGCCTTGCAAACTGTTTTAGTTACTATCATGACAGTAATGTTTGACTGTTGCGAGAGGTAGACAAAAAAATAAACAAGCTTCAGTAATTTTCATGTGTAAATTGACAGCATCTCTTTAAATTAGAACTCACATTAATTAGTTTCTGCTGTCATATAGCCAAAGAAAGCTATTTTTCATTCCCTTGGCACATAAAGGTTTAATGAGAGATTGTCTGCTTGAATGAGCATTGCCAAAAGTCCTTAAATGCTCCCTATGCATCTTTTTTTTTTTTTTTTTTTTTCCCAAATAAACAATTCTAGATGCATTCAACAATCTATATATCTATATAATATATTTTTCATGGATCATCCCTTATATTACAGAATACTGGGCAGTCTTAGGCATCCTATCATCCATTCTGTGGAAGTAGATGTGAGGAAGTCTGTTAAGGCAGTTAACACAGCTGTGCTGGAATGTATTGGAAGCTTGTCTCACTTTTTTCCTTCTGTTTTCCAGTTATCCCCTCCCTCACTGTCAGAGGAGATTAATTCAGGTATTGGCGTAAGGTAGTGTCAAGCTCCTTCTTAGCTATCTAATTTTGGAAGCAGCAGATATTTGTCCAGTTTTCTTTCACATTTTATAACTACTTCTGTGATAGTGTCTGTAATTCTAACAATGTTTTGTAGGCACTTCATTAGGCTGCTTGTTATCGTTGACTTTCTGTTGTCAAGTTTTGCTGCAGTACTATAGTGCTGCAATTATAATTGCATCAGATAGTTTTACATCATACTGAAAGATTTGTGCTTCATTCTCCAGATGTCCAGAGCATGTAGGTACTTCTCATATTCATGCATTTCATTCTTCACTTATGTCCCTCTAAGTTCACAGAGATATTCAAATATATAAGGGAACAGGCAGAGATTTTGCTTCTGCTGCTCAATGAATAGTTCTCTTGACCTCTTCTTCAGGTTGGAAATGGGCTCTTCTTATGAAAGCACATTGAGTGTCCTGTCCTGGGCAGCCATCAGCAGAGGTCCTCCCTCAAAACTCAAGCCCATCTCTATGGAAATGCACTGATTTTGTGTCTGAGGAAAAGAAAACCTGAAATAAAATTTATACTGTTGTTGTGAGAGGTTGTTCACTGTGGTTCTGCTACTCTGAAATGCTCTCTACTCTGTCAGGCTTCACTGTGTGTATGTCCAGAAGAAGTCATGTCAACATCCAGACTTGTTCCTGCCTATTACAGTACATTGAAGTTCACTCCGTTGAGCTGTTTCAAAGATCGTATGCATTCACATAAATACACTAATTCATAACTCAAGTATGTTGAAATACAAATAATATATATTTGTAATGAGTTTTATCTTATTTATTTTTCTAGTAAAAATTAGTATCTGAAGTCTAACTTCAAACACAATGGATAGAAGCAAGTGGTGTGCTTCCAAATATCTGTTTATATTAAAGTCGATAAGAATACGTAATAGAGAGAGGGACTCTGGTGTTTTATATTGAGGAAGTAAGAATTTTGAAGTCTGTTTCTAGCTAAAACACTGATTTTGGCAGAATAAATTCTAAGTCTTCCATTCTCTCTTCTTATTCATCAGCAATACTTGAAGAAATAAGAAAACAAAACAAAGAAACAAACAAACAAAACAAACAATTGAATGTTAAGATGAAAGGCATTTGATCAAGTGTGGTTTGCAAAGCTTTTTGTAATGATCTAAATGTCTAACATATCCTTCAGATCCAGAGATGCTGCTTACATATTTATCATCTGAAATAACAAGATGCATATGAATGATTTTTATTCTTAAAATCATAGAGTCATAGAATGTTTGGGGTGGAAGGAATATTTATGAATATTATCTGGCTTCACCATTCCTGCTATAGGCAGGGACACCTCCCTCTAGACCAGGTTAGTCACAGCCTCATCCATCCTGGCCTTGAATACTTCCAGGGAGGGAGCACTCATAATCTCACTGCTCAAGCTGTGCCAGTGTCCCACCACCATTACAGTAAAGAATTTCTTCCTAATATCTAGTCTAAATCTACCCTCTTCCAGTTTAAAATCATTTCCCCTTGTCCTATTGTTACACGCCCTTCTAAAATGTCCCTCCCCAAGTTTCCTATAGGCTCCCTTTAGATACTGCAAGGCTGCTATAAGGTCTCCTTGGAGCCTTCTCTTCTTTAGGCTGAGGAGCCTCAGCTCTCTCAGCCTGTCCTCATAGGAGAGGTCCTCCACCCCTCTGGTAATCTTTCTGTCTCTCCTCTGGACCTACTCCTGCAATTCCATGCTGTTCTTGTGCTGGGATCTCCAGAACTGGACGCAGAATGAAAAACTATAAGAACATGTACCATTATGGTACTGGTATGATTATGAGATTTGTTAAAATCTATACCGAACTTGAAATGAGTTGTTGTACCTGATAATCAAAACACTGTTGCTCATAAATGCAAGAGTTATCAAGATTAATTTACCTAAACCGAATTTACCTTACTGAAACTTGTTCTGATTCAGGCTTTGGGATCAGAATCGTTTCTTCACAAACAAAAATGAGGCTGGTCTATAACAAAGCAACATTAGCTAAGATTCTCTAGAACAGTCTACTTATTTATTTACTTATTCATTCATTCATTTAGTTAGTTAGTTAGAAATTTCCATCTAGTTTCTGTCTAAAATAGAAGAAAATGATTTTTTTTTAAATATGTGAAAATTCAGCATCTGATATTTAGAGTACCATGATAATATTTACAGGAAGTAAATCTCAATTAAGTCCATTAATTAAGTTTAGTTACCACCCACTCAGTCAAGTTGCATGCATGTTCTTAATCTAGAAAGCAGACAAGCTAGAAGATGCTGACTGTGGAGCATCTGAGTGTATGTTCGGGCTCTTCTACTTCTGGCCAGAAATCAAGAAAGTAGTGAAACTAAACTTATCACTAGTCCATGTTATTTTCTCCTGTGAATACTGAACTGTACTGAAGTCAGAAACATAGATGAAAAAATGAACAAAGACAGCTTTCTTCCATAAGGGCACTTTATCAAGTTTCAAGTGTAAAGAGAACACTGTCTCAAACTGAGATTTCTTCAGAAAGAGCTTCTTCAGGATGCAACTAATACCTTGTAAGGTCTTAATAAGTATTGTTTCATTTTGCTGAGCCAGAATGTTTCAGACATTTTCATAGTGTAGGAAACCTGTTCTACTCATTGCAAATTACTTTCTTGTGTAGTATAATAGCATTTTTAAAAGGGGAAATTGTGTTACCCAGGAAGATCAAGTTCAGCAAATGCAGTTGCTTGCCTTGAGAATTTAACAACTTTTGCATTTACAGGCAAGTGGGACAATACTTAACACATGTAAAAGCAAAATACATCTGTTTTTTTTCTAGTGCAATAGCCTTCCATTTGCCATTAGAATACACAGACAATGGTGGCCCCTGGGAACTGCACTGGTGTAGTCTTTTTAAAGGCTATGAGCAACTAGTTGATGCCAGCATTGACTTAACTTCTAGATGGATCATCAACAAACTTACAACTGGATCATTTCTCATTTAGCCAACACAGCAGTAGTAACTTCTCTTGCAATAACAAATTATCGAATCATTAAGTTTAGGAAAGAACTCTAAGGTCATCTAGTCCAGCTGTATGTGAAACAGATCTTTCCTTCTCTGCTGCAGATCCATGATTCTCAATTACTTCTTCAAGATGATAACAAATGCACTTTAGGGAAAACCACACAAATATGAAGAAGCAAGTACTGTTAGGAAATACAGATACAATGACAAGCATAAACGCAAAAATGCTGTCCTGATGGTTACTGCCTTCCCTCTACCTTATAGTTTACATTTGAATAGTGTGTTGCTCTGTTTGCTGTTGAAATTTCAGTTGAGAAGTTTTCCCTACCAGTTGCAATTTGAAATTATTTTGTACAGTATACGGTATTCCTCAGTTGGCTGTGTTTTAGAGGAAGATGAGATTTCCTTAAGTACCCATGCTGCTGTTCCACATATTCATACATAGAAAAAGGAATGGCAAGGGAAATACCAGAAGTAAATATTACTAAAATATTCACAATACTGAAGATGAAATCTAAGTGAACTTCAGGAGGCCTAAAAACTAAGTGGCTCTCATCGTAGGTATAATTCAACAGGTTAATCTTAGGCGAGTAATACTGTTGTGAAAAACATAATCATTATTTTTCAATACAGAATTAGATGTTGGGACAATAAAATGAAAGTACCGGCTTTGTGCTCAGTAGTGATGAGTAAAAAATCAACTATGGAAAGTATTGGGAAAAGTGATGAAATAGATAATCATTAGGATGTTATAAATCTTTAGTGTGCCCACATTTTCAATAAAATGTGCAGTTTCTATTAACCCATCTCAAAAAGGATAAACAAAAAAAGATTCAGAAAAGAGCAATAAATGTGTTCAAAGAACATCTCGAACACAAGGAGTAATTGTGTAGAGTAAGAATTTTCAGTGTGGCAAAACAAATCAAAGGAAAATGCGTTGCTGAAAGTTTGTAATGCCCTTAGAAAAATTAAAGGGTAAAAATGGAGCTTTTGTTGTTTCTTTTGATTGTATTAAATGAAGTGTAGGAATCAGAAGAAACAGAAGGAAGAAATAGATATTTTAGCATAAAATCTCAGATTTTTTTGTGAATTATCAAATAATTTAATTGTTCAAATTCTTCTTTTTTATTTTATTCAGAGTTTGTTACTTCCAAAACTATTTGGTCTTTTTCATCTTTTAGATATCACTGCTCAAACTCTTCCAATTCTATTTTTTTCCTTAAAAATAGTGGTGGTTTTTCTTTTTAAGAATGTTCTTTTATGAAGAATGGACTTGTTTATTATCTTGGTGACTTTCATACTTAAGATAGAGAAAGAAAAAACAGGAGAATTCAGGCATACATTTCTGCCTCACAAAAGATCAGTGTCTCATTTATAGACAAACTTCCAGACAACTTAGAGATTCAGTATGTAGAAAACATGTTCACAAGAGTTACAAAAGAAAAAATTAAAATATATATATATATATATATGTATATATATATGTATTTGCAGTAGACAACATGGAAAGGAGAAGATTACCAAAAGCCTTATTTTCTTTTTTGCTGAGCAAACTAACTATATTGTCTTACCATTTTAGTGGTGTTTGACAAATGCTTACCATAGGGGGAAGAAAGGAAAGAATGTTAACGTGTAGTGATGTATCATGTTGTTGTGAACCTAATACTGTTTTTTAAATCTATTCTTAGATTTCTAGTTCAGAAGGAAACCTTGAGTTCCGTTGTGCCAGTAAAGCTAGAAACTTGTAAAGTTCTCAGGAAGTAAAAATGGGGAAAGTTCTTAATTACTATATATAGTTCATATGAACTGTAGGTTTTAAAGATGACAGAAAACTGATAGTTTCTACTCACAAGTATCAATCCATAGCTGCATTTTAGATGTATTTTTGGCAAACATTTGACAGAAGCTACTTCTCAGATGCCTCTCTTTATTCAATGTTTCACGCTCTGTGTGTATACCTTCTGTTCGGAGACAAGTCTCCTGGGTGGCTCAGGAATCAGGATTAATTGTTGGGAAACAGCAGTTTTTTTATTTTATTGTGTTTTTTGGCAGGGTAGTTTTATGAACAGTCTTAAAAATGAATAAATCTTGACCTACACACATAAAATTAAAACTGTACAAAAGCAGCCACTGAGACAGAGAGAAAACTACACCAACAGGGAACCCATTGCAATTCTTTGCAACCTGTAGGAGCATAACAGGATGGTTTAAAGGGGAATGTGCATATGCTATTGAGGTGTTTGATCCTGTTCCCTTCTCTAAGGAGGTCATACCTGAACCCACTACTCTCTTATGAGGACTGAGGTAGATTTCTTATATCTGAGCCTACACCTGTGTCCTGGGAATAAATTGGAGTCCTTGAGTTTCTAACTGTGCAAACTAAATTCCCAAGAAAAATGGGGCCTGGAATTGTGAATGTGAATACAAATCAAGGATGCTGCAGGAACTCTGCAGTAGCAGCTGCCTTGAGTATGGAAAATCCTCATCTTCCCTGCAGGCAATGAGTGAAATCCCACTCATCAGCCATGGCTGTAACTATGCCAGATCTAGAACTACAACAAACGCATTCCAGAAATTCAATACTAAGAAAGTATGTCTGTCATTTGTTTCTTTACCAGTTATTAGAGGCTTGCTACAGGATTGTATTATGACAAGTCAAGAGGCCATATAGATGAAAAACACGCTAGAAATATTTTTCAAGACTTCAAAACTTGAGAAGTCAATACAAGTAGGAAATAGGTTCTCCTATCTGTTTTGAAAGACTAGTCAATTCTATATTTAGTAGAAAAGAGCAGAAAGGGTTCTTGAAGGTTAAGAATTACTATTTATTTCACCATTAAACAAAAAAGTGCCTCAGGCAACTTAAAAAGTATGTGTACATTAGCATTCTGCTTAATTCTGTGCTTTTAATCATTTCCTCCTTTGACAAATACGTATTTATTTTAGTCATCATTTGCTGTAGTGATTAACTTTTAGAAATACATAGCAGCTTTCTTATCTTCGTGAAGCTATGTTGTGTTAATTGCACGTTTTTTTTTTTTTCTGCTTTAAAATTATTAGCAGTTCCTAGCAAACTGAATTCATATCTACAGAAATGCCCATAGTACCACAGAAGTTTGTCTTTTCATTCAGCTATTCCACATACTAAAAAGTCCAAGTAGCTATTTGTTTTGGTAAAGGTTTTGATGCTGAACATAACTGAATTAAAATAGAGGTTCTCTCTCCAAGGCATCCAAACCCTTAAGATTTAATGAGAAACTTTTCAATCTTCCTTGAAGCACATTGATTCAGTGCCAAGCTGAAAAGATCGTAATGTATCCTTCATTACAGAGTTTTCTTTAAAGAGCTGTGTTTCTTTTTATATTAAGAAGAACTGCAAATTTGTACTTCTGTACTCTAGCCTAATAGGGGGAAGTGGGGAAAAAAACAAGTCTTTATGCTTCTTGTGACTCAGACTAAAAGC
This sequence comes from Centrocercus urophasianus, assembly GCF_019232065.1. Lineage (NCBI taxonomy): Eukaryota > Metazoa > Chordata > Aves > Galliformes > Phasianidae > Centrocercus > Centrocercus urophasianus. The sequence continues at coordinate 13,188,382 of NW_024884586.1, read as the reverse complement.
AAACACTGTTTCAAGGATAAGGATCTTGTTTGTCATGTTAGGTGTAATAGATGCATAGATGTCGCTCCAGAAAGAATCTAGGAAAGAAATGATATCTCAAAAGTAGGGATATATAGTGGAAAAATTATTTGATTCATAGTGCAATAACAGGACAGACTTTCAAATAGGAAGACATTTTTGAGAAAGTGTGCAGACAGGAGATTGGAGCGATTAGGAATAGTGGGGTAACTGTGCTGATGAAGAAAAGTATTTCCTTATATACGTTGACTTGTCTTTTGTATTCTATCTCTTACTCTGGTAGGAACTCAGTCTTTATGACGCTATGTGGGTGCAAAATAATACAGAGGCAGTTCCTGGAGATTTTAAACTGGGCAAACAGCAATTCAAGCCTTGCTTTTTTTGTGTGTGTGACAAGGCAATCCTTGGCACTACTATTATTCTGAGATAGCATAAGAGCTAACACAGATAGCAAAGTTGTTTGGAAAAAAAACAATGTGTTCCTGTAAAACATCACTATCAACTGTCCAGCAAGAACATTTAGATCATGGAAATAGGTGGTTTTAATTCAGACAGAAGATTTGCTATTTGTCATCAATTTAGCGAGAGATTGCTTAGCAGAACATCCTTGGTAAAGAAATGCAAACTTAAATTTGTTGTCTAATTTTTGAGAAGAAACTGAATATTGACAGCATATTAACAAGCAGTGAGTACTTCAGTGATTTGGATGTCCACAGAATCATGGTCAAGTTACTTAGAAATGTTATCTAAATCTATTTTTCTCTTAACATGAAATTATCACATAAACTAAATCAGATCAGCTGTATCCTGAATGTCTGTAACTTCCTGGAATGCTTTGCCTTCCAGTTGTGATGTTGTAGGCAGTGTGTTCATGAAGAAATGACACAAATTTTCGATTTAATATTTTGCTTATGAGCATTTCCTCTGAGAAATCCCATTTCAGTTCAAACTGAGAAATAATTCTTGTTGAGATTAACTAAATTATTTAGAATAAAATAAAATAATATAGAATAAATAAATAGATAGATAAATAATATAAATAAATAAATAGAATAAAAACCTCAAATATAAAAATTAAATAATTAATGCTTATGATGTTCATAAGGAAGACTTACAGTTGTGCTACTGTATTTTAGCATGGCTAAAATATTCTGACTTTTCAGGTGAGTTCATGAATGAGCTTTTGAAATCAGAATAATCAGTAGGCTTGGTATCAGTGTAGAATTATAGATGTTTGTTTTCATCATGTTTCACTGACTTCAAAAGACTGGCTTGTTTTGGCCTATAGGATTTTTGGTACCTAAGTCAAGAACTTCAAAATAAAATAGAAACAACAATTCTTCTTACTTCAGTGAAGTGTTAATAGAATTATATAAAACATTTCCAACAAAAAATAAATATATTTAAAAATTTAGAGGGTTGAGAAACAATATTCTCAATAAAATCTGCTGAAATAAGTCAGACAAAAATTTCTTGCTTTTTAAAAATAATTTTCATTAAGCTCTACATTAATTAAAAGTGTAACCTTAAGCTAATTTAAGTTAATATAAAGTAACATTTAAAGTTAAATGCTGCATCTCAAATATCTGGACTTTCATTTCAAATGTCAAATGTCAAGTGTCGAGTTCTGCACTTTGGCCACAACAACCCCATGCAGCGTTACAGGCTTGGGGATGAGTGGTTGGATGATTGTGAAGAGGAAAGGGACCTGGGGGTGTTGGCTGATGCACGGCTGAACATGAGCCGACTGTGTGCCCAGGTGGCCAAGAGGGCCAATGGCATCCTGGCCTGCATTAGAAATAGTGTGGCCAGCAGGAGCAGGGAGGTGATCATCCCCCTGTACTCAGCACTGGTGAGACCACACCTCGAGTACTGTGTTCAGTTTTGGGCTCCTCACTACAAAAAAGACATTGAGGCCCTGGAACGTGTCCAGAGAAGGGCAACGGAACTGGTGAGGGGTCTGGAGCACAAGTCTTATAAGGAGCAGCTGAGGGAGCTGGGATTGTTCAGTCTGGAGAAGAGGAGGCTCAGGGGAGACCTCATTGCACTCTACAACTTTCTGAAGGGAGGTTGTGGTGCAAAAGGGTCTGGCCTCTTCTCCCAGGCAAATAGTAGGACCCGAGGAAACGGCAAGAAGCTATACCAGAGGAGGTTTAGGTTGGATATTAGGAGAAACTTTTTCTCTCAAAGGGTGGTCAGGCACTGGAATGGCTGCCCAGGGAGGTGGTGGAGTCATCGTCCCTGGTAGTGTTCAAGAGGCGCCTGGATGAGGAGCTACGAGAGATGGTTTAGTAGCTTGTGGCACTGATAGGAATGGAAGGGTGGTTGGACTAGATGATCTTGCAGGTCGTTTCCAACCTTGTGATTCTGTGATTCTGTGAAATATCTAAAAATGAAATATTTTGTCCAAAGCTGTTGCAAACTACATTCCTTCTAGATGCAAAAGTGTCTCTCGACTATGTCATGAGAGTTTACCTTGCTTTTAATAATTGATTAATGTTGATTTTAACATTTCTAAGGTGGGAAATGTAACAAGATTGCTGGAATTGTTACAGTGTTTTTCTCCTCAATACAAACTATTGGCTTCTTTACTATCTGTTATTAGAAGTAGAGACCATTAATAAAGCAGCATACGAGATATGACAGTGAGATATGACACACTAGAGAAAACACAAGTGGCCACACCAGAAGAGATGATATTTACAGTCATTTCAGTGACTCTTGTTCCACATTTGTCCAGCTTGAAATGGAAACAGCCTGGCTCTGTGCCAGGGCAATGTCAGAAGGTCTAATTATTAGGCAAAAATTGCATTATTCTCTACAGAATATTTCTATCTCAAGCTTTTTCCTTGCAAGAAGAATTAGGTGGAATTACTTTAAGTAATGTATTCTCACAGTATTGGCATCTTGCCCAAAAGTATTAAAATTATGAGTCCTCGATAACACTAAGATTTAAAATACGATTAGGAAAGAAACAGAGGAGCTAAAGCCAAGTTCTAGTGAAGGAATGCCTGATGCTGACATAGTTGGCATGTATTGTTTTGGTCTTTATTTCCACTTGTGTTGTCCCAGTTTCATTTGGGAAAGTTCCCAGTACTGTGATGATCTCTTAGGCTCATGCTGTACAAGTGATGATTCCTATGGCTTCACTTTTTTTTCTGTCTTACTTCATTATGCCTCTGAGATACAACTCAGGACCTAGGCATTGGTGCTCGTAGAACATCTTTTTGTTAGCCTCTCCTGTTGCCATGGAAATTGTCTCATACATTTTTGGCATTTAAGTATTCCAATCAGCTTTCATGCCAAAAATGCAGTAGTGTTCTACAAAACATAGACTTTCAGTATCAAAGTTCTCATTTCATTCTGTTTATATATTGTCAGCCAATGCTCTTTGTACTTTGTTCCCCTTTATCAGTATAAATGATCTCTTCCAAAATCTAACTTGCCCATTGAATCCTAAGATGAAGTGGCATTTCTTGTTACTGTAGGAATCAAGGTTTCCAACAGTTAAAGTGAAAAAGAAACACCAAAGCTACTAATGTAGCTTGGGTCAAATTGTGATTCACTGTATTTGAAATATGCTATATGACTATGTATTAAATAAGAAGTCACTTCATGGGGAAGTAATATGTAAGGATATGTACAGCAAATGGCTACAAGTGATAAAAACACAAAGACTTGATGATATTATTGGGTTCAGAAATCATCTGGAAGAGAATGAATATTATGCATTCATTAAAGTAGTTGTAAAAGACATTACATATCTAGGGAAGCAGTCCTGGAACAGACAAGCAAGGAAGTAAGGCTATTAAGAAATAAAATGAAGAATTACTGTGTCAAATAGAGTACAAAATATTTATCTATACTCTTCAAATTCAACGAAAACAGAAAAATAACAACAGTTTTCTTGCAGTGCTGCTTTTAGTTATTACTCCCATGCTGCTTGATCCAGATGAATGTTCCGCTTTGTTTGCATCTTGCTTACGAGCTTTAAGACTTTAGGAAAACAATGAAGTAACAAACAGGAAAACCATTGCATAGGCAAAGGTAACTTTTCTACTCTGTGTGCAGATTCCTGCTGGAATTTGAGGAGTTAGTGGACTGGAAAGGGAAATTCTGGAGACTTCATTAGAAACTTAGAATGATAGAACTAGGAAACATGACTTGCATTGAGAGATTGAATGGGGGAATAGTTTTCAAATATATAAAAAATATAAAGTAAAAGGATGTTTTCAGAAGTGTAGGGGGAAAGAGGCTTAAATTGTAGTGAAAGAGGCTTTGTTAAGAGAACACTAAAAATGTATCTCCCAGAAAAACTTTGAAAGTATTGAGAAGGATTTTCTGAGGAGATTGCAAATCTCCTACTGATTTGATGTCAATCAAGGGAGACTTTTAAGAACAGCTCAGACTATTAAACAGAAATGACCCAGGCAAAATTAATCTTGCTGCAGGCAGGAGAATGGAACCTTTCCAGTTTTTTCTTTAGACATATTTCTATCATATGTCTGCCATTTTTTCTTTCACGTTTGTATAGCAGGAGACTTATTTTGAGCAGAAATCACTTTTGAATCCCAAATTTCTTGCCTCTGACTCTAACCCTGCATAATTACAGGTACTAAGTATCAGAAAATACTTTGTTTCTGTCTATATTGGTCCATGAGGAGTTTCATATATATTCCTGTCTGTTAAAATGTACAATTCAGTCTATCAGTGCCCAAATGTGTAGATTATACTCCTTCTATCTGGTTCAAGGAATCCAGGCACAATAGCCTTGAGTCCAATATATCTCTATTTTCTGAAACTGAAAATCACATTCATGTCCCCAGTGAAGCAGTTAGCATACACAGTGCAGATGTTGCAAAATTCCTTCCTGCATCTCTTCAGCAGGTTTTTGTGTTTTTCTGCAGCAACTTTACAAAGCTACTGCCATTCCCCCCAGCCTTTTTTTTTTTTTTTTTTTTTTTTTTTTTTCCCTACAATTCATCTGAGGATCTGCTTCTTTTCCTTCATTTTCTTTATTCGGCATAAAGAACCCAAGGAACTGCGATTTTCATGAAGACATTTTGTGACTTGCTTCACTTCTCATTCCATTGAAATTTTTCTATTGCCTTTGGATGTTGAGTAGCCCTTACAAAAAACTAAAGGCAGTCAAATCTCTAACATCTATCCAACTGGCTAGGTAGTTTAGGAAGTATTAGCTATCTAAGATTGTGCATTGCTTTCTACCCTTCACTCTAGATCAGACAACTGTACAGTAACCAATAAGCAGGGGCGGAGCTATTTGCTATCCGAAGCCTAAACGTCCTTCAATCTCTCTTCAACTCCCTAAGGAAAGGAAGTGGAAAAGGATGACACAGTCTCTTCTCCCTAATAACTGAGGATTTTTTACACAAGAATGGTACAAAGCTATTCTGGGGGAGTGGATTAGACTGAACATCAGGAAATACTTTAAGAGAGGTCAAACACTGAAAAAAGCTTGCTAGAGAGGTGATTCATGTCCCATACCTGTCAGAGACGTTTGTATAAAGCCCTCATGGAAATGGTTTAACTTTTTTTTTTTTTTTTTTTTCTGCACTGGCTGAGAGTCAAACTCTATGGTCTTTGTAGGTCTCTTTGGACTGAACTATTCTATTCTTTGAATTGCTAGATATTCAGAACTCTTCAAACTCCAGCCAGGAAAACCTTATTTCTTCAGGACACTTTAATCCCCTAAGTATTGAGATAACTATTTGGAACATCATTCAAACTAGAATGGTCCATCAGTATAGCAGAGAAGGTTTGCAGTAATAGGGAAACTTTGCAGAAGTATCTTGAGCCCTCTTGCAACTAATAAAACCCAGTATGCTTTAATCATTGTCATTATATGAATATGATATTCTGTATATTCCTCAAATTTTACAAAACAGGTAGGTGGTCTACTGAATGCTTGCAAGCAGTTGGAATGTATCTTACTTGCTGGTGGATTGTGTTTTTCATTTTTTTTCTGAAACGGAATTGAATTCATGCTTTGTACCATTCCTGTGTGTTAGTGTAGAAATCAGGATATATAAACATAGGATTAAAACTTTTTAGGTGAATCATGGGTAAAGAGACTAGATTAGGGAAACATACATCCACTGTAGAATGTTAGAGGACATAGACATAGACTGAGGAAACTGTAGAAAATTGAGCAGTCTTAATCTGAGATACTTTCTGCTGGACTAACAGAAGGCTACTAAGTTTCCTTTTCTTGCATATGTAGCACAGACAGATAAGATAGTCCTTTTACTTTCATCACAGAAAGCCTTTATATCTGTTAAAGGCAATTCAGAAGTCACTTCTTGCTCTAGTGATGATCACATAGTGATGTTTGGTATAAAATTGAACAGTATTTGTTAAGAGACTACAACCTCCCTAAAAAGTAGGAAGAGAGAAAAATCTTTGCTTTTCTCTTTTGAGTGCATCAGTGCTGTACAAAATTGTTTATTTCAATACTTGTGCCACCTGGACATCTAACCTGGCCAGGTTAGTAGGACACCATGTGATGTGCTATTAACACTATGCATCTAGCACCTTCAGTACTTGAGGGGAGCTTCTAAGCAGAAAGAGGGCAGACATTTTGCAGGGTCTAACAGTGACAGCAAGGAGGAATGATTTTAAACAAAAAGAGAGTATATTTAGCCTAGATGTTAGAAAAAATTTTTTACCCAGGAGTGATGATGCACTGGAACAGGTTGTCAGAAGAAGCTGTGAGTGCTCCATCCCTGGAAATGTTCAAGGGAAGGTTGTATGGGGCTCTGGGCAGCTTGCTCTAGTGGTTGACAGCACTTTCCATAGCAGAGAAGTTGAAACTGGATGGTCTTCTCTCTCTTCCAACTTAAGCTATTCTATGATTCTACGAAATGTTTCTGAAGATGAAATCAACAAAATCGTAAGTTACTTGTATATAATTCTGATCTAAAATAGTAATTCTTTGCCTTTTCAAAGGCTGATAGAATATCTCAAATTAAGATTAATGTTTAAAGAATACAAGATATCTATCATCTTTTACATACAACTTTTTGAAATGAGTCCTAATTGAGAACTGTGAATGATTCGCAGTGTTTTAAGCTAAAAAAAAATAAAAAATATATCTTTAATGTCTTCAACAGAGACAAGGGTAAACTTACTGAGATGGAAATAAGGTCATCTTATTTCCCTAAAAGTATTTTCTTTGCAATAGATGTGTGTGTCATTTTTAAGACAGCTTAATGATCTTAATGTAATCAAAATAAGAGCTTTTTCAAGATCAGGATAACTTCAATTTTTTATATTTGTTTCCTTTGGGCTTTTGTTTCTCTAATAGCGCTGGGGACCTTTCCTAAATAGGTGAATAAGTTCTTCACCTAGCTTTTTTATTATTCACACTGGAAAGATGTAGATCTCATTTAAGCTTTTCTTGTTAAAAATTTTTAGTATGTTAAAAAGAAATTAGAAGTGGGGAAAACTGCATTTCTTTAATTATATCAAGTGTTCTTGTGAATTTTAGCCAATTGAAAGAATTCAATTTCAGAATGCTTTCTTTTCTAACCCACTTAAGTCTTTAGCATCCTTATCAATGATGATCTTTATCCCATATTTGATGGAATTGAGTGAGCCCTCAGGAATTTTGCTGATGATGGCAGGCTGAGTGATGCAGCTAATACGGCAGAAGGAAAGAGTGCCATTCAGTGGGATCTTGATAAACTTGAAAGTTGAGCCCGTCTAAACCTAATGAGGTTCAACAAAGCAAAGTGCAAGGTTTTACATTTGGGTTGGGGTAATCCCAAGTAAGTATACAGACTGGGAGAAGGAGTAGAAGTAGACTCCTTGAGAGTAGTCTTGCTGAGAAGGACTTAGGGATCCTGACAGATGAAAAACTTGCAGCCCAAAAGGCCAACAGTATCCTGGGCTGCATCAAAATAGGGGGTTGCCAGCAGGGCAAGGGAGGTGATTAATCCTCTCTACTTTGTCCTTGTGAGGCCCTTTCTAGAGTACAATGTCCAGATTTGGGTGCCCCAGCACAGGAAAGATGTTGAGCTTTTGGAGAGGGTCCAAAGAAGGGCCACAAAGATTATGAGAAGGCAGGAGCATCTCTCTGTGAAGACAGGCTGAAGGAGCTGACTTGTTCAGTTCGGAAAAAGGAAGGCTGCGGAGAGACCTCATAATGGCCTTCCAGTATATAAAGGGAGATTATAAAAATGAGGGAACTCGTTACATGGATAGGCAGTGACAGGACAAGAGGGAATGGTTTTAAACCGAAGGAGGGAAGATTTACATTAGATGTCAGGGGGAGGTTTTTCACTGAGAAGATGGTGAACTGCAGGAACATTTTGCCCAGAGAGGTTGTGAATGTCCTGTCCCCAGAGGTGTTCAAGGCCAGGTTGGATGGGGGCCCTTGGCAACCTGATCTCATACCTGCTGTAGGTGCTGGCAACCCTGTACCTACAGCAAGGGGATTGAAACTTGATCCTTGAGATCCCCTCAAACCCAACCAATTCTTTGATTCTCTGTTTTATTTTGTCATTAGAATTGCTATTGATCTTTCTCTTCTTTTCACCATGGATACACAGTTTCATTAATAAGTAGAGTTATTTTTCTAGGAGTGTTAAAAATTCCCAATCAAATTAATGATTCTGGTGGGAGGAAAAAAAAAGAAGTGTACACATATATATATATATATAATATATATATATAATAATATATAATAATATATATATGTTATTTATATATGTATAAATTACAGATGGCAGTTTAATTCTGTAAAAACAAGTTCTGTTAGCAAACTTGAATAGATGAGTAAATGAAACTTAAAAAGCTCAGAAAGAGTTCATTGTTTCATTTCCTTTAGTCCATGATTTTCAAGACCACTATTAACTATATAAATGTTAATGAGTATTGTGTGCTGCCAATATACTGTGGATTTTGTATGCGCTGATCTGTAAATTTGTCTCCAGCAAGGTGTGTGGCATATGTCCTGTAACCAACAACAGATACCTTACTCCTCCCATACCAAGTCAGTTCATGTGTATGCAATTTGGCTTAATTAAACCCCTGCTGTTAATAATTGTGCTTCAGCCCAAAAATCCTTCTTATCTGCTGGGGTTATTTAGCCTGGGATGAAGATGCAATCTCCAAGAGATGGAGATGGCAAGAACTACACTTGGTCTAGTATGTACGAGTTATTCAGAATGCTTATTCTAAATTACCTTTGCCCCACAGATTTAATTAATTAGTTTCAGTATCCACCCCACTGCAGTGCCCAAAAAAGCAACTGGGTCGAGAACTGTAAACCAGTTGATAACTAATTGGTCCTGAAAAGTTCCCAGGACAGAAATTAAGATAAACTTTAGTATTCTAGTGATCAAATTATATTAAGAGGGTGAGTTATGACTGAAGTAAAGAGGTGTGTAATTTTTTAATTATGTTGACTCCTATTCTAGAAAATTTGAGTGTGCAAGATGCTAGAACCTTGGGTTCTGCACAGATTTCAATTCCTATATTCTCACAGAATGGCAGTAAGCAAGCTGTATGTACTTCCAGAATAGCGAGTATCTGCAAGAGCAAAAAGGTCTTTTGAGGATGAAAAGCTACCTTCTATTTCCTTGCCTAATCAAGGAATTATTTTTTTAAACTAATTTACATATATAGGAATTTTTTTGAATGTGCATCAGATGGAAAAATATAAGCGTCTTTATGGCGTGTAGGTTTTTCTGGTGTCTTGTCTATCTGTCTTCACGTGTCTGCATCCGGATTATAAACTCAACAGTCCCGAAAGTCCACAGTAATTAAACTAATACTAAAGCATTCACCAGCGTAATGACTCTTCTAGAGATTCTTTTCAAAGCCTATATATTGTAGCTGAGAGATTACTTTTACTTTCTCATCTGTATTTCCTCTTACAGGAGACAGACTAAACTGCTGGATTTACGTGATATGCTTTTGTATACTGAGATTTTACTAAATAGCTAAAAACCTCTTAAATTCTCCTCTATTCATTTGTCCATTTGCAGATTATGTCTAGGATGATTTTTAAAAGTTTAACCATTTATGAACTATGAGAGAGCAAAATTGTTTAGAATGGGATAGATTTCTTTAGAAAAACATAAAATTATAAAAAATCATTGTGATTCTTCAAAGAAACTTAGAAGTTAAGATCACTCTGCAAAGTGGGGAGAATGGATAGGGGATCACTTTGGAAAGGGGAGATGAGGAAATATGCTCAGTTACTATCAGTTTCTTAATGCACTGGGAATATTTTCTTTTACACAAACAAATTCAGCAAAGACAAATTTGTTTGTCAAATAGTGTCTATGTCCTTTCTTTTTTTTCTCTTTTCTTTCTGTTTTCCACCAGAAAGTTTTTCAAAACAAATCCTCCTGCATAATACTGGGTATGTTTAGAGCTAGGGTTATTCTCTTTTTTTTGTATCATAAGATTGCAGGAAACAAAATATTCATTCTAGAATTGCTTTCAGAATTAGATACTGATCCTTTTTTGTCTATGATGCAGGTGCTTCCCATTTTATAATTTATCAATATATTAGCACTTGAACGTCCAAAAGCTGTCATCTAGAAGAACCATAGACTAATTTATTTTGATGCACATAACTTTAATTCACTTAATCTGGCAATAGAACATAGTTCAATACATCTAATGTGCTTATTACTGAAAAATGGCTCAGCAAATAATATTTCTTTTCTCATTGTAGTCTGTCATATAGTCATTTTCTCATTATAGTCTTTCTCTTTAAGACTGAGGTGAAAAACTGAGGCTTACTGGGACAGAATTACTTCATTTGTTATGAACTGAAACCCTGCTACATAAATAACACAAAAATGTTTATCTGAAATATTTCAGTCCAAATTAGTGACATTTCTAGAAGTCTTTCCTTCATTCCTTTTTTTTTTTTTTTTTTTTTTTTTTTTTTTTTTTTTTTTTTTTTTTCCCTTGCTCACTTTAATAGGGGTTACCAAACTACTTTTGCACTTGTCATGTTAAAGTAGCAGTTGGATAGTTGGATCGTTTGGATGTTTAGTACATCTGGAGCAGAGTTGCTTGAATTGTGTTCCATCGGGTGGTTGACAGGAGATTTGAAAAGTAGTATCAGTAATGCTTTTGTATATGAAAGCAAGAAAAAATAAAATACAATAAAAAGGCAGAACAGGAGAGAGCAGTGGTAACAGAAAAACTTTAGCTAAGTTGCTAAATCATTCTTTTATGTAGAAACATTACACGGCTCAAATTTTTTCAACATCAGTTGTTGACGATCCTTGGAGTAAAGCATCCATCTTAAAGTCCCCAAGTTCAAATAACTTTGCTAATTAGATTTCGTCTCACACCTCCTTGACTTAATATTTATGAGGTGAGGATGGTGGTATAAGAACAGAATTATTATTATTTTTTTAAGTTAATAATAAAAGCATCAGGCTTTAACAAAAACAAACAAAACCAAAACAACAACAAAGAATCCCCACACAACTACCTTTCAGGGAGCTTTCTGCACTTACTCTTGGACCAGTTTCCCAGTAGCTCTCTTTACGTCTAAATTTTGGCTCTAAGGGTCCAGACAATCCTGTCTTTCCTTCATTCCACTCTAACTGGGAAAAGCAGTTCAGTATTTTTGATTTACAAACTGGAGCAGTGAGTGATCTGGCATTTTCCTTCACACTATGATGTTTATATGAGTATTCTTTTTACATAATAAATAGCTTAATGTAGTGACTGTGTAAAAAAAAAAAAGTGGGAAAGATCAGGTCTTTGCTAAAATATCTTCAGTTCTCAGACTGCCATGAATATATATATTTTTTCTTTCTCTCATACCTCCCACTGTTAAATCTATTCCTGTTCAGTGTAAAGCCAAATGGACTTAAAGTGTCTAGAAAGAGTGTCTATCTCAGCAAAGAAAAGTTTGGAATAAAAATGGAAACTAATGCTAATGCATCTCTTAGCAAGTAAATTTCTGCATACTGTAACAGCATACTCTTGGGTTTTACAGTACTTTTTTTTAAACTAAAAAAAAAATATGTAGAAGCATATCAGCATGTCTCCAAGTCAGTTTCTCACCGGAAGGTTTTGTAATCTCAATTTTCCTGCAGTACTTCCATATCCACACTTTGGATCATTGAGCTTTGAAGATCATTCAGTTTCAAGATCATGTGACAGGTTGCTCCAGAAATAACTTAACAATTTTCCTTTTAGGACCAAGAAAAAAGTAAATCCTATTTTTCTTCTCTACTGATCTTCAAATCTCCTTGAGAAATACCAGCTTGTAGATTAAATGACAACGGATAATTCTGAGCATAATTGATATTCCTGAAAATCTATTTTCATGTTGGTATTTTGTTTCTCCTAAGTATGAATCTAACCAATTAAATACATATTAGTGTTTCTGTGTTACAGTTAAAGCTGTGTTTTCAATGTGGCTTACTAACTGATGCCAGGACATCTAGATGAAACTAGACATTAGATGAAATTCAGATATGATATACGCATGAAAACCTTTTCCTCAACAGGAAGCTGTTGAAATTGATAACTTATGTCTCACTGATGGGCATTTTACATTTCTTGATGTACAGTCACTTTTGGAGGCCTCCCTGAACATACAGAACAGCTTAGTGTATCTATCTGCATCAACCCTGCCTGTGACCTGCTTACAGAATGTGTAGTGTTTTACTAGCTGCCATGTTTCTTTTCACCATTTCAATTGCTACTATTGTGAAAAATATTACACTGGGAG